>NC_089504.1:52420622-52726316 GCF_036850995.1 Saccopteryx leptura
TATTTGAATTCCAATTCCACCACATACTGTCTGTGGGACCTTGGGTGAAGCACCTAACCTTACTGCACTTCAATTTCTTTTTTCTATAGAATGAGAATAATAATAGTACATTCTTACTTTATAGGATTGTTATTGAACAATAAAGTTATGGCATATAAAATGCTTAGAACAGGGCCTAATTATTGATGCTATCACTATCCTCATTTTACATATGAGAAAACTAAAGCACAAAGAAATTGTATAACTTGCCCAGGTTATGTGAGTGTTAGTTATTGGCAGAGCCAGCAGTCTGCTCCATAATGTATTCTGCCAGGAGGAATTTGGGAACAAAACCATGTAACTTAGAGAGGCAGTGAAAGAATCCAGCTGTGTGGTCAAGGCTGGACGTTTAACGGTGTGGCATGGGAAGTGCCCAGAGAAAGATTACATGTCTGGACAGCAGGAAGCCTCTTTAGGAATGCTCAAACTCACAAGTTATTTCCCTCCTACCAAAAACCTGGGAGATAAAAAAGCCCTCCCACAGAGGGGCACAGAGAAGAATACATTTTTAGAAGATATTTTAAAGTACGAATTTAGAACAACACTATATATTCAGAAATCCTATTTGCACAGATTTGTGCAGTATCAAACAGAAACAAAAAATAGCCAAATCCTACAAATACATTCATCTATTCAACACATACTTAGTGCGTGCCTACTATGTGCCAGGTAAGTAGTAGAGATACAGCAGGGAAACAAGCCCCTGCTTCCATGGAGCTTAAATTTAGGGGTACAACAGATACACAAATAACCTGAGGTAGTGCAAAGGGCTATAGGTAAAATTAAAAGGGTTAATGTGACATGATAAAATTTTTATTCTTTCAATGTCAAGTAAGAGACTGCAAATTCTCTGTAATGAATGATTTTAGCTGTTCCGAGCCAAGATAATAATTGACATGAACTGACTTAGCTAAACACAGAACCAAGAAACAAATCATGAAACCAACCAGTGTCCCCAGAAAAGGATTCAAATGAGTAGTGCAGACATTGTCCTTACCACTCTTAATAAGAAGTGACTAACTGTGAAGCTATATATATGCCTAGGCTCCTACACTGTAGGCAGGAGATCTCTCAACAAATCTTTGTTTGTCACTTTATAAAATTTAGAATTAAAATAACCCCATTCAAGGCTATTTTTGTATTATGGTATAGCGCTTGAACAGGACAAGATAGCTGACAGTTATGGTTATAATCCCAGAGCCTTGAGGAGACAAATCCCAATAAGCAGCCCTCCCACACAATGGTGTCTGAGCAGAGACTTTGCTCTGTCATTCATCACAGCTACATTGGCTTATCCTCCATTTGGTAAGTAACCTTCTCCAGGAAGCCATGGAAGTAAGATTTGCACAAAGTACATTACAAAACCTGATGTCTCTATAATGCTATAAGAACTCAGAGTAAACTTAGCTTTTTTCTATTTTTTTTTCTCATAAGGTCACTTATGGGAAATCTAAAAACGATGCAGGCACTATGGAAAGCAGTATGGCAATTCCAAAATAAATTAAAAACAGAATTGCCATATATTCTAGGAAGTTTACTTCTGAGTATATACCCAAAAGGATGAAAAGCAGGACTCAAACAGATATTTATTCAACAATGTTCACAGAATCGTTATTCACCATAGTCAACAGGTGGAATCAACAGAAGTGTCCAACCACAGATGAATGGATAATCACAATGTGCTATATATACAATGGAATATTATTCAGCCTTAAAAGAGGAAGGAAATTCCAACACATGCTGCAACATAGATGGACCGTGAAGACATTATACTAAGTGAAAGAAGCCAGTCACAGGACAAATACTATATGATGCACTATGTGAGGCACCTAGAGAAGTCAAATTCACAGAGACAGAAAGTAGAATTGTGGTTGCCATGGATAAGGCAAGGGAAAGAGAAGAAATGGGGAGTTATCATTTAATGGGTACAAAGTTTCAGTTTTGCTAAGTAAAAAAGTTTTGTTTTCTTTTTGTGGCAGAGTCAGAGAGAGTCAGAGAGAGGGACAGACAGACAGGAAGGGAGAAAGATGAGAAACATCAGTTCTTTGTTCTGGTTCCTTAGTTGTCCATTGACTGATTTCTCATATGTGCCTTGACCGGGGGGCTGCAGCTGACCGAGTAACCCCTTGCTCGAGCCAGTGACCTTGAGTCCAAGCTGGTGAGCCTTGCTCAAACCAGATGAGCCCGCGCTCAAGCTGGCGACTTCGGGGTCTTGAACCTGGGTCCTCCGCATCCCAGTCTGACGCTCTATCCACTGCGCCAACCACCTGGTCAGGTGTAAAAAAAAGTTCTTAAGACAGATGATGATGATGGTTACACAACAATGAATGTACTTAATGTCACTGAAACATATACTAAAAATAGTTAAGATGGTAAATTTTATATTTTACTATTAAAAAAGAAAAGAATGGTGAAGAGGAAGAGGAATGGCGAGAAGATAAGGAGGAAGAGGAAAAGGAACAGCAACAACAAAACCACAAACTTTATTACTATTTGGAGAAACTGAAAACTCTTCCCCTACTGCTTCCTTCATCCTGATCCCCCTTCCCTTATATATGTTCATCAGCTTATGACACTGGTACTTCTGCCAAAGAACTGAAATGGGTATTAATTTAGAAGCATACTGATGTTAAAGTTACCATGATCAAAGGATCAATAAATGTTATATAATACTTAAATTTTCTCTTCCTCCTCTCATTTTCTCTATTCCCTTTTCCCTTCACATATACACATACACACACAGACACTTGGTACTACTTATTCAGAGAGGTAAATAATTTTGCTTACTTTGAATCCAATCTAGTAATAATAACTTCCTTCCAAAAAAATCCAAAGTAAATGGGATTAATCATAAAACAATGATTTTTATGATTGAAAGAACCATTTCAGTTACATTGTAAATTACATAGTAACTGGAAAAAAAAAAAAGTAAAAAAAAATGGAAAGTTACATAAGGAAAGATGCTGTTACTGTCAGAATAGAGGGAACATAAGAATGGCTGGAGCAAAAAAAATAGTGGCCTCTCAATTTCTCCTTGGGGCTTTAAAATTCCAAGGAGGGTATTGTATTTTTCAGACCATTTCAGAAAGAACAGCTGATATCTCAATGATCTGGCTAAAAGCTGTACTCATTTCTGTGGTGATATTGTGGTTTGTTATGACATTCTCCAATTCACTTACTGTTTAGTGAACCAACCAAACCAGGTTGTTTGTCAGATTTTCTGGAGCATTTTCCCTGTGTGCTTCGTGTTTTCATTCAGATCCATAAAGGCAGACAAGTTTCTGTGGTCCCTTTATGCCCAGCCATCTCAACAACACTGACACCGTGCCACTTTTCTCAAGGCCTTGTCATAATAAGCTTCCATTCTGGCCTTTCACCTTACCACAGCCATCTGGAGCCACTGTGGCTGATCACAGCCTGCCTGGTGTTTGATCAGATCATACTGAATCATACTAAATCCTTGCTTTGGTATACAGTCAAAAGAGGTCAAACAAGGGGAACTTACTATTACTTTAAATGTCCCACAGTCAACCACCTTTTTGGATCTTTCCTAGATTCTACCTCCATTATCCTGGGAAGCAAAAGAAAAACCAGAAAGCCTTTTCTCTATCTGGGTCTTTCCTCAAAACAGCATCAAGAGAAGGGTATTGCCACCCTCATTTTACAGATGAGAAGTTTGAGAATTGGAGCAATGAAGAGGAATGACAACCGAGGGAACTGCTTGAGAAACTGCTGGATTCCAGACTTGGTCATGACCAAGATCAAATCCTAGCTCTGTCACTCGCTCACTATGTGACCTTGGCAAGTTACTTGAACTCTCTGCCTCAGTTTTCTCATCTATAAAATGTATATTATGGGAAATATTTGAAATGTCACTCTGTGGCATGTCATCAGTTTGGCTCAAATAAACTCTTCTAAAAATTCTCCACAGGTTTGGCTTCAACATTTACTTGGTAGCTAGCAGGAATCTGAGAAAGTCCCACGAGGACCACGCCATGGGCCGGGACCCGGTACTAGGGCACAAGCAAGGGCCCATTGTGTTCCACTGGCTCCTAGCTTCACATCAGGTGAACCTGGCAAGCTCCCAGAAGACAAAGACTTTAAAGATCATGAAATGCTACCTGGAGATGCTGTTTACTGAAAAGGATATCTAATAAAAGACACACTCCAAACTCATTGGAAAGGATCTTATCAGGCACCTAATCGTGAATGTGAAATCAAAGACTCCTTGTGGATGAGGGGCCACTAAAACTGAAGGTAACAGTTACCCCAAGACATGAAGAAGGTCTGTATATCCACAGACTGATATTGAACTCAGAATCCATTTTATCTTTACCTGTGTGTTAATGATATTAGTCATAATAAGTTATACCTGTTCTTTGGGATTTTCCATATAGTCTGTTTATGATTACTGAATATGTATAAGATATCTTTTAACACTCTTTTCATGGTTCATGTAAATGTTATAATAAATGCCAAATATAGAATAATGAAAAGGCAAAACTTGGGTTGTGACAGTTCATAGGATAGATATAATATAGACTGTTTTTTCACAATGAAGGCCGTAAATCCTGCCCCATCCCCAGTAGTCGACAAGATAATGTCAATACTGAGACTTCCTAGGAATGATCCTTTCTAGTGTTGTGAGACCACACTGACTGACCAAAAGGTTAGTCACCAATTCATCCTTCAGAGTGACTTATGATCAAAAGGGGAAAATGTGGAGGGAAAAAGGAGTTCTATGAAAAGTAACCTCATAAGGTGATCTGACATAAATTCTTAACTGGGTAAGTCATGGTGGGAGTTATACCCCAGGACTATAACTGCTTTAGTGCAAGGTTTTAAGGCAACTGGCTCATTGTTCTTGTGTGGCTACGTTATCACATTTTTGAAGTGCCAGAAATGGAGTAGTAACCCTCAAGAAAGCACATAATCTTGTTAACTATCCTATTATTCAACCCCACCTTACTTTTTCCAATCTTCCTTACATCCTCTCTTTAACTTCAAATTCATAAAAGTAGCGATAAACTATTTTTCTCAGGAACATTTCAGATCTTGTTCCATGGCTTATGTCATCAGCTGGGCTCAAATAAACATAAAAATTCAAAAAATAAAATAAAATATATATTATGTTAATAATACATATTCCATCAAATCACTGTGAAAAATAAAGGTACTGAACACAATGCCTCGCATACAAAAAGTACGGATTTGTGAGTTCTTAGTAAAATTACATTAATTATCATGATTATTAATAAACTTACATTATTCCTTAGCTTTTGCAAAGCTAATACATTTCTGTATCGGTCAAGATGCTCTCAGTTATGCCACAATAACAAATAATCCCCCAAAGCTCAGTGGCTTACCAAAAAGGATATTTCACCACTCTTGCAACATGATCATCACAACCAGCTATGGCTCAACTCTGCACCATCTTCATTCTGCAACCCAGTGGATGGAGCAACTCCTCAGGACAACTGCCTCAAGTTGTGGCTGAGAGAAAAAGAGAATAGAGTGAAGAAACTAGCTTTTTGAAGTTTCTTCCCAGAAATGACATGTACCACTTGCACTTATGTTCCACTGGCCAAAGCAAGCCCAACCTCAGTATCATGGAGAAGTGCAATCCTCCATGTTGCGGGAAGCAGACTGAGTTAACAGTAATAGGTCCACCACAATGGAAAAGCTATGATTGAAGCTCTACAGCTGTTTCTACTACACCACTCTATCCTTCTGTGAATTAAAGTCTATGAGAATGTTTTTCTATAAAGTCAAATTTGTGACATTAAAATTTAAAATTTTTAAAGGGAGGCAGTTGGGAATCTTGCTCTTTTGGGGAATAGGGGTTTTAGTCTCTCCATAAATTTGCAGTGAGCTCATTTTGCTGTGATGTAAAGAAGATGAAGTACCATAGGCAGCAGCAGCATGAGTCTGCTGAAAACCTGCTGCCCTTCTGGGTCCCCTGCTGCTAGGGAAACCCACACTCTTCACTCCAGATACTTACACATAGTCACTATTGAGGCAGATGACAAAGGGACATCATTCCATTAAATTCATCTTGTGATTTCATCTCTCAGTAACTTGAAATCCTTACACACACACACAGTGTATTCCTCTTCATATCTCATGTCATAGAATCACCAAAGCTTAGCATAAACAAGACGCTCCAGTTCATCTAACTCAACTCAGCATCCAATGAAGAAACACTTCCTTCACGTTGACAGTAGATTTAATCCAGTCTCGGCTTGAATGCGTTCAGCAGTGGAAAATTCAGAGGAAAGCAATTTTACTGGAATAATAGGACTTTTCAAATGATTTCCCTATGCTGAGCTAAAATCTATTTGGACAAAGATTCCAATATTTTGTCCTAAGTCTGCATTCTCATAAAATATATAGAAACTGTAGAACCATCCAAAGGAAGTCCTTCCAATACATAAAGAAAATCCTTGGAGCCTTCTCTTGGTTCTCTCTTGTTCCTCCCATTATTTCCATGTGACAAGGATTCTACAGCATTCCAAACCTACTTTACCAAACTGGCTATAAGTGAAAAATCCAAACATTTTAATCAGAAGCAATTATATCCCTAGGCCACTAATAAGGCAAGTTGAATAGAAAGCTTAGGGAAACCCATAAGGTTTGGTAGTGTCATTGACTGTTCTGTTTGTATTCCACAAATAAAGGCTAATAAGATCCTTTCAGAATTACATAGCTCTTGAGAAAGGAGAAGGAGAAACACTGAATTTTATGTTACATAATGAGAAATTTATTTTACAATGTTAAAAAGAATGTTGGGCTTTTGGGGATTGTATCATTAAGAATTCTATCAGGAGGGCCTGCATTTGAATTACTTTTTAGACGTAGGTACAAATAAGATGAAACATTTTTATTCCAGATGCCCTTAGAACTGACAACCTGCAAAGATGAACAGCAGGTCTTGGGATAGAGAGTGGATTTTCTACCCTGAACAGAGGAGCAAGCTGACTCAGCCAGAATAGAATTTTCTTTTGGAACATCTACTGATCTTGTAAGCCACGAGTCACAATGCAAGGAACAAGGATGAAGGAAATCAGTCTTCTTTAAGTCGAAGTTTGTGCTACTGAGGGTCTATGTCAAAGTTACTTTGCATATAGAGCTCCCTCCTCACCAGATAGCTTCCTGACTTGCTTCCTCCTATGCTTCAGGCCTCTGCTCAAATGCCACCTCCTTAGTAAAGCCATCCCTGACCCCCCTAATTTAAATTAGTACCCCTTCCAGATGAGCCTCTACTTTCCTTACCTGCTTGAATTAATTCATAGCACTTCTTAGCATCTAATACAGGTTATTTTTCTTATTATTTCCTTTATCATATGTCTCCTCCTCCTATAACATTAGTTCCCAGAGGGCAAAGATTTTTATCTGTTTTCATCATTATATATCCCCATTGCCCAGGAAAATACCTGTAACTCAGCATCTGGCTTCTAGATTTCCTTTAAAAGACATAAAAATACTCTCCAAGAGTATACCTTCTAGTGGAGGAGATGAAGAACAAACCAAACCAATAAAATAAGGAGGGTGGTAAAGGCTATGTGATGGCAAAGAAGTTGGGTGGTTAGGGAAGGCCTCTGGAGGTGGCCTTGTTTGAGCACTGATGGGAAGTCTGAGGTAGCCACTTGCATAGAAATGGTAGAAGAATATCCAGGCTGAAAAACCTCAAGCATGATGCTCTGAAGATGAAGTAAGCTGGCTTAAGAATAGAAAAAAGGCATGGACTAAAATGTTGTGATTTGAAGAAATAGGGACAGATAAAGTTGAAGTGCTGGACAGGAGCCCGATCCTAGAATGCTCTCTTTATTTAACTCCCTTACTAATAAAAATGTGCATCTCCAAAGTCCCTCTTGCACCTGTTTTGAATTCCATTTCCCAGACTTTCTAAGGCTCTTTCTTGTTATTCAGGCCTCTAAGTAGAAATACACTTCTTCACTGTAGCCTTCCCTAGAAACCTATGTGCACACATGAATACACACACACACACACACCAGCAAGAGTCAAATACTTTATCTTGTTTTATATCCTTAATAACAATTGTCACTATTTAAAATGTTACTGGCCCTGACCAGTTGGCTCAATGGTAGAGCATCACCTGACTTATGAACATCCTGTGTTCAATTCCTGGTCAGTGCACATAGAAGAAGCGACCGTCTGCTTCTTCACCCCTCCTCCTCTCTCTTCTTGTTCTCTCTCTCTCTCTCTCTCTCTCTCTCTCTCTCTCTCTCTCTCCCTCTCTCTCACTCTCTTGCCCTCCAACATCCATGGCTAGGTTGGAGCAAGCTGGCCCTCATACACTAAAAGAGCTCAGTTGCCAAGCAATGGAGCAACAGCCCCAGATGAGCAGAGAATCGTCCCATAGGGGGCTTGTTGGGTGGATCCCTGTTGGGTGGCATGCAGGAGTCTGTCTCTCTGCCTCCCCACTTTCCACTTAAGTAAAAAAAAGTGGGTTTTTTTAAATGTTACTGATAGGTATGTGCACACACACATGCACACACACCACTAGATTGCAAGCCTATGAGAGAGCAAGAACATTTTCTCTTATTCACCAGTATATTTCCAGCATCTAGAACCATACTTGGCATATGATAGGTACTCAGAATTATTTGAAGGATGAGGTCATTGTCTGTGGGAAGCAGATTCTGAGGCAGAGATTTGTGCTCAGGAATTTACAGGTAGTGGTCTTGGAAAAAAACGCATGTAATAGAGTGAGGAGAGTAGAAATGGACAGAGGGATGAATTGAACTGTGACTCAGATACTACTGAACTACGATGGCCCTTCAGAGATGCTCTCAATGGAGACTCTACCGGGCTCAGCCTGGTAGTTCCACATGAACCAGACATTGAAAGTAGGCTGCCTCTAGGGATAAACTTCAGTTGAGGCAACTCCTTCAGCCAGAGCAAGGCCTGAAGAAGCATTCAGCTGCAACCCATTGGCAGCCAGCACTCAAGGCAAGTATGGAATTCAGGGTTTCAGCGTGATGGGCAGCACATCACAGCACCTACTGCAATAAATGAAAAAATGAATGCTTTCTCACTACCTAAACTTAAAATATCTCTAATGTAGTTGACCATATCCAATATAGTTTTGTCAATCCTATAATGTGGCGCACCCCTCTACTCATTTTAACAACACTGTGTATAAAATGTATATGTATACATTACCCAAAAGTTACTTCTACCCTAGAAGATTTTTAAATGTGTTTCTGTCACAAATAGTTCCAGTTCATTTCTATTTCATTCTAGCTCTTAAAAATAAATAAATTTCTTTTATAGGCATGTCACAAACATTTTCATGAGGACTTTAGAGTCAGGAAATGAACCTGTTTAAAGTTTTATCTCCACCAACAGAGACAGCCCTATAGATAGTAATAAATACTTTAGGTTTGTTTTATTTGGTGTCTTCTTATAACCTGGCTATTTTTCTGCCTTTAGCCATAATGAAAATTCAAGTGATCCTCCAGTTCCTCTGCTTTCTCTTGATTTGTGAAGGTTTTTTTATTGTTTCTTTTGATATGTGAATTGGTTGAAAGTAATAATAATAACACTGAACTGGGACAAATCATTGCTGAAAAGTATGGCAAATAAATATGGAGGTGATAATATAATAGTCATTTCACTAGAAATGCCCAGGTCTCAGGGAGCTAGATACAGGCAAACAGTTTTGTCTCATGTTTTAGAGAGTTGTTTTCATATGCTAAGTACAATTTTCATGTACTAAGAGAGGAATTTATGACTAAAATAATCCAGTATAATAGCTCTTTCTTTTTAAATGTTCTGTTTAAAAATACCAATGTGTAGTGAAGTAACTAGAAAGCACAAGAAATCATTTTCAAGTTCAAGTTGGGAAATCAGTCTCCCTACTGTACAATATGCTCAACATCCTCCTCCACCCTCACCAGATGATATAGGCACTGGGTTTTGACTAGACTGAGACTCTTAAGTCATCCAAACACAGGACCAGAAAGATGAGAACCATCTGAGCAAGTCACATATAAACAGGAAGAGGGAGAGGGCAGTCCTTGGTAATTCTCTTGGTATGAGGTCTGTTTTCTTGAACCACCTGGGGCATGAGACATGGGTAGTTTGGCCAAGTTTAAAACATCAAAAAACAGAGGTGGCATTGACTGTAAAATTGATCAGCAAACATATGAAAATTGGTGCAAACACTATAAAAAACAGTATGGAGATTCCTCAATGTTTAAAAATAGAACTACCATATGACCCAGAAATTCCTTCTGAGTATTTATTCTAAGGAATGAAATCCCTATCTCGAAGAGATATCTGCCTCCCCACCATGATCACTGTAGCATTATTGACAACCTCCAGAACATGGAAACAACCTAAGTGTCCACTAAAAGATAAATGGATAAAGAGGTATGGCCTATATATAATGGATTATTCAGCTTTAGAAATTCTGCTGTTTGTGACAACACAGATAAACTTTGAGGGCATTATGCTAAGTGTAATCAAGTCAGGCAGATAAACACTATATGATCTCGCATATATGTGGAATCCAAAAAAACCCTGAAGTAATAGAAACAGAGAACAGACCTGGTAGTTACAAGAAGTAGGAGGTAGGGAGGATGGGTAAAGGTGATTAAACGGTACCAACTTCCAGTTATAAGATAAATATAGTTCTGGGGATATAATATTTAGCATGGTGACTACAGGTAACAATACTGTATTGTATATTTGAAAGTTGCTAAGAGAGCAGATTTTAAAAGTTCTTGTCAAACACAAAAAATTGTAACTATGTGAAATGATAGATGTGTTAACTAACCTTATTGTGGTAATGATTTTGCAATATATAGACATATAAAATCACTACATTGTATACTTTAAACTTACACAATGTTATAGGTCAATTATATCTCTATGAAGCTGTGGAAATTAATTAACTAAATTGACCACCTTAAAGTGAGTAGAAAAAATATATCCTAGTCATGAACTGTAGTACTAGTGGTAGGCGAAGAAATGACGTATTGGTGGCATAAGGAATGTTTTTCGGCCAAGTCCATTTTTATTTCATGGGTGGACATGCAGACTAGCTGACCTGTGTCTCAATGCCGCATCCTAACATTCTTAAGCCAGTTTCCACCTTGGCCAGTGATAAACTTCATCATGTTCATCTATCAATATAAGTGAGAACCACTGAACTGAACTTTGTCCACAATCATTTTTTTTAAACAAGAGAGAGACAGACAGACAGACAGGAACAGACAGGTAGCGACAGACAGAAAGGGAGAGAGATGAGAAGCATCAACTCATAGTTGTGGCACCTTAGTTGTTCATTGATTGCTTTCTCATATGTGCCTAGACGGGGTGCTCCAGCCAAGCCAGTGATCCCTTGCTCAAGCCAGAAACCTTGGGCTTCAAGCTGATGACCTTTGAGCTCAAGTCAGAGACCATGGGGTCATGTCTATGATCCCACATTCGAGCCGGCGACCCTGCGCTCAAGCAAGCCACCTTGGGGTTTTGAACCTAAGTCTTCAACATCCCAGGTAGATACTCTATCAACTGTGCCATTGCCTGGTCAGACTGTCCATATTCATTATTAGTGGTTTGCTAAATAAAATGAGAGATAAGTGGGAGAAAAAATATAAAATGGAAAAAGGAGAAAGAAATCTGATTGGGGTGTTTTACTGAGATTAATGACACACCATCAGGATGCATGGAGCATTCCTCACTCTGACACCATCATAAATATTGAAATTCTTCCAGAAAACCTTTTTTACAGAGATGAGGTAGGTTATTACCTGCATCATATGAGCATGGGAAAGCTCACTATTCTCTAGAATACTTTTCCATTAAATGAGTAATGTGAGAAGTACCACATATTGAGCTTCGCACCTTTGGTGTGACAGTAAAAAAATGGGAGATCAAGTAATGGTGATAATAATTCTCCCTCACAATTTTGCGAAGGACCAACTCTTGCTCTTTTTGGTTATAAGCCAATTTTATGGATAGATGCTGGTTCCTGTAAAGAACCTTACAGATGAGGTGATACAATTTTCACATTCTATGAATGAAGAATGAGATGAAGGGAAGAGCCAAAGAGAACAGATGACATGCTCAGGTTATTTAATAGGACAGAGACAGAGCTGGGTCTGGAATGAGGGTCTTCTGACATGCAACCTAAGCACTTTTACCCCTTCTGGTTTTCTACAAGGTTCTATTTCCATAGGGCTGATCTGAATTGATATGTGAGAGTCATAAGATGATAGAATGGCAGATTCAATGAAGTATTTAAATGAATCTTTTGGTTAATGTATAGGGTTAGATCATAGATGGTCAACTTGGTAGAAGTTGGATATGGTGTGAAAAAATACACCATAATACATTACAGTTGGATATTCTAAAAGCCTCTATTTTTCATTTATTATAAACTACAAACAGAACAATTGGACAAAATCTTCCTGGCTGGGGTAGAAGAATGTATGAAGATTCTGAATATTTTTTTTGTAACAGAGATTAAAACAAGAATTGAACCAACTTCCCTTCTTCACACTCAAGGATATTAGAATCTTTAGTGAAACATGTTTTGGGTATTTATCAGAAATGAAGTTAGGTTCAAAATACCAGGCTAAAGCCTATTTCTTATATAGCTAATATCATGCATAGAATGTTCTTAAAGTTTCACTTTATTTATTGAGCAAATGTTTAACTTCTTTTTGTTTGGTTGGTTTTTTATTAATTGAATTTATTAGGATGACACTGGTTCACAAAACCAGACAGGGTTCAAGTGTACAACTCAAGAAAACACCGTCTGCACACTGCATCATGTGCCCTCCACCCCAAGTGAAGTCTCTTTCTGATTTGTAGATGACTGCACCCTGAATGTGTGCATTTAGAGTAAAAACAATGTAAAACTATTTCCATTGCTCAGAAAACAACCAGAAGCTTTTCTAAGTTTTTCAAAGCAGCTTTTCTGGGGAAGCTCCACAGCATTATTTCTATAGGTAAAAGACAATAGTAATTTTATTAGGACCACTGTAGGATAAAATATGAGTGTCTTCAAGGCAGTCTGTGATCCTGCTCTCTAACGTTTCCTTACCACTCTTCTCCTTGCTCATTCTGCCCAGCCACCCTCAATTCCTTCTACTACTCAAACGTCCCCAACTTCTACTCATCTCAAGGCCTTGGGATGAGAAGATGTCCTCTCTTTCTCTTCCCCAGATCTTTGAATGACTCAATTGTCTCCCAAGTTAGACATTCGCTTAAATACATCTCCTCAGAGGCCTTTCCTGACCAGTTCATCTCAAGTAGAATACTACGATCATTTCTTCAAAGCTTCTGGCATCTTGTGAAATTATTTATTTCTTTTTTATGTATTTATTGATTATCCTCTCAGTGACCTTCATGAGGACAGGAACCTTATTTTCATTTTCATTGCTAAATCTCCTGTCCCAACATTGTACCAAGCTCACAGTAGCCACTCATTACAAAATAATGTACATTGCCCTGGCTGGATAGCTCAGTTGGCTAAAGTGTCATCATAAACCATTGTTGCAGGTGGGATCCCTGGCCAGGGTACATCAAAAATCAACAAATGAATGCATAGATGGGTGGAGCAATAGATTGATGTTTCTCTTTCTCTTTCTCTCTCTAAAATTAATCAATCAATATTTTTTTTAAAATACTATATATTAAATAACTGATTAAATAAACAATTAACATGGCAGTAGTTTCCATTCCTTATTCACCCATCCAAAGACACAAAATGAATTGTACAATGCCAAAAAGCTCATAGGCCTAGGCATTGGTAGGTATCAGGAGCACTTAATAATAAAAATGTAAGAAAAAGCTCCTACTGTGACCCTTATCTGTCAGACAGCTTATTCACACATTCACTAAGTCCACTAAAATCTTATGGATAAGTACTTTTATTATTTATCCCATTTTACAAATAAGAAAACCAAGATAAAAGAACTTAAGAAACTTGCTCAAAGTTATGTATTTGATACTGGGGTCGGGAACCTATGGCTCACAAGCCAGATGTGGCTCTTTTGATGGCTGCATCTGGCTCGCAGACAAATCTTTAATAAAAAATATAATAACGTTAAAAATATAAAACATTCTCATTTATTACAATCCATTCATTTCCTACCACTCATGTTCATGGTTGTGGGTAGCTGGAGCCAATCACAGCTGTCCCTGGGACAACACCAAATTTTTATTGGATAATGCATAACGTACATGGATTGTTGTGAGGTCTGGAAGTAAACTTCCTCCTTTTAATCAAGTAGTCAGCTAGCTAATTGCAGAAACCCTTTTGACAAAGAAGATGGCTAAAAGAAAAAAAGGTGAAGAGTATCGTACTTTTCAGCAGGAATGGACAGAGGAATTTGCCATTGTGGAGAGGGCAGGTTCTACAGTGTGTCTAATATGCAATGATAAAATTGCATCGATGAAATGATCAAATATAAAGCCGCACTTCGACACACGCCATAGTACATTTGCATCAAAACATCCAGCAGGGGACAGCAGGAAGAAAGTATGTCAAGAGCTACTGTGCAGAGTGCAAGCTAGTCAGCAGCAACTCCATGTTTGGACCCAACAAGGTGACTGGAATTCAGCTAGCTTTGCTGGTGCTTTAGCAATTGTAAGAAATGGAAAGCCATTCACAGATGGGGAGTATGCCAAAACATTCATGCTTGATGTTGTCAAAGAACTTTTTGATGACTTTTCGGATAAAGACAAGATAATCAAATGAATAAAAGACATGCCTCTGTCAGCAAGAACTGTTCACGATTGTACCATCATGATGGCAAATCAAATTGAGGCAACACAAGTGAAGGACATAAATACAGCACCATTCTTTTCTCTCACTTTGGATGAGTCAACAGATGTAAGCCATTTATCCCAGTTCAGCATGATTGCAAGGTATGCTGTCAGTGACACACTACATGAGGAAAGTCTTACTGTTTTGCCTATGAAAGAGACAACAAGAGGGGAGGATTTATTCAAGTCTTTCACTGAGTTCACTAAAAAAAAAAATCTACCAATGGATAAACTTATTTTGGTGTGTACTGATGGTGCTCCGAGCATGGTGGGGAAAACAGAGAATCTGTAGTGCTTCTTCGTGAACATGAAAAAAGATCCATCCTAAGTATTCACTGCATCCCATATCAGGAGGCACTTTGTGCTCAGATGTGTGGCGAACAGCTTGGTGAGGTGATGTCGCTGGTCATTTAGGTGGTCAACTTTATTGTTGCCCGAGCTTTAAATGATCATCACTTTAAATCACTGTAGGATGAAGTTGGAAATAATTGTCCTGGTCTGCTTCTACACAGCAGTGTGCATTGGTTGTCAAGAGGGAAGGTGCTCAGACATTTCGCGGCTTGTCTAAGCGAAATCTGGACTTTTCTTTTTTGTTTGTTTATTTGTATTTTTTCTGATGTTGGAAACGGGGAGGCAGTCAGACAGACTCACGCATGTGCCCAACTGGGATCCACCTGGCACGCTCACCAGGGGGCGATGCTCTGCCCATCTGGGGCATCTCTCTGTTGCAACCAGGGCCATTCTAGTGCCTGAGGCAGAGGCCACAGAGCCATCCTCAGCGGCTGAGCCAACTTCGCTTCAATGAAGCCTTGGCTGTGGGAGGCGAAGAGAGAGACAGAGAGGAAGGAAAGGGTGAGGGGTGGAGAAGCAGATAGGCGCCTCTCCTGTGTGCCCTGGCCAGGAATCGAACCTGGGACTCCTGCACGCCAGGCCAACACTCTACCACTGAGCCAACAGGCCAGGGCCCGGACTTTTCTTGAAATAAAAAATGTTGAGCAACCTGAGTTAGTTAACACTGAGTGGCTCCTGAAGTTCTAGTATTTTGTGGACATGACTGAACATCTGAACCAGCTCAATGTGAAAATGCAAGGTGTTGGAAATACAGTCTTATCCCTTCAACAAGCAGTGTTTGCATCTGAAAACAAGCTGGAATTCTTCATCACCGACATTGAAATAGGTCGTTTACTACACTTTGAAAAACTAGGAGAGTTTAAAGGTGCATGCACAGCAACTGACCCTGCTCAACATCTTGATCTCCAGCAGCTAGCAGGCTTCACATCTAATCTCCTGCAGTCATTCAAAGCACGCTTTGGAGAATTTTTTGAGAGCACTCGTCTTTTTAAGTTCATCACCCATCCACATGAGTGTGCAGTGGACAGCGCTGACCTGAGTTACATCCCCGGTGTCTCCATCAGAGATTTTGAGCTACAAGCTGCTGACCTGAAGGCCTCAGACATGTGGGTGAATAAGTTCAAGTCACTAAATGAAGATTTGTAAAGACTTGCATGACAGCAAGTAGAGTTGGCGAGTAAACACAAGTGGGGAGAAATGAAAAAATTTCAACCCGCTGACCAGCTGATTGTCAAAACTTGGAACACGCTTCCCATCACATACCACACACTGCAGCATGTGAGTATTGCTGTACTGACAATGTTTGGCTCTACGTATGCATGTGAGCAGTCTTTCTCATATCTAAAGAACATTAAGACCAACCTACGATCACATTTAATGGATGGAAGTCTCAATGCCTGCATGAAGCTTAACCTCACCATGTATCAACCAGACTACATGCCATCAGCAAAACCATGCAGCACCAGAAGTTGCATTAATGGTAAGAAGTACTTTATTCATCATTGGTTAGCAATAGCATAACAACATTATTAAAAAGAATTCAGATACTTATTGTACTTTAAAAGTGTTGGTCTTACATAAAATGCACACATTTACTTGTATTTAGTTAGTGTTAAACATATTGTATGGCCCTCACGGAATTACTTTTTAAAATATGTGGCATTCATGGCTCTCTTAGCCAAAAAGGTTCCAGACCGCTGATTTAATAGATGGTAAAGCTCAGATTTGATCCCAAGCAGTCTGATTGCATTTAAGAATTATCTTTATCTCTTCATTTTCAGTACTCCACCAAGCTACCCTAATTCTAAAAACAATGGAAGCTTAATTTGCTATATTCTTAAGAGAGGATGATTTAGAAAATACAGTGGTACCCTGAGATATGAATTTAATTAATTCTGTAACCAAGCTTGTAAGTCAGTCAACTCGTATATCAAACTGCCAATACTGGACCCGTGCGCCAACATGCCAACTAGCCGCATCTTCCCGAATCACGATTCATATCTCGGAATTTCGCTTGGATCTCTAACAAAAATACAGACCGAGTTGCAGCTAGTATCTTAAAAATTCATATGTTGGTCTTTTTATATCTCAAGGTACCACCGTACTCTAAACCTTCTGGGAACATCAATCTATTCTATTTCTTAAGGTCATAAACACAGAAATATTTCATCTTGGTTACCTGAAGACTGGGGTCATGTGAGCTTTACCATAAATGGCAAATATTTTCCATCTTTTATTTGCCACTTTTGACTGTGATTACCTCAGTAGATTTTACAATAATCTACAACCATGTGTAAATAAACTTCTTATGACACAAAGAAAAGAACTTGCTTGTAAAGGGACAAAAGAAGGGGACTAAATCTAGAATCTAGCTTTTGTTTTCTGAACTTTAGCATTCCTTGATAATGCAAGCCAAGCAATAAACTTAAAAGCATTCTGAAAAATCTTTACCTTGCCAGTAAAGGATCTAAACTCTTCAAATTTCCAAATCTTACTTTAAGACTTGTTTTTTCTCATTTGGTAGGTAAGTTATTTTCAGAGTGAATAAAAAGTCAAAAGGTATGTTATTTGTTCCCTCTTCTTATTTTAAAGACTATGTTACTGGTTATAGTTGTGAAAATTTTTGAATTGGGACCTTCAAATAAGCTTTTCGAAATGTCAGGTTATGCCAGGGTGGTGCATACGTAAAGCCTCCCACTGAAGAAATTAAGCTGTCTCAAAATTCCTTTGGAGGAAGTTCCAACTCTCAGTGCTGGATGGAAGGTTTGGGATATTGAATTTTGTGTTTATCAGAGCAAATAAAGAGAAAATTCAGTCCCTTAATAAATTTAAAGGAAATCCCTGAGCGATATATTGTCCCCCTTTAAGCAGGCAGTCTGTGTGAAATATTTTATTGTAAAATAAATCAATACCTTGAAGCAACCAAAGTAGTATATATGTTTACATAATCCCCCTAGCTTTGAAACCCCTTTTTCTGTATAATTATGTTTTAAAAATCAAAGAAAATTCATCTCTGATGTACTATTAAACACACCAACAAATCCAAAATAAATAACTAGGGGAAAGACCTAATTTTATTTGATAGTTCACAGAATGAGATATTGGCTCAAATTCATTTTCAACCTGGATGGTTTATATGAGCCCACAATCCCTGGTTAATCTCAGTGGGAAACTCTTGTTAAGTTGATGACTCTAATGTACATGAAGTTCAGCTGAAGATAATTAAAGACTTTTAGATAGAGTTGTCAGTGTAAGTACTATCATTGCATCCATTCCACAGCGACAAAGTGTTCAGGCAAAGATAAACTGTAAATGTGCCCGATGTGGAGGCAAGGGGAGAAAGTGAAAGAAGATGGAAGCGGAAAGGAAAGAGAAATGAATTAAAAAGATAAAGGAAAGATAAGAAAAAACATTTTGCCTTTGCCAGATGGTTCAAGGGAATCTTGGTTTGGGATTATTATTTATCTGCAGAAGGTAAATGGCCTTTGGATTTAGAATATTTGTACTTGATAATCACACATTACTGAAAGATGGTCTGTGCAAACATTTTGGGCTCAAGGGTACAAGGAAATATATATTATACATTAGAAAACTCAATGTACAGCCTTGTGTATTCTATTTTAAGATTTTTTTATTTATTGCTTTGAGAGAGAGAGAGAGAGAGAGAGAGAGAGAAGTGAGCAGTGGTGGGATTCAAATAATTTAACAACCATTAGGGTTATTCTCTGCCCTAATAACCATTTTAAGTATAAAAAACTGATATACCAAAAGGTAGTTTATTACTTCATGCATTTAATACTTAAATAAGAACAATAAAAGAGGTACACAAAACTAGATTATGCTATAAGAAAGAATTTCAAAATATTAATGAAAAAATATTAAATAATACCTGACAAAAAACAATAAAACTATTATTTAAGATATTTCCATATTGTTTCTTGATTGGCGTTCTTTGCAATTTTTCACCTATGGATAGAATGAACATTACTACAGGTGCTTAGAATATGCTGTTATGTAGATGAATGTTTAAAAAGTAAATAATGTAAATTTGTGATTTCCACCTTGGATGGCTGAGCAGGCACCCATCTTAGAGAGAACCCTGATTATAAGCGCCATTTTAACAACCAGTTCACCAAACTCAACAAAAAATTAGGTATCAGTTCTGCTGAGCAAGTGCAAACCGGCTGAATCCCACCACTGGAAGAGGGGTGGAGGAGTGAGAGGCATCAACTCATAGTAGCTGCTTCTCATATATGCCTGGACTGGGCAAAGCCAGGGTTTTGACAGTAACCTCAGCATTCCAGGTTGATGCTTTATATACCGTGCCACCACAGATCAGGCACATATTTCTTTCATATTTGAAATATCTTCACTGTCTTCAAAATGTTATTCAAACAGTCTTCAAACTCTTTGGAATTGTCTTTACATTTGCTAATATAGTAGCTGTGAGTTTTGGCCATAGCAAATGGTAAGAAACCTAGATAATTGATCCTACTCTCATTGCCTGGATGAAGTTAAAGCTTCTGAGTCTAGATCTAAGGAAATATTACTACTATTAAAACTTATTAGTGTCTGCAAATTGTACTCCATAGAACACTGGACCTGTGTAATGGTAATCAGTTTTCTAGGGACAAAAACAATAAATGATCCATTAAGTTTGAAAAATGGATTTCAAAATGAAGATAAAATCATATGATCATATCAATAGGTTCAGAAAAAGCATTTGACCAAAATCCAGCATCCATTTATGATTTTATAAAACTCTCAGCAAAGCAGAAATAGGGGGAACACACCTCAACATCATAAAGGCCATATATGACAAACATACAGGTAACATCATACTGAATGGGGAAAAGCTAAAAGCATTTTCGTAAGATTAGCAACAAAGCAAGCCTGTCTACGTTCACCACTAAAGATAAGAAAAAATATATATAAAAGGCATCCAAATTGAAAAGAAGAAAAACTGTAATTATTCGCCGATGACATGCTAACAGAACCCTAAATATTCCACCAAAAGAAAAAATACTAGAACTGATAAATGAATTCAGTAAAGTAGCAAGATACAAAATAAGTATCTTGAAATCAGTTCCAGTTTTATACATCAATAATGAAGTATCTGAAAGAAAATTTAAAATATAATCCCTTTTATAATTGCATCACAAAATAAAATACCTAAAAACAAAATTTTAAAAGTTGGTAAAAGACCTGTACTTAAAAAATTATAAGACACTGAAGAAATTAAAAATACAAATAAATCAAACCATGCTCATGGAATGAAAGAACTAACACCATTAAAATGTTCATACTATACAAAGTAATCTATAGATTCTATGCAATTGCAAAAATTATCAAAATATCAATGGTTGTTTCACAAAACTAGGACAAATAATCCAAAAAGCCATAGGAAACCACAAAAGACCCTGAATAGCCATAACAATCCTGAGAAAGAACAAAATTAGAGGTAATATAGTACCTGATATCAAACTTTACTACAAGTCAACAGTATTCAAAACAGCATAGTACTGGCATAAAAACAGACACATAGATAAATGAAATGGAACATAAATCCCAGAAAACACAACAACAACAAAAACCCACATATTTGGTCAATTAATATATGACGAAGGAGGCCAGAAATACAATGGGGTAAAGACAGTCTATTCAAAATAGTGTTGGGAAAATTGGACAGATATGTGCAAAGAATGAAACTAGACTACTTTACACCATATACAAAATAAATTCAAAATAAGTTAAAGACTTAAATGTAAGACCTAAATCCACAAAACCCTTAGAAAAACATAGGCAGTAAGCTCTCTGACATTGCTTTTAGTACTATTTTTTCTGATATATCTCCTCAGGCAAGGGAAATAAAATAAAAAATAAGGAAATGGGACTACATTAAACTAAAAAGGTTTTGCACAGCAAAGAAAACCATCAACAAAATGAAAAGACAACCTACTGTATGAAGAGATATATTTGCCAATGATATATTCAATAAAGGGTTAATATTCAAAATTTATAAAAAAAATCATACAACTCAATATCAAAAAACAAACAATCTAATTTAAAAATGGGCAAAGGACCTGAATAGACACTTCTCCAAAGAGGACATACAGATAACCCAGATAACCAATAGGTATATGAAAAGATACTCAATGTCACTAATTCTCAGAAAAATGCAAATTAAACCACAATGAGATGTCACCTCACCCTATCAGAATGGTTATTATCAATAAACCAAAAAACAAGTGTTGTCAAGGATGTGGAGAAAAAGGGAACCTTCGTGCATTGTTGGTGGGAGTGCAGATTAGTGCAGCCACTATGAAAAACAGTATAAAGTTTTCTCAAAAAATTAAAAATAGAATTGCCTTATAACCTAGAGATTCCACTTCTGGGTAAACATCCAAAGAAATATACATTTATTTGAAAAGATATATTCACCCAATTCACCCCTATGGTTATTGCAGCATTATTTACTATAGCCAAGCTTTGGAAGCAACTCAAGTACCCATCAATAGATGAGTGGATTAAAAAGTGGCGGTACATATATACAATAAAATATTACTCAGCTATAAAAAAGAATAAAATCTTACAATTGGTGACAACACAGATGGACCTGGAGAGAATTATGCTAAGTGAAATAAGCCAGTCAGAGAAAGACAAGTACTGTATGATTTCATTTGTATGTAGAATATAAAGAACAAAATAAAAAAATAAAATACAAACAGATTCCTAGATACAGAGAACAAATTGAGGGTTCCCAGATGGGAGGGCGTTGGGGATAACTGGATGAAAAAGGAGAAGTGATTGAAAAATATAGATTGGTAGTTGCAAAATAGCCATGGGGATGTAAAGTACAGTATAAGGAATATAGTAAATAATATTGTGATAACTATGTACGGTGACAGGCAAGTATTACAATTATTTGTAAATTATATAAATGTCTCATCACTATGCTGCAAACCTAAAACTAATATATATATAATAATACTGAATGTCAACTATAGTTGAAAAATAAAAAAACAAAACAACAAAGAAAATCTTGGATTTCAACAAAATGTAAATCCAGTCTCATGACTCTTCATGAATAGAAATTTATGTCAAGTTTTCCAAACCCTTTTTTTATAATTAAGATAAAATTGGGTAAATAATGTATAAGGTCCAGGTGTATAACATTATAAGTGAACATTTGCATCCACTACAAAATTATCACCACCAAAAGTCTAGTACCATCCCTCATCACAATAATGACTCCCCTTCACCCATTTCACCCAAATATATTCTAGACCAATTCCTACTTCACCTTCACCAAACAATCTCTATTTTCTTTCAGGAGTAACCAGATAGCTACAGAATAAGAAGACAAGCTTTATTTTAGTTAAAATTAGATTATTTGAGGAGCAGCAAAAGTCTGGTTTTTTTTTTTTTAATTATTTTAACACTTTAATAACTCCTAAAGTTCCAGGGGTAGCTGAAATCATCCCCACTATAGTAGAAAAACCAGACCCTGGGAATCTGTCAATATCAAAATAAACTAAGGCTCAAATCTGGGCCTTAGCAACCAACCACTTGCTGCATGGCCTTGGGTAAGGTCTCATCATCTCTGAGCCTCTAATTTTCCTCTCTAATGTGAGGGTAGGCATGGAAATCTCTTAACACTGTATAAGGATTAAATGAAACAACATGTGAAAGAGTATTTCTTCTTGGCGTCAGAGTTGATACACCATTAAAGTAAGTTCTTTTCCCTTTTTCTCTCCTCTCTCAGAAAATACCCCACTCTGGAAGCCCAAAGTGAACATTTTAGGAAAACTGATGAAGTAAATAAACTTTGCTGTTAAGCTCGACAAAATAACATTGAGAAACACTCTTTGGCATTCCAGTATGGGTGGAACAGATACACAAGTTGGATTCCACCCACAGATGATGAAACTTCTAGACCATTCCTCATGAGACTCCCTTCTGGAAAGGCCTCCTGTCAAAAACCACGGAGATCAATCTTGTCCCAAAGGTCAGTGTGTTTTGTCACCTCCTGTCTAGACTGTTGCAATACTTAAGACCCAGACCTCCCACAGGGAGCTGTCCACTGACAGCGGATGACTCAGATATGACAGCAGGCCTGCTGGTTAGGTGAGGCAAAGGCAAGCCTAGCACACCCCAGTAGACTCTCCTCGGCCTTGGCTGCTGTTTTACGTCAAGTCCAATTTACCATCTGGGCTCTCAAATTAAATCACTAGGTGGTGATGAGCCTGGCTTGCTGGAAGACCTTGTCATTCCACACTACCTGCTGATAACTTGTTGGACATGGAGATATTGGAACACAATACAGATATCTCTACATTTAAGTCTGTTTTCAATTCTAATAACTGGCCCCATGTGTGCTTCTAGTTAATGTGTCTATATGCCAGGCCCAAGAGCAGTCTGCATGCCACTCTGCCTCCCCAGACCAGAGACTGGGGTTCAGAACATCTCAAAGGATTAAAGAAGTAAACCAAGCATAGAGAAGTCAAAAAGGGGAAGGGTCAGAGGCATGCTAAATTTACTAAAACTTGCTAAAATTAACATTCTTGTACCCAATCCAACCCTTTCCCAGGTCATTGTCTTGCATTGCTTGAAATTCAAAATACATTCTTACCTAAAAATCCAGAAGGTGCCCCATTGGACTTTTTCCAGTAGGGATGGTATTATCATCAACATTCTCTATCATCTCCTCTTATAACCAGCATTTCTAATAGTTTTATTTTAAAAGTCACTGTGAGAAAGCACAGGTATCTACCATAACTGCTCTGTACAAAGTGGGTTTCTAAAAAGAAAACTGGTCCTTTTCAGGAATCTACTTCTATCACCTTGACCAAGCATTATGGCCTTCTAAAGACAGGAAAGTTGATCTTCTTATCACTTATGAATTTTCCAAAAGCATATTTACTTTTATTTACATGCATTTGGGGGAGAGAGTTTATACCTCAATATTGTATCACTCAGTCTGCCATCACCCTCTCTGTCATGGGCAGTTGAGAGAACATGGAGGCATAAACTAGATCCTGTCCCTCAATCACAAACTATACAAAATTAGGGTACACAAAAGCTATAGCAATGACTATTTTAAAGGAGTTTCAAAGAAACTATGCTCCATTTCTATCTAAGCAACTCCCCAGAGCTTCTTTGATTCAACACAGCCTCTGATAATTCTTTCATTTGCATTTTCTACTTTTTCTCATGTAATACCCTCCCTCGACACAAAACAAGATGGAACATTCTATATAAAAACAAACAAACTTTTAGACTAAGATTCCATCTAAATGTGTGCAGTCTGTATGGGATCAGACATATTTGCTTTGAAGTTGCCCAGGAGCAAAACTCTTTCCATATTAAGATTATTAGCAGGAATGTGTACGTTAGTGCTCAGGCTATTCTTTGCCTTCAAGTTCCTCTTTGAATAAAACTCAAGAGGATTGGGAGGTTTCTGAATGATTTTCTTTCCAAGCAGTCTGTCATTCTTGGTGCATCACCCTCACTTTCCAAAAATGGCACAAAATCCAGACAAACTCTTCCAAGAAGAAATGATGTCATTCCTTAATCCTATGCTGCCACTTAAGTAACCCAAACAAGTTCTCTTCCCAGTGGAGAATAAATGCACCCCTTGTTCTCTCTGCAGGCCAGGGATGGGATTTTGGTTCTCTTGGCTTGATTCTTCCTTGGTGTAACCACAGAAACAAACACGAGTGATTTCTTTTTTTAGAATAATATTTTGTACTGAGTGACACTCTCATTGTGATCTACATTCTCTAAACTATTGTCTGTTGTATATTCAATATTTCTGTTTCTTTCAACATTCCCTTTCCCTGTGGGTCTCATTCCTAACTCTTGAATAGTTCTGAAGCAGGACACCTGGACCAATGACATTAGAAGAAATGGAAGAGAAATAAAAAGTATCAATCAAGTTGGGCAATCATCTTAATTGACCATGCAGGTCAGGCTGTTTGGGCAAGTGAAAATTGTATGCATAGCATGAACAAATCCTAGACTTCTACCCTTTATTTTCTTGCACTTTGATAAGGCTTCAGGGCATTAAGGAAAAAGAATTACTTCTTCCATAAGAAATCTCATTTGCAGGAAACTTCTTTTCTTCATTTCTGGGGGTTGGGCATGGAGACAGAGCTTTATATCAGATACAAGAATGATGAGATCTAAGTTCCCAAAGTTATAGCACTGTGGAGACTTCTAGAAAAGTTCCACACCAAAACAAATAAACTGCTTGTGAGTGTGTGTGTGTGTGTGTGTGTGTGTGTGTGTGTGTATGTGTGTGAAAGAGACAGAGAGAGGGACAGATAGGAAGGGAGAGAGATGAGAAGCATCAAGTCTTTGTTGCGGCACCTTAGTTGTTCATTGATTGCTTTTTCATATGTGCCTTGATGGGGTGGGGGCTACAGCAGAGCTAGTGACCCTTTGCTCAAGCCAGTGACCTTGGGCTTAAGCCAGCAATCTCGGCCTTCAATCCAGCGACCTCTGGGCTTAAGCCAGCAAACTTGGGGTCATGCCTATGATCTCACACACAAGCCAGAGACCCTGCACTCAAGCTGGTGAGCCCACTCTCAAGCCGGCGACCTCAGGATTTCGAACCAGTCCTATGTCCTATCTACTGTGCCACCATCTGGTCAGGCGAAATAAACTACTTTATTAATCGACTTAAGGTACTATTGATAAAAATTTTAGCTGAACTGTATTATCAACACTGAAGGAATAACTACATTAATGTAAATAGTGTGACTGCTGCATTAGAATTGAAAAATTGAAATATACTAAGAAGAAATCTTAAATAAAAGTAAAAAGGGAAAGTTTGCACTAAAGAGATCAATGCCTTCACGGGATATAAACTTAGAATAACTCTTGACATTCTCTTTACAATGCAAATTATATTAAAATGTATTAATTCAACAGACATTTATTAAGTGCCTGGTCTATAAATCCCACAAAAAATTAATGAAACATACTTCCCAGATACAGAAAATTTGACATGTAGTTGAGATTAGACAAAATATAAACTTAAATTATAAAATTTTTACATATATCTTTCCATTTGATATTCAAGATAATCCTGTGATTTATGCAAAAGAAGTGTTCATTCTTATTTAATGTGAAAGAAAATTGATGTTAAGAGAGGCTAAATGCTTTGCAACCAAGATCACACAGAAGTAATAAAAACCCAAACCCAGACTCAACCTAGAGTTATCTGATATCAAATCCACTACAATTCATTACCTCTACACTTTAAAGTAAAATGCCACAGGTGCCAAAAGGGAGCCATGTGCAGTGTTACTGGCATTCCTTTTCACTGAGTAGCTCAGAAAAGATTTCATGGAGGTATTTGATCTGAGCCTTGGAAGGAGGGCAAAGTTTTCATAGGCAACAATGGACAGAGAGAAAATTACAAGGTGATGGAAATTGTTTAAAAAGAGCAAAAGGTAAGGACGCAAGAACTAGTGTGCATGTAAGAAACAGCGGTCCAGTTCGGCTGGAGTACAACTATGTAAAAGATAGCAGTGGGAGATAAGATTTGGTTTGGAATCAGGTCATGAAGTGCCTTGAATGCCTTACAAAGGAATATGAATACTTTTGGCTGACAATGGAGAATTACTGAAGGCTTTTGGATAGAGGAATGATATAATCAGAATAGAGCTTTAAAAAGATTAATCTGGCAGTAAGATGTAGAATCGTTTGGAAGAGGCTATGGAATTGAGGCCAGGGCAATAGTCCAGATAAGAAATAATAGAGGTTTGATCTACCATAGTGGGAATAGAAAGGAAAAAAATAAGAGATAAATAAGAGAAATGTTTAAAATATAGAATCAAAAACACTCTAATTAAATGAGAAAATGAATGAAAATAGGAAGCTTGTCCAAGTGACTGTAAAAGTAATGGCAGTTAGTGAAATAAAAAATAAATAAGAACATTTTTCTAAAGAAATAAAATTAGTTCAGGTTTGGTTGTGTCCAGTGTTCATCAGAGACATTTGTCATAAAAACATGTAGCTGTAAGAAAAAATTACCTACTCTCCCTGCCACACGCTCACCCCTATATACACATCCAGAAACCATGGCAGTTTGATTAAGAACTTAATCATGACATAACTCTTCAAGCACTTGTATAATTAGTATGGGGTTTAAAGTAAAGGCAAGTGGTAGGACAAGTCTAGCTGCTGTTGACAGAAAATCTTCCAAATCTCAGTGGCCAAATGCCACAGAATTAATTTTTCACTCAGTTGAGTCTAATTGACATTTTTAGGAACTCCGTATTGTCATTTAAGGACTCATAATTATGTAAGTTCTTTTGTCTGTAACATATGGCTCCCAAGGTCATCTTAGCATTGACATCCAGCTGGCATTTGGGGAACAAGAAAGAGAAAGTAAAATTTCATGAAAGGGTTCTGTGGCCCAAAACTTAAAATGGTATATATCGCTTTGCCCACATGTTTTAAGCCCGAACTTATATGCCATAGCTTAATAGTAAGAGAGGCTTGGTAATGTGAAAATAACTAAGACCACTAAAGAATAAGAAAATAAATTTGTGGAACAGATAGTTAGCCTCTGCTTTCAGGCCACAAAGTTCAAAGGTAAGGTGTAATTCTCTCTATAAAACACAATTCTCCCTATAAAAATATAAATTACTACTGCCGTTGTGGGAAGAAGTAGTCTAACAAATTATGGGGCAGTTGGCAAAAATGAATCTCTTCTTCCAAATGAATTTGAACCAGATAGCATCTGAGAATTTATTTTTCTTCTTAAAACATGTTGAGTGTGTATGTGTATATGTTTTCCAACAGTTATATGCAAGTCTCGGAGAAGTAAAAAGGTATACTTGCAACTTACACCATCAAAGGAACCTCAGTGGGTCATGAGGTCAAGATTCTACCTTCTTTAGGCTCACATGAGTTGGAGTGGCAAAGTCAGTGCTAGACTAACCTGCTCATGCCCTTTCCCCTCACTATTATGGTAAGTGTTATTACAAATTTGAAAAGCCAGAGTTAGGAAATTTACTGTCAGGAAGCACTGCATCCCAGTGTAAGAGGATGGAATCTAATGAAGATGAGACAAGGTCTCTGTGAATAGAAGATAAGGTTTCCCAAAATGAAACTGAAGATTTGTATCTTGGAGGTTTAAAGAATTATCCTGAAAAGAGTCAAGAACCTAGGGACAAAGGAACAAGTTTAAGAATGGGGTTCATAAGAAGAACTCTTAAAAATGGTTAACTTGTTGGGTGATTTTTTTCTCTTTTTTTCCAGTTTTACTGAGGTATAATTGACATGTGACATTGTATTAGTTCAAGCTGTACAACATAATAATTTGATATATGTATGTGTTATAAAACAATTACCACAGTAAGTTTAATTAATAGTTCTATCACTTCAAAGAGTTAGACATTTTTTCTTGTGATGAGAACTTTTAAGATCTACTCTCTTCAGAAAACAGGTAACCATAGAAAATAAACTTGCATATACTGCTTTTATTATAATTATGGTTGTTAGCTGAATGAGAACAAATAATAGCTAAAAAACGTTTCAAATGTTAGAAAAATATTTGGGTAAGTTATGACACAACTTTTTGACCTGTTTTCTGAACATTTTACGGGGTAGTGATTTAAGTGCTTTTTAAATAAATTTTGTTGTAAGTCTATGAAAAAAAAAGATCTACTCTCTTGCCTGAACAGGCAGTGGCTCAGTGGATAGAGCATCAAACTGGGATGCAGAGGACCAAGGTTTGAAACACCGAGGTTACAAGCTTGTGCACAAGCTCACCAGCTTGAGCACAGGGTTGCTGGCTTGAGCATGGGATCACAGACATGACCCCATGTTTGCTGGCTTGAAGCTCAAGGTCACTGGTTGGAACCCAAGGTCGCTGACTAGAGCAAGGGGTCACTAGCTCTGCTGTAGCCCTCTGGTCAAAGCATATATTAAAAAGCAATCAATGAACAACTAAGGTGCCACAACAAAAATTTGATGCTTCTCATCTCTCTCTCTCTTCCTGTCTGTCCTTATCTGTCCCTCTCTCTGTGTCTCTATTACAAAAAAAAAAATCTACTCTCTTAGAAACTTTCAAATATACACTAGAATATCATTAACTATAGCCACTATGTTGTACATTATATCCCCAGAACAAATATATCTTATGACTTAAAGTTAATACCTTTTGACCACCTTCACCTCTTTTGCCCACTCCCTACCCCCTTTCTCTGGCAACTGCCAATCTGTCCTCTGTTTCTACAGTTTGATTTTTTTTAACTCCAACAATAGGTGAGATCATACAGTATTTTTTTTCTCTATCTGACTTACTTCACTTAGAGCAAAACCCTCAAGATCCATTCATGTTGTTGCAAATGATAGAATTTCCCTCCTTATGTCTGAATAATATTTCATTTTGTACATATGTCTCTCTATATATACATATATATACAAACATATATGCATAAATATACACTTCTATACATACATTATACACATATACATAGATATGTGTGTATATATATCACATTTTCTTTATTCATTTGTTAATGGACACTTAGGTCATTTTTCTTAACTATGAAAATACGTGTATATACAATAATATGCAATATTAAAGTCTTTCACATATTGCAAAGCTCCTTTTTTTCCCCCCAACTCTTTTCTAAAACTTCAAACTTTATGTAGGATGTAGAGGCAAATTAGAGAAGATGCCGTAAAGAGATATCTGGCCTGCTCCCTGTATTGTCCAGTCTGCATCCACCCGACTGCACAGGCCTTCAACCCTAGAAAGACTGCTCTGCCATGACCTTCCCCAAGTGAGGAAAGCCCCACAGCTGTGTAGGAAGCAGTCGCAGGAGGCCATGTAGAAGAGTAACAGTAAAGCCAAGGACTCAGGGTCAACCACAGGGTACCCTTACCACCTCTCCCTACTAAGGTGACCCTCGGCCAAGAGAGAAATGTTGACATGGGTCAACTTTTGACATAAGGGTAGTTATGAATTTTCATAAGAAATCACTAGATTTAGCAATTGGAAAGTTACTGTCGCTTGTAATTCCACCTGTCATACAACACCAGCAAGGGAATAGTGCATACAGATGTCTTGGGAACTGTCATCTACCATCAGTCATCCTTCCCAGTTCTCAGAAGGTACACACTCTCTACATTGTTGCTAAAGCCATAAACATAAAATAGAAGTAAAAAATTTTATCATAAAAATATAAATTTATTCCAAATTTATTTTTAGATGAGGTGGTTTAAAAAAGCATTTGATATTACTACTGGTTTAGCTTTTTTTTTTTTTTTTAATTTATTGTGTTGTAAAATTTTTTCTTCTTGTAAGAGGAAACAGGATAAATTCTGTGGCTTCAAGAGTTTAAATCAGATGCAGAGTAACTCCATCTCAGATGGTACCAGGGCTGACCTATTGATGGGGAAAAGGGTTCCTGGGATTTCCACTTATCCTATTTAGACCCTCAGAGAGAGACATAAGCAGTAGAATGACTAAATACTTTGAACTGAAAGAGCTCAGATAAGGTCCATTTTATTTGCATTGTTTATTACAAAGTCCATAACAATACAATGTCTTAGATAAAAGCTGAACTAGCATTCAGGTTGAAGTCCTTTGGCTCCCAGACTGATTACTTTTTCAGTACATCACACAGCCTTTCAAGTTCTTATTTGTTATCATTACTAGTAACAGATTACTATTACTATGTCAGGCACTTAGCTAAGTTATTTAAATTCAGAATGTTATTTAATATTCCCAATAATCTATAAAATAAATTCCCTTATTCCCACTTATACAAGAAGATAAACTTAGAAGAGGTCAGCTTAATCCATGTAACATCGCTCACTGTCCAGAAGCCCAAAGACAAAACTGGAATCCAAAGCCCATTCTCTTCTTTCCATGCCAACAACCTACTCTCATTCATTGACTGACAAGTTGATAGTCCCATCTCCTCAGATCCTCTCCTATAATAATTATAGAATTTCATAGTCCTGTGACCCTCTACTATACCCTTTCCCTTCAAATAGATGATAGATGATAGATAGATAGATAGATAGATAGATAGATAGATAGATAGATAATAGATAAGTAGGTAGGTAGGTAGGTAGATGATAGGTAGATTAGATAGACAGATAGATGATAGATAGCTCTAACCCATATTTGAGTGACTAACTTAAGCAGAAAAAGTTTAGAAATTTTGCCCAAACTCTGCAGCTTTGAGTTCAATTTTCTTCCCTTTCCTTTCAGAAGGCATAATTTGTAGCTTATTACCTCATTGTAGGATGCTTCTACTAGAAAGGGTCATCTTATACCAGGGGTCCCCAAACTAAGGCCCGCGGGCCACATGCAGCCCCCTGAGGCCATTTATCCAGCCCCCGCTGCACTTCCGGAAGGGGTACCTCTTTCATTGGTGGTCAGTGAGAGACGCAAAGCATGGCATCGTTCACATACAGTACTACTTCCAGTGACGTGGGATGCACGCCTCATGGCTCCGGAAGCACGTCACATCACTTGTTACATCTAGCAGTGACAAATATGGAACCGGACATTGACCATCTCATTAGCCAAAAGCAGGCCCGTAGTTCACATTGAAATACTGGTCAGTTTATTGATTTAAATTTACTTGTTCTTTACTTTAAATATTGTATTTGTTCTTGTTTTGTTTTTTTACTTTAAAATAAGATATGTGCAGTGTGCATAGGGATTTGTTCATAGTTTTTTTTTATAGTCTGGCCCTCCAATGGTCTGAGGGACAATGAACTGGCCCCCTGTGTAAAAAGTTTGGGGACCCCTGTCTTATACTATTCTTTCCACATAAACAAAAACATCACTGAAGCTTTGGTTAGAGAGGAAGAGCATTTGACAAAGAGCTAAAAGACTCTAAATATTACTCCCAACAAAAGGTAGAGAGCCAATTGTGGCAAATGTCCTGAACTTCTGCGTTCAAGTAAATGATGCCTCCTTTAGCAGGAGTCTTGCCTCACAGAACTTCACATTTGTCAGATAAACAATTGCTCAACTTATTATTGAAAATCCTCCTTTGAAATAGTCTCTGAGAAATGTACCCAGTTCTGTGAGGAAGCTATTTCCAAAATAAATCCTGGTTCCTTATACAAAATAAAATAGTCTTATTGTCGACGCTTTAGTATGAGACTGTGAGCAAGAAAATGCACTGCTCCCCAAGACTTAGTTTTCCCACCTATATGACAGGAAAACAACGCCTTGAAGTATGACAATAAAATACGGTAATGATTATATATGTGATTTTGAAACTATAAAATTCTTTATTCAGATGAGACAAAAGTAGAAAACCAATCTTGGTTGTTTTAAATCCAGCAAAATGTATTGCTTTGTTCATCACTGGCTGAAGATGTCATTTACGAGGTTATGGTGACATTGACCATTCCTGTTTCTTTATTCCCAGAAATATACACACCACATTCAAAAGTTACTCAATATACCAGTCATTACGAAAAAGTTACCATCAACAGAAGACACTACGGGAATGCTGGGTGGTTTTCTTTAAATTTTTTATTGTTTTTTTTAAATGTCTGAAGAAAGAAGTTTGTGTTAAGCCTTTAACCCTGAAACAAAAATAAAACCTCTGAGTCTAAAAACCCATAGGCTTAAGTTTTCTGTGAACAGTGCTGAACATGCACAATGAAGAAATTATGGCCTATGATGTGAGTCGACTTCTTTGATAAGGGGCCTAAATTTAATTTGTAAACATGTGGCTGTGACCTCTTTGAATCAATGGCTGGAGACTTGAAGCAACGTGTGTGGGCCAGCTGTGGAATTTGGCTCAGCTCCTGGTTGAAGTCACCTCCCTGCTCTAAAAATTCTTAAAATACTGCGCAAGTTGTGTGTCAGTAGAAGTTGCAGGGGGAGGAGGTGTGGAGAGTTGTTAACAAAAGACACCAGATGAGCTCAAGAAACTGTAACCAACTGTTGAGCATTCCACATGTGGGGTTTTAACGCTGTTCCATGGTTCTCTGATGATAGTAATAAGCTTATTGAAAAGGATAAGATTTTCAACTATATTTTTTGTAGAGGGAAGAATGTATGTTACATAGGAAAAGGCCTTGTAATTCAGATCACACTGAGGGTCCACTCTTGCAGGCACTCAAGCTGGCTGAGTTTACGAGAGTACTCATATTCAGGCATGAGCATTATACATATGATCATGATTTACAACAAAATCCAGGAGCTTGCCAAGAGCATGTGGCTCTTAGGTGACCTCCCACTACATAAACTTGTACCTGAAGTTTCCTGAAATGGTTTTTTTTTTTTTCATATTCACCTGTGTAATTCTAGGCAAAGGTGAAAGCAACATACATAGTTGCTGATATGGACTATCACCAGCAACTTCTGAGTTTATATTCTAACTGTGACATGGTATACGAGTTCAGTTCCAGAATTAGCTGAGAGACCCATATCTTAATTTAGTCAAACATTTAACTCAGTTTTCTCATCCAGGAAATATCTGCCTTAAAATGAGTCTTATTTTATGCAATTTCATTTTATTAACTATGTTGATTTCATGACATAGCATTAGAAATTTTGCTCATAGTGTGCATTATACATTTGCCCTATATTTCTACAAGAGAATATTTCCATAATAAAAGTTTTTAAACAGTAAAGCAGAGGGTTAAATTTCTTACAAAAATATACCTGTGATCCCTTTATTTGCCCATTAAATTATATCTAAATTCATTCATTGAACTGAAATGGCAACACATCATCATGTCTTTCCAATAAACATTATTCAAATAGAATAGAATAACTTATTTTAAAATAAAAATTCTCAGAACAAGTGCTTTTCGAGCTTTATAAAAGTTTCGATGTCTGGACGTTCTTTAGCCAGAAAAAAATCTTTTTCAGAGTTACCTTAATTTGATCCCATTAACTACCTGATCTTAGGTAAATCATTTATGCCCCAGATGAATTTTCTCATATGTATATAAAGGGGTATTTTAAATGGTTCTAAGTTACCTTCTAGCCCTACATGTTCTTAAATAATATGATCCCATGGTACCAAATCATTCTATAGAAGTTTTTTCATAGCACTTATATTGAACTATAGCAAATAATTTACTGTTTTAGAGGCTTGGAAGAATTTATGGAATATTTAGTAACTAATCTATGTGCTAAGTCCATAAATGTAGGGAGAAATAATACAACCATTTTTAAAACTTAAGGCATAACATAATGGATTCTATGTGAAAAGATAATAAGAAAAAAAGTAAAGATGGAATTATTATCTCTATTCGAGAGAGTAGTAAATTGATGTATTCTAAACGTTTTGAGCAAGTATGTTAGCTCTAGCAAAACCAGGCCAGGAAAAGGGAAATATTATTGAGCATCTATGATGTTGCAGGTAGTGTGTTAGGTTTTTTATATCTATTATCTCAACAATTCTCCAAGACAAGCATGTTTATCTCCATTTTTAATAAGGAGATGACCAGGATCAGAGAGATTATAATAGCTACTGTTTCAAGTTATTCTGATACTTTTAAGTATAGAATTAAAATAGGGGTGTTTTGGTTACATGTAACAAAACATCTGATTGGCAGTAACTTAAATAATGTTTGATATTTCTTAAACAATCAGAAGTCTGAAATTAAGTAATTCAAGTATTTGTTCAAGAGCTCAACACTGGATCTTCTGCATAATTCTTGTCACCTGATCGTTACGGTCACTGATGTCTACAGGTTTGGATCACTCAGAAATACTATAAGAACAAAAGATTCAAAATCCTGCCAGGGTATATATATATGTGTGTGTGTGTGTGCGTTGTGTATGTGTATGTGTGTGGGGGAGGGGTTATGTGTGTGTATATGTGTGTCACATTATTGATGCTGACATAATTGATGGCCAAAAATGATCAAAATCTGGAAGTTCTTGAAAAAATATTACTACTTGTCTCATAGTCCAGTTTCACTCAGAAAGGCAACTACAGAGATCAAAAGTAGGTACAGATCCACTTGAAAATATAGTCACCATGAGGAGAGAGTCTCCTCATATAGACATTTAGAGGCATGAGTAAACTATATGCATTTAGTGAAGACTAGTTAATGTAAATAAACGTAATATTCTTTTACCCAATTAAGGTCTTTTTAATGAAATAAATGTACCTGTTGACATGATGGGTTTTCCTTTCCAAATCTCATATATGGAATTTTCCACCCATCCATGCTAGAAATAAAATGTTAATTCTGTGAATTTGTGTTCATAGTTAGTTGAAAACAACAAAAGTTTACAGCAGTGTACTATACCACGCAGGACTTGTCCCCACTCTACTAAGGCTCTGGCATTCCTCTTACAATGTGCTTATGAGCAAGTAGAACCTCAAACACCCAGGACTGCATAGCTCTAAGCCAGAGGTCCCCAAACTACGGCCCCGCGGGCCGCATGCGGCCCCCTGAGGTCATTTATCCGGCCCCTGCCGCACTTCTGGAAGGGCACCTCTTTTATTGGTGGTCAGTGAGAGGAGCATAGTTCCCATTGAAATACTGGTCAGTTTGTTGATTTAAATTTACTTGTTCTTTATTTTAAATATTATATTTATTCCCGTTTTGTTTTTTTTTTTACTTTAAAATAAGATATGTGCAGTGTGCATAGGGATTTGTTCATAGTTTATTTTATAGTCCGGCCCTCCAACGGTCTGAGGGACAGTGAACTGGCCCCCTGTGTAAAATGTTTGGGGACCCCTGCTCTAAGCCCTGCCTTTCTACTACATGATGCTCTTTCCCCATCCCTAAAAAACAATAGCTTTAAAATATCTTTCCATCCCCCTGAAACCACTGTGCATCTTTCTCCAGGATTTTCCTTCTTTTGGCCTTCTTCACCATATCTTTCCTTTTATTAAAATTTCCCCTCTATACCATCTTCGTTATTCCTTTCTTTTATCCTAAAAATTTCTTCACCAAATCATACTATTTAAAAAGTTACAGACATATCAAGTCTCTGCGATTGATATGCTTCTTTACATTCTGTTAAATTGTTTTCCAGATGTCCCCGAGAATTCATATCCCCAGCAGGTTTGGAAAATTAATGTTGCAGCATTTCCTACTGGTCTTTCTGCTTGGTGTTGTTCAAATGGGTGAGGCAGAATTGCTCTAGCATATTTGTTATGCAAAGTAATTTCAAATATTAAATCTCATATAGACATGTCCCCTTTTATAAGAAAGTTCCACAAATATATATACTTTAAGAAAAAACTATCATCTATCATTCCTGCATAATGTTGAGATGTGTACATTTCTATAGGATTCTTCCTCTTAAAGCAATGGGAGAAAAAGAAAGACCAATAATACATATACAGTATAATAATAACAAGATAATCATTCTCAGATCATGACCTTAGAAAATAACATTTGGACATATCAATGGTATCCTTTGTGAGTGTGGTATGGTGTGTGAAAAGCAGTGAATTAGACACAAGGACTGGACGTTAGCATTCTCACACCTTTTCTCAAGTATGAATACATAACTAAGTAAGATTAACAGCCTGGTGTTTAGCTTTCGGTTTTGTGCATATTTTCCTCAGGGCATGGGCCTTGACTACCTAATGGTACCATCCCAGGCAGACAGAGCAAGAACTTGGCTGGTCTAACCAGCAGCCATACCCTAATGACATATAAGGATATGCTTGAGATCAGGCAGAAGGGTTAGAGGGGTCTTCCCAATGACAGATGATGTCCCTTTTGAATTTTTCTCTGTCTCCCAGGAAACCTTGGCACAGAGTTTAGGGCCCACAGCCCTAGTTCCTTTCAGAGGGAAAACAGTTGTAATCAGAACCAATCTGGTATTAACTGCCTGGATTCCTAAAGATGGGTAAAAATACAGACAGGACCCTATGAACAGCGGAGAGAGGGAACCAAAGAGAAAAGAAATACTCTTCATTGCTGATTCCACATGGACTTTATGAACTGATAGTTGATTCAATAAAAAAAGTTAAGTAGAAACTTCACATTCTATGCCTCAGAAATTAACAAGAGTTTACATCTATACCCATCTTCCTCACTATATTAAAACACATGCAAAGCATTTTACTAATTTCCTTTGAGTACCTAATTCAATACATACTGTTGTATTGAAGTTCTCACCTGGAACACTCAACTCTTAAGTCTCATTGTAGCAGAATGTACTAATTAATTTGTTCTGATTTATTTTACACCTCTGGAGTGAAGTCTTCTTACAATTTAAAACAGATTGATGAAGAGTAAGAAGGTTTTGCTATTGCTCTGCTCCTGAGATCCCTTCAACTCCCTGCTGGAATGGTGAGGAAATGATTGGATTTATGGTTTATTTTGTGTTTCAGACTAAGTACCTGAAGGGGAAATGTGACTGGCAATGAGTGAAGTCTAAGAGTGTACCCTCGCTTATTTTACCTTTAAAATGGCATTTGTGAGAGTTGGTTCTAGGGCTTTTCACTATGCAAGCTATAGTTCTTTAACTTCTGTTAGCCTTTGACTTATTAATATAATCAAAATGCTGGGTATGTCTGTATCATCATTTTCCAGGAAAACATGTCAAACCACTGTTGCCCTGGGAGATCAAAAAGATAGGGGTTCTTGGCCCTGGCCGGTTGGCTCAGCGGTAGAGCCTCGGCCTGGCATTCGGGGGACCCGGGTTCGATTCCCGGCCAGGGCACACAGGGGAAGCGCCCATTTGCTTCTCCCCCCCCCCCCCTTCCTCTCTGTCTCTCTCTTCCCCTCCCGCAGCCAAGGCTCCATTGGAGCAAAGATGGCCCGGGCGCTGGGGATGGCTCCTTGGCCTTTGCCCCAGGCGCTAGAGTGGCTCTGGTCGCGGCAGAGCGATGTCCCGGAGGGGCAGAGCATTGCCTTCTGGTGGGCAGAGCGTGGCCCCTGGTGGGCGTGCCGGGTGGATCCCGGTCGGGCGCATGCGGGAGTCTGTCTGACTATCTCTCCCCGTTTCCAGCTTCAGAGAAATACAAAAAAAAAAAAAAAAAAAAAGATATGAGTTCTTTAAAAAGAAAAAAAATGATGATTAAAAGGACAGATCAAGGAATGAAATTAAGTGACTAAATGTGCAGTGGAATGACTGGTTTTTATTTTTGAAAAAATAATGCATTTGAAAACTTTACTTCTGTTTCAATTTACAGGTTCTTGAGAGAGGGTGTTTGTTTTTTGTTTGGGTTTTAAAATCTGGTTACATCATTTTGTTCACAGTCCCAGAGTCAATCAGACTTTACACTTTTCTCTCTCACCTTTCATCAGAAAACTGCCGAGCCACTGATAGCCTGTGTGGCCAGATTCTTCCCCAGTGGTTGTACAAGATATACAAGCCAGCTCCCTTAAAAATCAAAGGGATAAAAGAATACAGACTACTAGAATCAGCAATCAAAACAACCTACTGGGAAGGACACCTGATAGTACACTTACTTTGCAAGCAAGAAAAGAATCGGATAGTAAAGAAAAGGTGCCTAGAAATATGCTATGGGCTTATATATGTTATTTCATTCAGCCACATTTAATTAAAAAAAGAAATTGAGTTTGTCAGAGCTGATATAACTTACCCTTTAATCAGCTCCAGGACAAAATCAAGGTCTAAACCTTGGTAAGACCAACCACCAAGTCAACACCCATTCCACATACGATTTTTGAACATAAAGTTGAGCTGTTGTCAGTGAAAAACGGTGTAGAAAGAGGGCTGGGTTTGAGGGGGAATGCAAAGGGCCCCGTTCCCTTTTTAACCTGAAGTTCAGAAAGTACTTTTAGCATCACTCAACCTATGGTAGGAGACAGCTGGCCCTTAGAAGAAAGTGCATCAATAGCTGCATACAATGACATCTCAGAGCTAATGATGGTTAGGTCTCAGTCATGTAGTAAGAGCTAGCCAGAAATGCATTTCTAACTGAGCATCCCCCTCTCGCTCCTAAATTTAACTCCCTATCATTCCCATTATAGGCACACATTTCTTCCCTCCTGACTTTTAAGATTTGATCAATTAACCTTATTAACATTTTTCCATAGCTGAAATTTGGCTTGATCAGCTTCATCTTTTCTTCTTGTTTTCAATCAGTTAGAACTAAGAATGTTTGAAGTTGGACAACATAACTATTGGTCTTCAAAATGTATTTTGACCAAAACAGTCCTGCACATTAAGTCCATAAATACTTTTTCAAATATTAAATGTTTAATGACAGAGAGCAAAAATTAAGCAAAGAACAAATCCCAAGAAACAGCTTTTCTTTAAACCTACAAGGCTCCAAAACATAAATAATTTAGGACAACCCCTAAAAATCAAGTCTAGGTTTTGGCTATTGTCCTAGGTTCGGGTCCCCTAGGCACCAGAGGTTGATTAAGCATGTATTCTTCATGAAAACCAGCAAGAAAAAAAAAAGAGTGAAGAAAACAGGACAGAGAAGGGTGAGCAGCCTTGGCATGGAGGATAGTGAAGGAGGACCTCCTCTGGGCTACAGATCATATAGCAGAGTTGTCCTCTATTAAGGGACCAGGCTTTGATCTGTCACTATCAGTCAATCACAGACTGCTGAAGGCAATAGGGAGGAGGCTCATAACCCTCCAGACATCTCTCTGAAAGAAGCTCCATCAGCCAAGGGCAACTTCCTGGGAAAATTAGCAGGTATATCTTATCAACAGTAGAGGGATGGATGCCCCAACCAGGAAGGAGGATCTAGATGGACACCAAGAGCATCTACTATAGCATCCCAAAGTGTAGTTTTCTGGGAACTTGTTAGAAATGCTAATTCCCCCACTCCCCTCCCCAGGCCCTCTAAATTAGAAGCACTGGCATGGGAGCGACAATTGTATTTTAACACACACTGCAGGTGATGATTACGCTCTAAAGTCTGAGAACCACTCAATGGCAACTGTCTTTCCACCAAATATTACATATCACAGCACTATTCACTAAGAGACTTAAGTTAGTTCAAGTCATATTGAAAGCATGAACCAACTGCAAGGTATTTTGATTCAGCTATCTACAAAAGACAACCCTGTAATAGATGCCTAGTTTCAATTAGCCACACACATTTCCACTTTTAGTTATTTTTTTCTATTTTTTCCATTATTTTCTGGACTCTTTCCATGACTTGCCAGCTCTGTGCAGTTTCTTCCCTGGAGTCTGTTTTTAAAGCTTTAATTAGTTTCATACGCTCACAGGTCATCAACTCCACCTGCTCCCAGAGGAGGGGTTGATGGCCCAATAAAGATTCTGTATTGCATTATATCCTCCTTTGTTCAGGAATAAAGTCTGTACATACAAAGCTGACATTTTGCAGCCATTTTGCACTGAATAAGAGCTTATTATTTTTTTAATTAAGCAAAGTGAAAAAAATTAGGCATCCTACAATCTAATGTTTCTAATGCAAGAACTTATGACTTCAGATATCATCTAAAAGGTATGGAGGGGCAATTGGCTTGGTAGCTTTTTCTCCCCACAAACTTTCCTTTTCACCATTAAAAACTTACATTCAAGTATTACCTTAAATACTAGAAAATATTATAAACACTGCTTTAAAGAAACTGCTTTCCAAGGTTCCTGATTTCTCTTTTATCACTGATGTTGCTATTATCATGCATGATTTTAAAAATAGAGAAAAGTCCAGAGAATATAACTAATATCTGTAAATTCACTTCATAGATTTTTAATTATTTATATTTTGTTATCTTTAGTGTTTTTCTTAAAAACCAACAAACAAAACAACAGCTTTACAGACACTGTCAGAGATCTCCTGACCTAGCTGGAAGCCACATAGGTATCAAGTGCATAACCACTTGATTTGTTACACTCTACAGAGATTTTTGCACTATTTTTAATTCTATTTTGCCATCAAAATGTTTTAAAATATATAATCTTTTATCTCATTATATTACCCTATAAAAATGTTATGAGATAAAACAATTCATGTGATAAAAGAAAAACTTTTCATAATAAATGTTTCAAAATTAAAATCACAATTATGAATACTAATTTTCTTAATAAATATAAAGTGCATTTATTTTATAAAAGAGTAGAAATGTGGATTTACAATTTAAGAAAAACCATAAAGAGCCTAACCAGATGGTGGCACAGTGTATAGAGCATCAGACTGGGATGTAGAGGACCCAGGTTCGAGACCCAGAAGTCGTTGGCTTGAGTGCAGGCTCACCAGCTTGAGCGTGGGCTCACCGGCTTGAACACAGGATCACTGGCTTGAGCGTGGGATCATAGACATGACCCTGTGGTCACTGGATTGAGCCCAAAGGTCACTGTCTTGAAGCCTAAGGTCACTGGCTTGAGCCCGAGGTCGCTGGCTTGAGCCCAAGATTGCTGGCTTGAGCAAGGGGTCATTTGCTCTGCTTAGCCCCCCCCATCAAGTACATATGAGAAAGCAATCAATGAACAACTAAGGAGCTGCAAGAAAGATTTGATGCTTCTCATGTCTCTCCCTTCCTGTCTGTCTGTCCCTATCTGTCCCTCTCTCTGTTTCTGTCACACACAAAAGAAAAACCATATCGAAATAACTTCAAGTTAAAAGAAGTTGAAGATTAGAAAATTAATAATTAAAGTAAACATTAAAATAATTAAAACAGAAACTTTATAATCCTGGAGGCAAGAAAGCCTTCCTAAGAAAATTATAAAAATCCAATATGAAAAGAAAATTTTGAAGTTAAGAGTATTAAGAATAACTATAGCAAATGTTTGTTTGGCAATGACACCATAAACCACCTTTTCAAGAAAGCGATTGGGAGACAATATTCTCAACATCTCAAAAAAAGTAATTAATATAAAGACTATATAACAATCTCTTACAATGAAATATAAAAATATAGACAGTGTTAACCTCTATTCTCCTCAAAAATGTATCAGAAAACATGGATTAAATAATTAATATCAGACTGCTCAAAAAAAAAAGGCAGATTTCATGGGGCATGGGGTATGAAGTAGCAATGCTTTTAGATTAGAGTAAAAAAGATTGAGATATATCTGGTATAAGTATATGTATCAAAAGTAGGTTTATAGTTGTTTGTATAAAAAATAACACAATAATCAATAAATAATAATACAAGAATAAATTCTGTGTTTCACATACTCACAACTATAACCCTATTTTGCCCACCCCATATATATAAAATAAAATATTATATTGATTTTCTATTGCTGCATAACAAATTACCCCAAAACTGAGTACCTTAAAACAGCAAACATTAATTATCTCATGCAGTTTGAGGGTCAACGATCCAGGAATGGCCTTGCTTGGTGATTGTGGTTCAGAGTCTCATACAAGGGTACAGTAAAGATGTCAGCCAATGCTGCAGTCAACACAAGATTCAATTAAAGAATCCTCTTTCAAGTTCACTGGTTGTGGGCAGACCTAAAGTCCTCATTGCTGGCTAAAGGGTTCAGTTTCTTGCCACATAGGCCTTTCCATAGGACTTCTAACAACATGGCAGCTTGCTTCCCCAAGAGCAAGTGATAAGAGAGAGCAAGAGAGAGAAATTGACCCAAACACAAAATAACCTAATTTCAAAAGTGACATATTATCACTTCTGCCAAACTCTGTTAGATGCAAGTTACTAGATCCAAACCATGCTCAAGGTGAGGAAATTATACCTGGAGCATGAATATCAAGCAGTGGAGAGTATGGGAGGTAATCTTAAAGGCTGGCTATTACAATTATATATAAATATAAATACATTTACAAATTATGGATGGCCTTCATATATTATATGGTATCTATATATGTGTGTAGGTTTTTAAATATATAGTATATGTTTTTAACATTTTTTCAGCCTAGGATTTTAAAAAAATGTTTTTGCAGAACTTTTCAAGAATATTGAAAAGACTGATAGCTTCAATTTGACAATGTATTGGTTTATATGTGTTTAACCAGTATACTGTTCTTCACTAACATTTTAATCTCATGTACATTTATCTTCTGGCATTAATTTAAAATTTAATGATAAAAGTAATCTACATAATTTAAAACATAAAAGTAACCCCTAACTGTAGACAAGATGGCGCTGGAGTAGGTGGACGTACCAACATCTACCTCCCAGAACCAAAGTGGATTACAAACTAATTTTAAGAACTATCATCTGGAAAAACCAACTTTGGACTAAACTAAGAGGACTCTTCAACCAAGGAACACTGAAGAAGCCACACCGAAACTGGTAGGGAAAGCGGAAACGCAGAGAGGGCTGCCCAGCTCCCCGGAGCGAACGGCAGCAGGGAGGAGACTCGCGTGGCAGGAAGAGAGTTTAGCAGAGGGGAAAGAGTCCTGAGCCCCAGGAACAAAGCCCCAGCCTGCAGCCCCAGAGCCAAGAAGAGGCATAAGGACAGTATTTAGCTGAAAGCAAGACAGGATACTGTTTGTGAGAAAGAGTCTGATTTCTCAGACCCAGGATCCTTCTTAAAGGGACCGCAAAGAACATCTCTCTCACAACCACTCACCCGGGGCTCCTGGGGACGGGGAGAGAGGAGAGGGCCAGAGTAACAGGAAGAGAGTGTAATCTAGGAGGTACAGGGAGAAACATTTTGGGGAGATAGCCACCCTAGCCCCTGGGACGAGTCACTCCCCAAAGCTGAAGTGAATATTTCCCCCGGAAACAGCAATACCAGCAAAGGGAAGCAGGAGAGCAGCCAAACAAGCTCCCCTGCGGCACACAGAGCAGAGTCACATAGAAGGAGGGAGCTTTTGGGTCTACAGCAGTGAGTCTTAGGGTCCGAGCAGCAACGCCCCCACCCACTCGGCTGAGGGCTCACTGGAAGGCGGGCGGCATCGGGAGACAAAAGCGCGGTTCCACTGGCAGTGGCGGAAGCCAGCTGGCCACTACTGGGCTCAGGTGTGAGCTCAATCTTGCCCGGCTGGGGAGAAGGGGGCGTGCAAAAGCAGTCAAGCTCAGCTGCCGGCAGCCTGTAATCCAGCCTGCGGGAGAAGGGTGGGAACCCCAGATAGGGTGGAGACCAGCCCCTGAGCAAGGGCTCAGGAGCACGGCCTTGCCCCGCCCTTGCAATCCAGGCTTGCGGTCTGACTTGGTAGCCGGCTCCTCCCACGGGGGTGGAGCCAAAAGCCCAGAAGAGGCGAAGTTCCGCTACTGAGCTGAGCTTGGGCACGCAGTCCTGCCCAGCGGTAGAGCCAAGGCTAGCAGCCGTTCCTCGAGTGGGCTCCTCCTACAAGGGCAGGGCGAAAGCCTGGAAACAGGTGGAGACCCGCAGCTGAGCAAAGGTGCTCGCCAGTGCCCTCAGGACCGAGCATAACATCACACACAGGGGCGGGGCAAAGACCAAGGCCACCAATGCTTGTGCACCCGAGCGCATGATCACAGCTGCTCCCATGAAGAGAAAATGCGGAGGCAGAGAAATACAACACAAATAAACCAAGAGAAATCCCCAGAAAAGGACCTAAGTGAATCAGATATAACCAAATTACCAGATGCAGAGTTTAAAATAACGATTGTTAGGATGCTCAAAGATATTAGAACAACCATAGATGGCCATTACGAAAACCTAAATAAGGAGATAACAAATATAAAAAAGGACATTGAAATAATAAAAAAGAATCAGTCAGAAATGACAAATACAATATCTGAAATAAAGAATACAATGGAAGGAATTAAAAGCAGGATGGATGAAGCAGAGAATCGAATCAGCGAGTTAGAGGATATGATAAATAAAGGCACAGAAGCAGAGCAGAAAAAAGAAAAGAGACTCAAAAAGTCTGAGGAAACTCTAAAAGAGCTCTGTGACAACATGAAGAGAAATAACATCCGCATCATAGGGGTTCCTGAAAAAGAAGAGAAAGAACAAGGGATAGAGACTTTGTTCAAACATATCATAGCGAAAAACTTCCTCCAATTAAGGCAGGAAAACATTTCACATGTTCAGGAAGCACAGAGAACTTCATTAAGGAGAAACCCAAAGAAACCAACACCAAGACACATCATAATTAAAATATCAAAGCTAAATGATAAAGAGAAAATATTAAAAGCTGCTAGAGAAAAAAAGACTATCACCTACAAAGGAGCCCCCATAAGGATGACATCAGATGTCTCAACAGAAACACTTGAGGCCAGAAGGGAATGGCAAGAAATATTCAAAGTAATGCAGAACAAGAACCTATAACCAAGACTACTTTATCCAGCAAGGCTATCATTTAAAATTGAAAGAGAAATAAAAAGCTTTACAGACAAAAAAAACTCAAGGAATTCACTGCAAGAAAACCAAGGTTGCAAGAAATGCTAAGGGACCTGTTGTAAACAGATCAAAGGAAAAAAGAATATAGCAAAAGAGGAATACAGTTTTAAAGAAAAAATGGCAATAAACAATTACATATCAGTAATAACCTTAAATGTTAATGGATTAAATGATCCGATCAAGAGACATAGGGTAGCTGCATGGATAAGAAAACAGGACCCATACATATGCTGTCTACAAGAGACACACCTTAAATCAAAAGATGCACACAGACTGAAGATAAAAGGATAGAAAAAAAATATTTTATGCAAATGGAAATGAAAAAAAAGCTGGGGTAGCAATACTTATATCAGACAAAATGGACTTTAAAACAAAACCATAGTTAGATATAAAGAAGGTCACGGGCCCTGGCCGGTTGGCTCAGCGGTAGAGCGTCGGCATGGCGTGCGGGGAACCCAGGTTCGATTCCCGGCCAGGGCACATAGGAGAAGCGCCCATCTGCTTCTCCACCCCTCCCCCTCTCCTTCCTCTCTGTCTCTCTCTTCCCCTTCCGCAGCCAGGGCTCCATTGGAGCAAAGATGGCCCGGGTGCTGGGGATGGTTCCTTGGTCTCTGCCCCAGGCACTAGAGGGGCTCTGGTCGCAACAGAGCAACGCCCTGGAGGGGAAGAGCATCGCCCCCTGGTGGGCAGAGCTTCGCCCCTGGTGGGCGTGCCGGGTGGATCCTGGTCGGGCGCATGCGGGAGTCTGTCTGACTGTCTCTCCCCATTTCCAGCTTCAGAAAAATACAAAAAAAAAAAAAAAAAAAAAAAGAAGGTCACTACATAATGATAAAGGGAGCAATCCAAAAGGAAGATATAACCATTATAAATATCTACACACCTAATATAGGAGCACCTAAATATATAAAGCAGACTTTGATGGACTTAAAGGATGAGATCAACAGCAATATTATAATAGTAGGGGATTTCAATACCCTATTAACATCATTAGATAGATCCTCAAGAAAGAAAATTAACAAAGAAACAGCAGACTTAAAGGACATATTAGATCAACTTGATTTAATAGATATCTTCAGAACCTTTCACCCTAAAACAGCAGAATATACATTCTTTTCAAGCGCTCATGGTACATTCTCTAGAATAGACCACATGTTAGGGTACAAAAGCGGTCTCAACAAATTTAAGAAGATTGAAATCATATCAAGCACTTTCTCTGATCACAATGGCATTAAAATAGAAATCAATCACAATAGAAAAATTGAAAAACATTCAAACACTTGGAAATTAAATAGCATGTTATTAAATAACAAATGGGTTTACATTGAGATCAAAGAAGAAATTAAAAAATTTCTAGAAACAAACAATAATGAGCATACATCAACTCAAAATTTATAGGACACAGCAAAAGCACTCCTGAGAGGAAAGTTTATAGCATTACAGGCAAATTTCAAGAAGCTAGAAAAAGCTCAAATAAACAACTTAACCCTGCATCTTAAAGAACTAGAAAAAGAACAGCAAGTAAAACCCAGAGCTAGTAGAAGGAAGGAAATAATAAAGATCAGAGCAGAAATAAATGACATAGAGGTTAAAGAAACAATACAGAGGAGCAATGAAACCAGGAGCTGGTTCTTTGAAAAGGTAAATAAGATCGATGAACCGTTAACAAGACTCACCAAGAAAAAAAGAGACAGGACTCAAATACATAAAATTAGAAAGGAGAGTGGAGAAATAACAACTGACACAACAGAAATACAAAATATTGTAAGAAAATACTATGAAGAACTGTACGCCAAAAAACTAGACAACCTAGATGAAATGGACAAATTCCTTGAATCATATAATCTTCCAAAAATCAATCTGGAAGAATCAGAAAACCTAAACAGACCAATTACAACAAATGAGATTGAAACAGCTATCAAAAAACTCCCAAAAAAGAAAAGTCCTAGGACTGATGGCTTCACAAGTGAATTCTACCAAATATTCAAAGAAGAACTAACTCCTATCCTTCTCAAGCTATTTCAAAAAATTCAAGAGGAAGGAAAACTTCCAAGCTCCTTTTATGAGGCGAGCATAATTCTGATTCCAAAACCAGGCAAAGACAACACAAAAAAAGAAAATTATAGACCAATATCCCTGATGAACTTAGATGCAAAAATCCTCAACAAAATATTAGCAAACCAGATCCAGCAATATATGAAAAAAATCATACACCATGATCAAGTGGGATTTATTCTTGGGAGGCAAGGCTGGTACAATATTAGCAAATCAATCAATGTGATTCATCACATAAACAAAAGAAAGGAGAAAAACCACATGATAATTTCAATAGACGCAGAAAAAGCATTTGATAAAATCCAGCACCCATTCATGATAAAAACTCTCAGCAAAGTAGGAATACAAGGAACATACCTCAACATGATAAAGGCCATCAATGACAAACCCACAGCCAACATCATACTCACTGGGCAAAAATTAATAGCAATCCCCTTAAGATCAGGAACAAGGCAGGGGTGCCCCCTTTAACCACTCTTATTCAACATAGTTCTGGAAGTCCTGGCCACAGCAATCAGACAAGAAAAAGAAATAAAAGTCATTCAAGTTGGAAAAGAAAAAATAAAGCTATCATTATTTGCTGATGATATGATATTGTATATAGAAAACCCTAAAGTCTCAGTCAAAAAATTACTAGACCTGATAAATGAATTCGGCAAGGTGGCAGGATATAAAATCAATACTCAGAAATCAGAGGCATTTTTATACACTAATAATGAACTGTCAGAAAGAGAAATCAAAGAATCAATCCCCTTTACTATTGCAACCAAAAAAATAAAGTACCTAGGAATAAATCTAACCAAGGAGATTAAAGACTTGTACTCGGAAAATTTTAAAACATTGATAAAAGAAATCAGGGAAGATACGAATAAGTGGAGGCATATACCGTGCTCATGGTTAGGAAGAATAAACATCATTAAAATGTCTATATTACCCAAAGCAATTTATAAATTTAATGCAATACCGATTAAAATGCCAATGACTTACTTCAAAGATATAGATCACATATTCCAAAAATTTATATGGAACCAAAAGAACACATGAATAGCCTCAGCAATCTTGAAAAGGAAGGATAAAGCGGGAGGTATCACACTTCCGGATATTAAGTTATATTATAAGGCCATTGTACTCAAAACAGCATGGTACTGGCATAAGAACAGGCACATAGATCAATGGAACAGAACAGAGAACCCAGAAATAAACCCACAGCTTTATGGACAACTGATATTTGACAAAGGAGGTAAGTGCATACAATGGAGTAAAGACAGCCTCTTCAACAAATGGTGTTGGGAAAATTGGACAGCTACCTGCAAAAAATGAAACTAGACCACCAACTTACACCACTCACAAAAATAAACTCAAAATGGATAAAAGACTTAAATATAAGCCGTGAAACCATAAACATCTTAGAAGAAAACATAGGCAGTAAGCTCTCTGACATCTCTCGCAGCAATATATTTGCTGATTTGTCTCCACAGGCAAGTGAAATAAAAGACAGGATAAACAAATGAGACTTTATCAAACTGAAAAGCTTCTGCACAGCTAAAGACAATAAGAACAAAATAAAAAGACAAACTACACAATGGGAGAATATATTTGACATTGCGTCTGATAAGGGGTTAATAACCAAAATTTATAAAGAACTTGTAAAACTTAATACCAGGAAGACAAACAATCCAATCCAAAAATGGGCAAAAGAAATGAATAGACACTTCTCCAAAGAGGACACACAGATGGCCAATAGGCTATGAAAAAATGCTCAACATCACTAATGATTAGAGAAATGCAAATTAAAACCACAATGAGATATCACCTCACACCAGTCAGAATGGTGCTTTTCAATAAAATAAATCAGAATAAGTGCTGGCGAGGATGTGGAGAAAAGGGAACCCTCCTGCACTGCTGGTGGGAATGCAGACTGGTGCAGCCACTGTGGAAAACAGTATGGAGATTCCTCAAGAAAATAAAAATCGAACTGCATTTTGACCCACCTATACCACTGTTAGGAATATACCCCAAGAACACCATAGCACTGTTTGAAAAGAAGAAATGCACCCCCATGTTTATGGTAGCATTGTTCACAATAGCAAAGATCTGGAAACAGCCCAAGTGTCCATCAGAGGACGAGTGGTTTAAAAATCTTTGGTATATATATACTATGGAATACTACTCAGCCATAAGAAATGATGACATAGGATCTTTTACAACAACATGGATGGGCCTTGATAACATTATACTGAGTGAAAGAAGTAAATCAGAAAAAACTAATAACCATATGATTTCATACATAGATGGGACATAAAGATGAGACTCAGAGACATGGACAACAGTGCTGGGATTACAGGGTGGGGGCAGGAGAGATAGGGGGTTGGGGGAGAGGAGGGGCACAAAGATCATGGCTTTTCAGCATTTGCCATATTCCCCCTTTAATCTATAGACAGACAGCAAATATTTACGTATGGTGTTTCCACTATAAAGACTGCTGTCTTAGGGACAAATGCTGATGAACTATTTCAGCAGTTCCTCCTTCTTCAAAGACTTATATGTCAACATAGAGCTCCATGCTTCATAGGACATACTCAAGCTCACTCCATGCTCCCTGGAGCTTTAGCACAAGGGAATGCCCTTTTTTTTTCTTTCTTTTCTTTTCTTTTTTTTTCTCTTTTTTTGTTGTTGTTGTATTTTTTCTTTTATTTATTTATTTTTTGTATTTTTCTGAAGATGGAAATGGGGAGGCAGTCAGACAGACTCCTGCATGCGCCTGACTGGGATCCACCTGGCATGCCGACTAGGGGGGAATGTTCTGCCCATCTGGGGTGTTGCTCTGTTGCAACCAGAGCCATTCTAGCGACTGAGGCAGAGGCCATGGGGCCATCCTTAGTTTCCGGGGTGGCTTTGCTCCGGTGGAGCTTTGGCTACAGGAGGGGAAGAGAGAGACAGAGAGGAAGGAGAGGAGGAGGGGTGGAGAAGTAGATGGGCGCTTCTTCTGTGTGCTCTGACTGGGAATTGAACCCAGGAATCCTGCACACCAGGCCAAGGCTCTACCACTGAGCCAACCGGCCAGGGCCTAGGAATGTCCTTGTTGAGCAAGCTACCCAAAAGAAAATTATATGGAGCAACCATGACAGACCGAGCAAGTCAGTCTCATACTATTCATCACCAGAACGCTGCAGCCCAGTGTCAACAGTTTCAACTTTCTCGGGAAGCGGCACGGCAGATTGGGAAATCCTGTCCAAGGGGTCCTATACTGCCCCTTCATTTGGAGTTAACCCTCAAGGACCCCTACCAGGACAACTTTGGCAGATGGATGTTACTCATATACCTTCATTTGGCAAACAGTTGTATGTCCACATTACAGTGGATACATATTCCGGATCTATAGTAACCTCTGTCAGAACAGGAGAGGCTGCTAAGCATGTTATAGCTCATTGCCTGTATGCATTGTTCTATTATTGGATTTCCTAAACTGGCTAAACTGAAAATGTTCCTGCATATGGAGCAAAAGCATTTACTGTATTTTGTCATGCTTACAATCTCTAAAGTTAAGGTATTATTAAAGTGTACTCAGCAAACATTTTAAGGTCAATTTAAAAAAAAAATTTTAAAGGGGGTAGTCATATCCTGGAATTCCTACGGGTCTACCATATCATGCTTTTTACTTAAAAAAAAAAAATTTGCATTTCTTTTGAATGCTGATGAACAGGAGACACCAAATCTTTTTCTCCTGCAAACTACTACCTTCTTTATTAGATCCAGCTAATAACACTGTTTTGTCTTTTTCCAAATAGCTCCAGATATATGGAAAAGATTTATATAGGCGGATGGGCATTCTCAAACCCCTCAGCGAGATCTTCTGAGCATGGCTTTTAAGATACCTAGAGGCAGAAAAAGCCCAATAGAGATCAAGGGAACTACCAGCTTTTAGGATACACCCTTAAAGGCTCCAACGCCCCAAAGGGGTCTCATAGGATGCCATCTGGGCCCTGCTTCAATAGTGGAAAGGAAGGTCATTGAGCTAAATCCTGCCAGGTTTACATGCCTCTGCTGTGAGGAAACAGGGACACTGGAAGGTAGGCTTCCCCCTCGCTCCTCTAAGGGAGGGTTCAGTCTCTTCCAGCCCTGCTCCAGCCACCTATGACCTACCTTTGCCCAGAAAGCTGGGATTTGCCACTGAAGGTTGAAGGTGCCCGGGGCCGTTGGCCCCATCTACGACACTGTGGACGAGCCTAGGGTATTTCTTCCAAGAAGCAGGTAAACTGATCTCATTTGCACAAGGGCCACTTAACTATGTTTTGCCTGAATAGTCAGGTTTTTTATTCTTCCCACAAAGATCTCTGTTGTGGGTGTTGATAGTCCTATTTTCTGCTGCTTTGCTTAATATATAGTGTTTCCTTTATTCCTCCTACCTCAATGCCCCACTCATATTTCAGGCTGGGACCTACTCCTAATTTAGAGCTCTCTTTCCCCCTTTTGCCAACTTCTATTATGAATTTACCTTTGCCACCCAGCTTAGTGTATCCCAAGGTTCTCTTTACCATGCCACAGTCGCAGAGCTCTAGGGAAAAGCAACCTGCTCTCATCTCTCCAGGCAGAGGAGAACAGAAGCTCCATTTCCACGCATGCTGCAAATGGCTTTCCCAGTCTACCTGAATCATTACCAGCTAGAAGCAGTGGTCATTGGGACTTGGACATGAGTTGCAAAGTATAGAATGGTGACAACAATTCCAGTGCCATGCGGACTTTTCCTGGATGTGGACTTTTCCTGGACTCCTGCTCCCTGTGACAGCTCCTAATAGACTGAACTGTGGTTGGGTTGCATTTTTCAGGGATTTGGCATGGTGATGGGGCCACCTTGGACTTGGTGAACATGTTAAGGACACTACTCTTTTATGGATTCTTGCTGTATTGACCAAGAGTTTGCTTAAAGGCTTTTAATCACTGTAAAAAAAAAAAAATAGAAGACTGGATAAAGAAGATGGGGCACATATACACCATGGTATACTATTCAGCTAGAAGAAATGATGACATCAGATCACTTACAGAAGAATGGTGGAATCTTGATAACATTATGCGGAGTGAAATAAGTGAATCAGAAAAAAACAAGAACTGCAGGATTCCATACATTGGTGGGACATAAAAGTGAGACTAAGAGACATGGACAGGAGTGTGGTGGTTACGGGTGGTGGGGGGAGGGAATGAGGGAGAGGGGGGGGTACAAAGAAAACTAGATAGAGGGTGACAGAGGATGATCTCTCTTGGGGTGATGGATATGCAACAGAACTAAATGACAAGATAACCTGGAAATGTTTTCTATGAATATATGTACCCTGATTTATTGATGTCACCCCATTAAAATAAAATTTATTAATTAAAAAAAAATAATAATCCCTAACTGTATTTCTACATGTCCCCTACTTTCTTCTCAGACAAGCTCACAGCAACATTATACTCAATGGTGAAAAACTAAAAACTTTTCCTCTAAGATCAGAAACAAGACAAGAATGCCAATATTGCCATTTTTGTTTAACATAGTACTGGATGTTCTAGCCAGAGCAATTAGGCAAGAAAAAAGAAATAAAAAACATCCAAGATGGAAAAGCAGGAAAAGCAGAAGTAAAACTGTCACTATTTGTAGATGACATAATTTTGTATATAGAAAACCTAAAGACTCCAGTAAAATACTGTTATAACTAAATAAAAATTCAGTAAATTTGCAAGATAGAAAATCAATATACAAAAATGTTATATTTCTATACACTAAACCCCTGGTCGGCAAACTGTGGCTCACGAGTCACATGCAGCTCTTTGGCCCCTTGAGTGTGGCTCTTCCACAAAATACCATGTGTGGGCGCCACCTCAATAAGGAATATACTTACCTATATAGTTTAAGTTTAAAAAATTTGGCTCTCAAAAGAAATTTCAATCGTTGTACTGTTGATATTTGGCTCTGTTGACTAATGAGTTTGCTGACCATTGCACTAAACAATTAAAAAGAGAAATTAAGAAAACAATTCCATTTACAATTACATCAAAGAAAATAAAATACAAGGAATAAATTTAACCAAGGAGGTGAAAGACCTGTACACTGAAAACTATAAGACACTGATAAAAGAAATTGCAGAAGAAAAAAATAAATGACAATATATTCTGTGCTCATAGATTGGAAGATTTAATATAGTTAAAATGTCCATATTATCCAACATGATTTACAGATTTAATTCAATAGCTATTAAAATGCCAATAGCATTTTTTTTTTTACAGAAATAGAACAAAAAGTCCTAAACTTTATATGGAGCACAAAATACCCCAAAGAGCCAAAACAATCTTTTTTTTTTTTTAAGATTTTTATTTATTCATTTTAGAGAGGAGAGAGACAGAGAGAGAGAAGGGGAGAGGAACAGGAAGCATCAACTCCCATATGTGCCTTGTCTGGGCAAGCCCAGGGTTTGTTTTTGGTTTTTTTGTTTGTTTGTTTTTACAGAGAGTCAGAGAGACAGGAACGGAGAGAGATGCGAAGCATCAATCATCAGTTTTTCGTTGCGACACCTTAGATGTTCATTGATTGCTTTATCATATGTGCCTTGACTGTGGGCTTTCAGCAGACCAAGTAACCCCTTGCTCAAGCCAGCAACCTTGGGTCCAAACTGGTGAGCTTTGCTTAAAGTAGATGAGCCCATGCTCAAGCTGGCAACCTCGGGGGTCTTGAATCTGGGTCCTCCGTGTCCCAGTCTGATGCTCTATCCTCTGCGCCACTGCCTGGTTAGGCCAAACCAATCTTGAGACAGAAAAAAGCTGGAAGAATCAGGTGCTTTGATTTCAAACTATATTACAAAGCTATAGTAATTGAAACAGTATGGTATTAAAATAAAAACAGACATATAACTCATGGAACAGAATAGAGAGCCAAAAAATCAACTCACACATATACAGTCAATTGATTTATGACAAAGAAAAGAAGAATATACAATAGGGAATGAACAGTCTTGTCGATAAATGGTATTGAGAAAACTGGACAGCAACATGCAAAAGAATGAAACTAAAGTACTATCTTATATCATATGCAAAAATTAACTCAAAATGGATTTAAAAGTTTAAATATAAGACTTGAAACCATAAAACTTCTAGATGAAAACATAGGCAGTAGGCTCTTTGATATTGGTCTAGATTTTTTGGATCTGACTCTAAGAGCAAAGCCAACAAAAGCAAAAATAAACGAGTAGTACTACATCAAACTAAATGGCTTCTCCACAGCAAAGGAGATCAACAACAAAATGCAAAAGCAACCTACTGAATGGGAGAAAATATTTTCCAATTATATATCTGATAAGGGGTTAATATTCAAAATAAAGAACTCATACAACTCAATAACGAGAGAACAAATAATCTGATTTTTAAAATGGGCAGAGACTCTGAATTGACAACTTTTCAGAAAAAAATACAGATGACCAACAGATACATAAAAAGATGCTCAACATACTTATCATCAGAAAAATGAAAATCAAAACCATAATGAGATATCACCTAATACCTATTAAAATGGCTATTATAAAAAAAGATAAGAAATAAGAAATATTAGTGAGGATGTGGAGAAAAGAGAACCTTTAGCATTGTTGGTGAGAATGTAATTTGGTACCGCCACTATGGATAAAAGTAAAAGTTCCTCAAAAAATTAAAAGTAGAACTACCACATGATCCAGCAATTTTGCTTCTTGATATTTATCAAAAGAAAATAAAAACACTAACTTTAAAAAATATGTGTACCTTTCTCCCACCCCCCTTCACTGCAGAATTATTTATAATAGCCAAGATATGAAAACAACCTAAATGTCCATTGATGAGTGAATGAATAAAGAAGATGTGGTGTGTGTGTACAATAGAATAGTATTCAGACATAAAATAGAATGAAATCTTGCCATTTGCAACAACACAGATGGACCTTAAGGACATTATGCTAAGTGAAATAAGACAGAGAGAGGAAGACAAATACCATATGACTTCACTTATATGTTGAATCTAAAAAATGAAACAACAAAGAAGCTCATAGATATAGAGAATAGACTGGTGATTCCCAGAGCAGGGAGAATGGAGGGGCAAACTGGGCACAGGGAGTGAAAAGATATATATAAAATAGTTATAAAATAAATAAGTAATGGAGGTATAATATACATGGTGACTACAGTTAATAATACAGTATTACATATTTAAAAGCTGCAATGAGAGCAGTCTTATCAAAAGAAAAGTATTTTTGTAACTATGTATTTTAACTAGATTTACTGTGGTGATCATTTCACAATGTATACAAATACAGAATCATTATGTTGTTCATTGGACACTAATATGTTATATGTCAAGTATACCTCAATTAAGAAAAATAAAGTTCTTCTAGCACTGTGCTTTACAATTTATGCTTTTCCCCCAAATCCCAGAAAAAAGAATTGACTTAAAAATGAAAGAATTTTCTTGGTTAAAAATTTTTCTCGGAAATTAATGATACATATTCTATGTAATTTTAAACATAAAAGTAGACCCAAATTACTTTTCTGCGCATCCCCTACTTACTTTTCAGGGCAGGTGAGCTCATGCAAGGATTGGGCTGTGAGACAGGATACATGGATGTGAGAAAAGAATGGTGAGAAATGGATAAGCCTCACTGTTTTTTCTTAGACGTACATGTAACCAGCCTCCACTAAATTTACTTTCCCACTTATTGCCTTAGCAACATCTGATTTAGGACCAATAGAAAAATTTATACCATTCATTTTTTATAAATAGTGAGACCCATAATATGTCTAGGTTGAAAGGTTTGTTAACAGCTTATTCACAACATTGTATAACACTGGCATATGCTGATCCTTTTATGTATTTTCTAGGGTCTCCCAGATTTGAGGTCTGGTACACAGAAAGTGCTCAGTTAGTTTACTAAATGAATTAACGGATTGATGAATGTCTACTCTACATTTACACACACCCTTCTACCCAAGTGCTGATCTCTAGATCATGGAGATTTATTTGAACCTATATAATCTTGATATTCTGCATACCTAATGAGTTCTACTAGAATCTCAATCTTTTAAATAAAGTCATCTAAGACTAAATTTCTGTGTTTATGAAATTGGGAAATACAACTTCTTCCTAAAGGTTTTAAAGTATGAAAATATGGTAATTTATGTGAAAAAGTTTTGTAAACAGGAATATTTGTTAAAGTATTATTATATTATTATTGTCATCAATCACACCAGATATAATTTATATCCCATTATAATAAACCCCAAGACTTAGGGGCCATAATGTCAGCTTGTTGCAAGAAATATCTATCTAATGAATACACAAAGATCTGAGGATGGGATATCATTACTAATTCAAAGTAGAGAATGTTTTTATTGTAATATATTTATAAAACAACTTGACTTGTAGTAATGTAACCAGAATTAAATCCCAGAAACCTTCAATATAACAGTTTTAAAGAATTAAGTTAAAAAAGAAAAGTGGTAGTCACTGGGCACAACATTCAATTAGTGAAAAAGTGTTGGGAAGTATTATATCCACCACCCTAATATGTATCCAGCTATAGATAAGACACTTTAGATAGCATAAGAGACAAGTAAGCCAGGAGACCTGAGTTGTGCTCATGACTCATTTGTGACCTACCTCCTTTAACAAGGTACTTCCCATTTCAGTTTCCTCAGCTGAGAAAGGCAAGTATTAGATTAGGGTTTCTGAATATATTTCATGGAACTCTAAGAAATCAAGCAGCACTCCAGAGGGCCAGAGCAGGGTTAGGGTATATCAGGAGAGGCAGGACTTGGGGACCTTGGTGCTTGCTCCATTCTGATTTCCATTTTGGGACAGTCCATAAATTTTTATTTGAAAAGGGATTCAGGCCCTAGCCGGTTGGCTCAGTGGTAGAGCGTCGGCCTGGCGTGCAGAAGTCCCAGGTTCGATTCCTGGCCAGGGCACACAGGAGAAGCACCCATCTGCTTCTCCACCCCTCCCCCTCTCCTTCCTCTCTGTCTCTCTCTTCCCCTCCCGCAGCCGAGGCTCCATTGGAGCAAAGATGGCCCGGGCGCTGGGGATGGCTCCTTGGCCTCTGCCCCAGGCGCTAGAGTGGCTCTGGTCACAACAGAGCGACGCCCCGGAGGGGCAGAGCATCGCCCCTGGTGGGCATGCCGGGTGGATCCTGGTCGGGCGCATGCGGGATTCTGTCTGACTGTCTCTCCCCGTTTCCAGCTTCAGAAAAATATAAAATAAAAAAAAAGAAAGAAAAGGTATTCATTGTAGTTGTTTATATCACATTGTCTCAACACTGTCACATTAGAAATTGAACTGAACATTTTCTTTTCTTCTCCATTAAATAAAACTATTCCCCTATCCCAAACCCCATCTATGGACCAACCTAAGTGAGAAGATTTAGTATCATCTGGACTCTTCCCTTTTCCTCACCAGATCCTCTCCCCTTCCTACACCCAATCAGTCACCAAATTTTATCTAGAAGAAATTGAATCTCTGGAGAGTAAAACTTAAGGCTCTAGTTTCCTTTACTGATCAAAGTTATAAAAACAGAAGTTATAATTATATTTCATGAAAATTTCTGATAATTCAGTACTGAGCTGGTTATTGCTCTTTACATTAAGATAAAAAGGAAATGATTATATTTATATTTTGATCACATATACAAAAAATGAAAAGCACTTTTAGAAAACTAGTATATGACTCTACATTCTAATTCTTGATATGATTAATTACAATTCCTCTTTTTAAATTTTTATTCATTTTAATGGGTGACATCAATAAATCAGGGTACATATGTTCAAAGAAAACATGTCCAGGTTATCTTGTCAATCAATCATGTTGCATAACCATCCCCCAAAGTCAGATTGTCCTCCGTCACCTTCTATCTAGTCTATTTTCAGTTTTTTAAAGAACAATTCCTCTTTTTAATGTTTAGCAAATACTCTAAGATATTAAACTGTGAACCACAAATATTTTTGTTTGTTTTTGTTTGATTTCCAAGAAATATTTTTTTTTTTTATACAGGGACAGAGAGAGAGAGAGAGAGAGGAATAGATAGGGACAGATAGACAGGAACAGAGAGAGATGAGAGGCATCAATCATCAGTTTTTTTTGCGACACTTTAGTTGTTCATTGATTGCTTTCTCATATCTGCCTTGACCATGGGCCTTCAGCAGACCGAGTAACCCCTTGCTCGAGCCAGCAACCTTGGGTCCAAGCTGGTGAGCTTTTTGCTCAAGCCAGATGAGCCCGTGCTCAAGCTGGCGACCTTGGGGTCTCGAACCTGGGTCCTCTGCATCCCAGTCTGATGCTCTATCCACTGTGCCACCACCTGGTCAGGCTAAGAAATAAGATTTTTAAACTTTAAGTCTGTGATTAGAACAAAGCTTCTTTGTATGGAGAATTGGCTTTGTTCACTTCATCAGTGTATTTGCATATGGGAAATTTTATTTGCATAATCTATAGAAGTATTTGTTATAAGAAGCTAAATCTATAGATTATATTTGTTAGAAGAAACTGAATTTATTTTTTTTACTATAAATGAATTCACCAACCATAATGGGAATGAACCTACCTACCCCACTGCAAAAGAATTTACCACCTTGTGATTAATCCTCCATTGTAATATGTTGTGTATGTTTTATTATTAAGAGCATTTTTTCCTGACTCTACCCTATACCTGCAAAAAATAAAGTTCCTTGGATAAATCTTCTCCAAAAAGAACACTAAGTTTGATTTATTCCACAAGCTTACACAGCAACTTAAACATATGCATAGAATAAGTCCCTTGTAGACAGAAGCCAGTTTTGAGTAGAGAATATAACTTTATGCCTTATTTATTCACACTGTTCCCTTTATCTAGAATGCCCTTCCCCTCGCATTTCTACCTGGCAAATTACTATTGGCCATCTAATTGTGTGTGTGTGTGTGTGTGTGTGTGTGTGTGTGTGTGTTTGAAACTGTTCCTTAACACTCTCTCTCACTCTCCAGAAAGAACTTAGTTGCTATGTCTTTCATGCTCATCTAGTACTTAGAATATTTTTCAACTATGGCTCTTGGCACATTATGTATGTTATTTATTTACACACCTTTCCATCAAAGTAATCCATAGGCTTTTATGGACGATTCTATGTCTTATCATCTGTATGTCTTCAGGGTCAAGCAGAGGAACATAGATATAACAACACAGGCATAACAGACTTTCAGCCAATAGTCACCAAACTGAATTAAAGACTTTGGATAATTACAATGGAGTCAAATTATGAAAAGCCTTGAAAGTCAGGCAGAGGAATTTTGATTGATGGGATAGATTTTGGGGAGCTATTGTGGGAGTGAACAATTGGTAGGATACTAACCTCCCAAACTCTTCTATGGGCTCTAATCAGTTTGAGAAATATATACATAGGGATTAAAACAAGGTATTATATTTACATTCTAAGCACTAGGATCCTTGATAAAACTGGAATGGCTAATACAGCTCAGGTCTGTGACCAAACATATTCATGCTAGTCTTTCTTCTCTGAATTAAATTTACCCATACCCAACCAAACTTACCCAACCATTCTCTGAGGGGCCAACAGAGAATGCTAGAGAGGTAAGGGAAGGAGACATACAGCCAGAAATATGCTCCTTAAGGGTTTACCACATAAGAGGAAAAGAAAAAAGATAAGAAACAATGTCATTTACAGAATTTACAGACAGACATGACTAAGAAAGAGCGCAAGCCAAGAAGTAGGGCCACACATGAAGGAAGTCTTATTATTACCTCCCTAAAGAGATACTTGGGCCAGAAGATTTTTCTAACTCTCTATCCAATTAATTCTTATCCCATAAAAAGGACTGAGTAAGGGATGTGGTCTTCCCTCTGAAAACTACTATCTCCTAGAAGGCAGAAGAAAAAGTCTTAATGAAGAGGAAAGGGGAAAAACAGTTCCTTTTTAATATTATTGCCATCACCCGAGCAGGGGAAAATCCTATAGAAACATTGTCCAACAGAATTTTCTGCAATAATAAAAAATATTTATATCTACACTACCCAATATGGCAGCCACAAAGCACACGTGGCTACTGAATACTTGTTAAGTGGCTAGAATGCATGACAAAAAAGATGTTTAAATTTCTTTTATTTTAACTAATTCAAACTTAGCCACATATGGCTAACAGTGGCATCTATACTGAACAATGCAGTGCTCTAAGAACTTGCAGGGAATTCTGACAACACTAAGCGACTGGGTTAAGGAAGAGGCCTTTAGGACAAGGAATAAAATAATAAGATCTATCATTCACTTTGTACTTCTTGTGTGCTGGTCATTGTTTCTGTTGGTAATTGTTTAACATGGATTAACTAATTTAATCTTCATAACAACCCAATGAAATTGATTACTTTGTTTCCTCTTTCACTGTAAGGAAATAGTACCCAAGGTCACAGTTGGTGAATGGCAGAAAGTGAGATTGAAACCCTGGGAAGTCTGACTCTGCTAGAGAGGAGTTAAGGCAAGATTCTTAAAGAATAAGATATAGCAAATAAATAAAATAAGTGAGAGGTTTATGATCGTAACATCTCCAATGACATTTTTCACTCCCTGTTAGATGATAGCAACATTAAGGTGACATTATGGTGTATTGTCAAATCTGAAAAATGCTTTGAGAACAAAGCCCCATTAAAGAATCAAAAATGGATAACAACGTAATGATAGCCCAATAGATAAGACTATTACCAACTAAAGAAAGAGAATATAGAAACAGTTCTCTGTAGAATTCACAAGTAAGTAATGAGATCATTACCCAGCAGAATTTCATGGTTTACAACAGCAAGATTTCTCTTCATTTATTATGTAGAATTAGAGAATGAATCTCCAAATTTTAAAGTAAAAGAGAGCCCTAGATGATCTTGTCCAATCCCTTCATTTAATAGGCTAAAAATTGTACTAAAAGAAATTTTTGAGGCAATTTGAACAGACTGGGCATTAGATAGAATTAAGAAATTGTTGGTAATTTTATTACATATAAAAATGGTATTGTTATTATGTGGGTTTTTTTTTTTAAATTATATGTGTTAGAGTTACACAGTCAAGTTCTTATCAATGATATGACTCCTGGAACGGTAGAAAAACATGGGGGAGTGACATCAGGGCTCTTAGACTTTGATGAAGTTTAGCTTTAAATCTTAGTTCTAGAAATCATCTCTCTGTGTCTATATCCCACAGAGTCCTAGCCCCTGGATAATCAGCAACACCCTAAGGTGGCAGAAGACAGTAACTGGACCTGACTAATGATTACAAGGTCTGGACCTCTGGCAGGTTAAAGATCACAGCTTGACCTAAGTCATCTTTCAGCTCCTGAGTCCTAGGATAGAATGACCCCCTGGCTACTTTCCCTGGTTCCTCAGGTTCAACAGAGGGATGCTCTGGGGGTAAATCTCAGAACTCCTCAAGAGCTGAAAAAATGATTTTTACCCTTACCTGACCTCTGACCAATCAGCTCCCAGAGACCACCAAACCCCTAACCCACAGTGTTTTGTGCCCTATATCATCTGTAACCTACACACCATTGGAGAGTTCACCATGTCTGAGCATTAGCTTCCTGTTCTACTGGGCAGCACCATTCATAATAAAATAGCACTTTTCCACTGTAATTTTTAGTGTCTAGTGTTTGGCTCTGCTAGCACCAGGTAGACAAATGTTTGTGTTATGTAACAAAAATAATGACTGAGAAGGTACTCAACCTTGAGTGACATTCTGCCTGCGATTCAGTGATGCCTGGCCAGTGGCGTTCTCACCAGGTTCTGCCGGAGCAGCTGCCTGGACTGATTGTTCCAGGGGCCTACCTGCAGCGCTCAGCACTAACCAGGCATGGCTGACCAACACAGTACTTTCCCTTTTGCAGTGAGAGAAATTTTCTACTTGGTTTAGGAAATAGCTAAGGTGAGTAAGCTCATGGTTTATAAAGCCAGGGCTACCTTCCCCCATTATTTTGGATGACTTGGTTTGGGGAGTCCTGCTATTGGTGGTATTAGGACAAGGACCCTGAGAGGTTACAATTAGAAACTGGGACTGATTACTGAAACTGAATCTGTTATTTGTTAAGTCTTTGTTGTCTGGTATGAAGAAGGGGCCAATTATGACCTTATTTCAACAGACCTTGAAGGCCTGGGCAGCAGAAGCTCCACCCAGCCATGGAATTTTGGTTTTAACTTGAAATCAGATTTGAATTTGGTCTAGAGCTGGCAAATTAAATCTGAAATTATTGTATGGGGTGAGGGGCAATGGGGGGGGGTATGTGAATGTGAATTAGTGAGTTGTATTGTTTGTCAATGTTACTTGTTTTATAGCACACAAAACTTGGTCAGCTGAGAATTTTATTTTTTAGTGAGCAAGAGAGAAAGAAAGAGGTATAGACAAGGACAGAAAGACAAGAAGGGAAAGAAATAAGAAGCATCAACTCATAGTTGTGGCACCTTAGTTGTTCACTGATTGCTTTCTCATATGTGTCTTGACTGGGGAGCTCTACCTGAGCTAGTGAACCCTTGTTCAAGCCAGTGACTTTGGGCTCAAACCATTGACCATGGGGTTATGTCTGTGATCCCATACTGAAACCAGTAAGCCCATGCTCAAGCCAGCAACCTTGGGGTATTGAACCTGGTTCCTCAGCATCCCAGGCCAATGCTCTATCCATTGTTCCACTGCCTTATCAGGCTGAGAAAAATAGTAAATTAGTACATCTGCCAGGAACATAATTTGGATTCAGTTTTTCCTTTGGGTTTTAAATTGTACCTGGGACACAAAAGCTAACAATTTAAAATGAAAGCTATGAGATCTCTATTTATGCTTCATGTTTATGTAAGTATGTTCTAGACATAGCATATTTCCACACTGAATACTATTACTCAGCTATAATATTAAATTGGATAAACAAACAAGCACTTACATGAGAATTCCCAAAAATATAACAAACACAAGCTTTCAGAATCACATGATTTGAAGAAATATTTAATATTAAAGCTGGATCTGAGTTCGGTTTGGCTAAATAAGCACATCTGTAGAATCATCAGCATTAAATAATACTTTTATTTTACCTGGGTTTATTAGTCAAATAAGTTCATCTTATCTCTATTGTCAAATTTGTCAGCAATAAAAATAACTTGGTATGACAAAATTTTTATAATAATCTTATGATAATTTTTAGGAGCAAGTAAAATAAATAAATGTAAACGGGATAAAAATGTTTCTTTTATGTTAACTCTTCAACAATATATTGTGTACTAAATGGTTTTATAAATCTCTGTTAACTTGAAACTTTATAATTTTACTAAGTTAAAGAATAAAAATTATTGAATATCTAGATATTTTCAAATAACATGAAATACTAAAACATTAATTGCTAGATAAGTCTAAATTTACCTATGTTTGACCTCTTGATACAGGGAAACTAAAAGATACATTTATATCTGTCAATGAAAATAGTTTGTGCTTTGCTAGTAAAGGGTTATGAATTCTAATTTAGTAGGAAGGAAATAATGTGTGTTTTCAGTAACGAAGGTATAAGCAGTGCTGCGATTCAGCCAGTTCGTACCTGTTCGGCAAAACCAATAACTAATTTTTTGTTGAGTTCAGCAAACTAGTTGTTAAAATGGCACTTGTTTAAACCAAGAATAGAAGAAAACTACCTCAATGTATCAAAGCCTATATATGGCAATCCCATAGTTAACATTATACTCAGTGGTGAAAGACTGAAAGCTTTCCCTCTAAGATCAGGAACAAGACAAGAATGTTTTTGCCAATTATATTCTACATAGTGCTGGAAGTACTAGCTAGAGCAACGAGGCAAGAAAAAGAGATAAAAGGCATCCAAATTGGAAAGGAAGATATAAAGTCATCTGTTTACAGATAATATGGTCATGTATCTTATATATCAACCCTTAAATGTTCCACAAAAAAATTGTTTAAAACTGATAAGTGAATAAAATGTGTACTCTGTATTATAAAGAACTCAAGTATTTTACCAGCTTTGTATTGTTTTGTTTTTGTTTCATTTCTATTGTTATTGTTAGTCTTTTTTTTATTAATTTTAATGGGATGACATTGATCAATCAGGGTACATAGGTTCAGAGAAAACATCTCCAATGGAGGCAAGATGGCCATGGAGTAGGCAGATGCACCAACTTCCACTTCCCAGAACCAAGGTGGATTACAACTTAAATCTGAGAACACTCATCATGAAAGACAAATTTTGGACTGAACTAGGAGGATTCTACAACCAAGGACCACCAAAGAACCCACACTGAGTCTGTTAGGAGAGGCGGAGACATGGAGAAGGCTACCCTGCTCCTGGTACCGGGGTGCAGGGAGCGGCGCCTGGGAGGAATTTTCATGAAGGGGAGGGCTGTCCAGCGAGTTGCAGGTCCTTATCCCCAAAATCAGAATCCCAGCCTGGAGTGCTAGAGCCGGGAAGGGACTGACAGACTACATTAGGCTGAGAAAAAAGCCTAGACACAGTTTGAGAGAAGGAGGCAGGACTCTCAGACCCAGGCTCTGTTTTAAAGGAACTGCACGGAGAGCTTTGCTCGCAGCCACTTTCCCGGAACTCCAGGAGGAAACCCTAACCCCTGGGCTGAGTGACTCCCCAAACTGAAAGTGAACCAGCATCACCAGCAAAGGGGAGAAAGTGCCCCATCAACCGGAGGCTCCCCTACCCTAACTAGAACAAAGGGGCTTAGCACCAGGCGCCATGCTAGGGACACAAATAGGGAGTGCAGAGGTCTAAGCTACACCACCCACTGCACTGCTGAGTCCTTGCCCAGGGCAGACAGGCAAGAGGCGGCAGGGCACGCTGCAGAGGTTCGAGCAAGCATGCACAAACTGGCCTGTGGAGCCCAGGACTGCCGCTGCCACTGGGGGAGCTAGGGCTAACACATACCCCTGCTCCCTGTGTGGACCACCCTAAGTGGATGTGGAGGCCCAAGAATCAACAGAGGGGTAACACTTGGGCACACACGAGCCCTCCAGTGAAGGTGGAAGTCACCTGGGCAGCTGCGGAGAGCTGGGCAGGCTGCAAGCCGGCCTGGGGCTGGGTGTGCCCTTGGCAGTGATCCAAGCGCAGGCAGAGCCCCAGTGGCAACTGAGTGGGGAAACGTGGGTGGAAGTCGCACCAGCTACTGCAGGAATCCCGGTGGTGCACAAACGTGCTCAAGGTGCGGACATGCCCTCAGCAGTAACGTCAGCATGGGCAACATTGGTGGAGATCCAAAAGGGCACACACGACCCCTAGGCAGCCGCTGAGATCTGAGCCTATCGAGGCAGTCCCAAAAGCGGTCCAAATGGTGCAGGGGCACCCATGAGCCCAACCAGGGGAGCAGCAGTGTGGAGGCAGGCTGGAGTCATCAGCACCTGAGCCCAAAAGCCCCAGGCAGCAACAGTAGTGGTGGCCTGGTAGACAGACCACACAATGAGAGCTAAAACGTCTAGATAAAAAGACATTTTGCTGTATTGGCCAAGAGTTTGCTTAAAGGCTTTTAATCACTGTAAAAAAAATAGAAGACTGGATAAAGAAGATGGGGCACATATACACCATGGTATACTATTCAGCTAGAAGAAATGATGACATCGGATCACTTACAGCAGAATGGTGGAATCTTGATAACATTATGCGGAGTGAAATAAGTGAATCAGAAAAAAACCAGAACTGCAGGATTCCGTACATTGGTGGGACATAAAAGCGAGACTAAGAGACATGGACAGGAGTGGGGTGGTTACAGGGGGTGGGGGGAGGGGAGGAGGGAGAGGGGGATGGGGAAGGGTACAAAGAAAACTGGATAGAGGGTGACGGAGGATGATCTCTCTTTGGGTGATGGGTATGCAACAGAACTAAATGACAAGATAACCTGGAAATGTTTTCTTTGAATATATGTACCCTGATTTATTGATGTCACCCCATTAAAATAAAAATTTATTTATAAAAAAAAGACACCTGAGGCTAAGAAGTAGGCCACATCTAATACTATATATAATCACTGAATTAGAGTACTGAGCCCAACACATAGACAGCAATAAAAGACAACAGAAAGCAAATTATAGGGGAACTTGAACTTTTAAATAACTTCTCCAAGGCTAAGAATAGATAAAAGCAAGACTAGGAGTGAAGCTGATATTTATAATGGCACTAGGACCCAGCAGAGGCAACCACAAGATCTGGATAACCTGTAGCTCCCAAAAGTGGATAAGAAGCAGTCACAGGCAGTGACCCCCACTGACCTGTCCCAGGCCCCTACTAGGGAAGTCCAGGGCAACACAGACAAAATGGGAAGACAGAGAAGTACAATCCAAATGACTCAACAAGAGAAACCCTCAGAAAAGAGCTGAGTGAGAAAGGTATAAGCAAACTACTGGAGGCAGAGTTTAGAATAACGATTAATAGAATGCTGAAAGATCTTAGAACAACAATGGATGGTCACAGTGAGCAAATAAACAAAGAAATAACAAGTATTAAAAAGGAAATTGAAATAATAAAAAAGAACCAGTCAGAAATGACAAATACAATATCTGAAATGAAGACTACACTAGAAGCAATATCAGGATGGATGAAGGAGAGGATCAAATCAGTGATTTAGAAGAAAAAATAAATGAAAACACAGAAGAGAAGCAGCAAAAAGAAAAGAGAATGAAAAAATCTGAGGAAACTGTAAGAGAGCTCTGTGACAATCTAAAGAGAAACAATATCTGCATCATAGGAGTTCCTGATGAAGAAGAGAAAGAACAAAGGATAGAAACCTTGGTCAATCAAATCATAGCTGAAAACTTCCCTAAACTGACACAGGAAAAAGTCACACAAGTTCAAGAAGCACAGAGAACTCCATTAAAGAGAAACACAAAGAAATCCAAACCAAGACACATCATAATTGAAATAGCAAAGCTAAGAGATAAAGAGAAAAATATTAAAAGCTGCTAGAGAAAAAAAGGCTATCACCTACAAAGGAGCCCCCATAAGAATGACATCCGACTTCTCAACAGAAACACTTGAGGCCAGAAGGGAATGGCAAGAAATATTCAAAGTAATGCAGAACAAGAACCTACAATCAAGACTACTTTATCCAGCAAGGCTATTGTTTAAAATCAAAGAAGACATAAAAAGCTTCCTAGACAAAAAAAAAAAAAAACCCTCAAGAAATTTATTACAACCAAACCAAGGCTGCAGGAATTGTTAAGGGGCCTGTTGTAAACAGAACAAAGGGTAAAAAAGAATTCAGCAAAAGAGAAATATAGCTTTAAAGTACAAATGGCAATAAACAACAACATATAAATAATAATCATAAATGTAAATGGATTAAATGATCCAATCAAAAGACATAGTGTAGTTACATGAATAAGAAAACAGGAACCATACATATGCTGTCTACAAGAGACACACCTCAAAAAAAAAAGATATACATAGAAGAAAGGTAAAAGAATGAAAAAAAATATTTCATGCAAATGGAAATGAAAAATAACCTGGGGTAACAATACTTATATCAGACAAAATGGACTTTAAAAGAAAGGCTATAGTAAGAGATAAAGAAGGTCACTACATAATGATAAAGGGAGCAATCCAACAGGAAGATATAACCATCATAAATATCTACACACCTAATATAGGAGCACATAAATATATAAAGCAGACATTGATGGATATAAAGGCGAGATCAACAGCAATACTATAATAGTAGGAGATTTCAATACCACACTAACATCACTAGATAGATCCTCAAGAAAGAAAATTAACAAAGAAACAGCAGACTTAAAGGACACACTAGATCAACTCAATTTAATAGTTGACTGCCTCCCCATTTCCAACTTTAGAAAAATACAAAAAAAAAAAAAAAAAGAAAGAAAAGAAAACAGTGTGGAGATTCCTCAAAAAATTAAAAATGGCCTGACTGGGCGGTGGCACAGTGGATAGAGCGTCGGACTGGGATGCGGAGGACCCAGGTTTGAGACCCCGAGGTTGCCAGCTTGGACCCAAGGTCGCTGGCTCGAGCAAGGGGTTACTCGGTCTGCTGAAGGCCCACACTCAAGGCACATATGAGAAAGCAATCAATGAACAACTAAGGTGTAGCCACAAAAAACTAAAAGATTGATGCTTCCCATCTCTCTATTCCTGTCTGTCTGTCCCTGTCTATCCCTCTCTCTGTCTCTGTAAAAAAAAAATCAAAAATCAAAAATGGATCTGCCCTTTGACCTAGCCATCCCACTTATAGGAATATATATATCCCAAGGACACCATATCACCGACTGAAAAAAAGAAAATACACCCTCATGTTTATGGCAGCATGGTTCACAACAGCAAAGATCTGGAAACAGCCCAAGTGACCGGCAGTGGACAAGTAGATTAAAAAGCAGTGCTATATACTCTATGGAATACTACTCAGCCATAAGAAATGATGACATCGGATCATCTACAGCAAAATGGTGGGATCTTGATAACATTATACTAAGTGAAATAAGTAAATCAGAAAAAAACAGGAACTGCATTATTCCATACGTAGGTGGGACATAAAAGTGAAACTAAGAGACATTGATAAGAGTGTGGTGGTTACGAGGGGGGGAGGGGGGAGAGGGAGAGGGAAAGGGGGAGGGGAGGGGCACAATGAAAACTAGATAGAAGGTGACAGAGGACAATCTGACTTTGGGTGATGGGTATGCAACATAAGTTAACGACAAGATAACCTGGACTTGTTATCTTTGAATATATGTATCCTGATTTACTGATGTCGCCCCATTAAAAAAAAATAAAATTATTAAAAAAAAAAAAGCAGTGGTACATATATAGAATGGAATACTATGGGGCCCTGAAAAAGAAGGGAATATTACATTTTGCAACAATATGGATGAACCTGGAAATTATTATGTTGAGTGAAATAAGCCAGGCAGAGAAAGAAAAATATCATATAACCCCACTCATTTGAGGAATCCAAGGAACACTGTGAATTGAGGAATGGAATTAAATCTGAAGGGAATTGGGGAGGGAGCTGTTGAGAGGAGGGTAAGGGAGATGTTGAGGGGAATACAAGGGAAGGGATACTTTTGGGGAGACACTAGAATCTATGTAAATACAATAAATAAATTAATTTTAAAAAATCTCCAGGTTATTTTGACATTTAATTATGTTGCATACCCATCACTCAAAGTAAAATTGTCTTTTGTCACCTTCTATCTGTATTTTTTTTGTGCCTCTCCCCTCCGCCCAATTCTCCCCACCCCTGTAACCACCACACTCTTGTCCATGTCCCTGAGTCTTATTTTTATGTCTCACCTATGTATGGAATCATATAGTTCTGTTTTTCTGATTTACTCATTTCACTCAGTATAATGTTATCAAGGTCCATCCTTTTTTTGTTGTTTTTTTTTATTATTAATTTTAATGCAGTTACATTAATAAATTAGGGTATATATGTTCAAAGAAAACATCTCCAGGTTATCTTGTCATTCAATTATGTTGCATCCCTGTCACCCCAAGTCAAATTGTCCTCCGTAACCTTCTATCTGGTTTTGTTTGTGCCCCTCCCCTCCCCCTCTCCCTCCCTCTCCTCCTTCTCTCCCCCCTCCATAACCACCACACTCTTGTCTATGTCTCTTAGTCTTGTTTTTATGTCCCACTTAAGTATAGGATAATGCAGTTCTTAGTTTTTTATGATTTACTTATTTCACCCATCCATTTTGTAGTAAATGATCCAATGTCATCATTTCTTATGGCTGAGTAATATTCCATAGTATATATGTACCATATCTTCTTTATCCAATCATCTATTGAAGGGCTTTTTGGTTGTTTTCATTTCCTGGCCACTGTGAACAATGCTGCAATGAACATGGGGCTGCATGTGTCTTTACGTACTAGTGTTTTTGAGTTATGTGGGTATATTCCCAGTAGAGGGATTGCTGTGTCATATGGTAGTTCTATTTTCAATTTTTTGAGGAACCATCATACTTTCTTCCATAGTGGTTGTACTACTTGCATTCCCACCAACAGTGGATGAGCGTTCCTTTTCCTCCACCGCCTCTCCAGCATTTGCTATTAACTGTCTTGTTGATAATAGCTAATCTAACAGGTGTGAGGTGGTATCTCATTGTAGTTTTGATTTGCATTTCTCTAATAGCAAATGAAGATGAGCATCTTTTCATATATCTGTTGGCCATTTGTATTTCTTCCTGGGAGAAGTGTCTGTTCATGTCCTCTTCCCATTTTTTTATTGGATTGTTTGTTTGTTGTTGAGTTTTATGAGTTCTTTGTATATTTTGGATATTAGGCCCTTATCTGAGCTGTTTTTTAAAATATCATTTCCCATTTAGTTGGCTGTTTATTTTGTTATCAGTTTCTCTTGCTGAGCAAAAACTTCTCAGTATGATGTGGTCCTATTCATTTATCTTTGCCTTCACTTCTCTTGCCTTTGGAGTCAAATTCATAAAATGCTCTTTAAAACCAAGGTCCATGAGTTTAGTACCTATGTCTTCTTCTATGTACTTTATTGTTTCAGGTCTTATATTTAGGTCTTTGATGCATTTTGAATTAATTTTAGTACAAGAGGACAAACTGTAGTCAAGTTTCATTCTTTTGCATGTGGCTTTCCAGTTTTCCAAGCACCATTTGTTGAAGAGGCTTACTTTTCTCCATTGTGTGTTGTTGGCCTCTTTATCGAAAATTATTTGACCATATATATGTGGTTTTATTTCTGGACTTCCTATTCTATTCCATTGGTCTGAGTGTCTATTTTTCTGCCAATACCATGCTGTTTTGATTGTCGTGGCTCTATAATATAATTTGAAGTCAGGTATTATAATGCTCTCAGCTTTGTTCTTTTTCCTTAGGATTGCTTTGGCTATTCGGAGTTTTTTATAGTTCCATATAAATCTGATGATTTTTTTGTTCCATTTGTTTAAAAAATGTCATTGGAATTTTGATGGAAATTGCATTAAATTTGTATATTGCTTTGGGTAATATGGTCATTTTGATTATATTTATTCTTCCTATCCAAGAACAAGGAATATTTTTCCATTTCATTGTACTTTTTTGATTTCCCTTAATAATGCTTTGTAGTTTTTATTATATATATCCTTTACATTCTTTGTTATGGTTATTCCTAGGTATTATATTTTTTGTTGCAACTGTGAAAGAGATGATTTTTTTGAGTTCATATTCTAATGTTTTATTGTTGGCATATAGAAAGGCTATGGACTTTTGTATATTAATTTTGTATCCTGTGACATTACTGTATTGGTTTATTGTTTCTAGTAATCTTTTTGTGGAGTCTTTGGGGTTTTTGATGTATAGGATCATATCATCTGCAAAAAGTAAAACCTTTACTTCTTTTCCAATATGCCTTTTATTTCTTTATCTTGTCTGATTGCTCTGGCTAGAACTTCTAGCACCACATTAAATAGGAGAGGAGAGAGTAGACAACCCTGTCTTGTTCCTGATTTAAGGGAAAAAGTCCTCAGTTTAATGCCATTTAGTATGATGTTAGCTGATGGTTGATCATAAATGGCTTTAATATGTTGAGATATTTTCCTTCTATACCCATTTTGTTGAGTGTTTTAAACATAAAATTGTGTTGTACTTTATAGAATGCCTTTTCTGCATCTATTGATAAAATCATGTGGTTTTTGTTATTTGTTTTGTTGATATGGTTTATTACGTTAACCGTTTTATATATGTTGAACCATCCTTGAGATTCTGGGATGAATCCCACTTGATCATGATGTATTATTTTTTTAATATGTTGTTGTATTTGATTTGCTAGTATTTTGTTTAGTATTTTAGCATCTGCATTGTTCTGTTGTTTTCTTTTTTTGTGCCATCCTTGCCAGGTTTCGGTATAAGGGTTATGTTGGCCTCATAAAATGTGTTTGGAAGTATTGCTTGTTCTTCAATTTTTTGAAAGACTTTGTGTAGAATAGGAACCAAGTCTTCTTTGAATGTTTCATAGAATTCACTAGTATAACCATCTGTGCCTCGAGTTTTACTTTTGGGGAGATTTTTAATAGTTTTTTCTATTTCCTCCCTGCTTATTGGTCTGTTTAGGCTTTCTGCTTCTTCATTACTCAGTCTAGGAAGATTGTATTGTTCTAGAAATTTATCCATTTCTTCTAGATTGTTGAATTTGGTGTCATATAGTTTTCGTAGTATATTCTACAATAATTCTTTGTATATCTATGATATCTGTGGTGATTTCTCCTCTTTCATTTTGGATTTAGTTTATATGAGTCCTTTCTCTTTTTTTCTTGGTGAGTCTTGCCAAGGGTTTGTAAATTTTGTTGATCTTTTCAAAGAACCAGCTCTTTGTTTTATTAATTTTTTCTATAATTTTTCTGTTCTCTGTTTCATTTATTTCTGCTCTGATTTTTATTATTTGTTTTCTTCGGCTGGTTTTGGGTTGTCTTTGTTCTTCTTTTTCTAGTTCCTTAAGATGTGAAGTAAAGTGGTTTACTTGGGTTATAACTTGTTTGTTCATGTAAACCTGAAGTGATATGAACTTCCCTCTTATTACAGCTTTTGTTGAATCCCAGATATTCTGATATGTCATACTGTTATTTTCATTTGTCTGTATGTATCTTTTGATCTCTGTGCTTATTTCTTTAACCCACTCATTTTTTACAAGTATGTTGTTTAGTTTCCACATTTTTGTGAGGTTTTCTTACCTCTTTTTTTGCAGTTGAATTCTAGTTTCAAGGCTTTATGATCAGAAAATATGCTTGGTACAATTTCAATTTTTCTGAATTTGCTGATGTTATTTTTGTGGCCCAACATATGGTCAATTCTTGAGAATTTTTCATGTACACCAGAGAAAAATGTGTACTTGTCACTTTGGGATGAAATGTCCTGTAGATGTCTATCATATCCAATTGCTCTAGTGTTTCATTTAAGGCAAATATTTCTTTATTGATTTTCTGTTTGGATAAACGATCTAGAGCCATCAGTGGTGTATTGCGGTCTCCAAGTATGATTGTATTTTTATCAGTTTTTGTTTTTAGGTAAGTCAGTAGCTGTCTTATATATATATGCACCTTGGTTTGGTGCATATATATTAAGTGTAGTTCTTCTTGATTCAGTGTCACCTTAATCATTATAAAATGACCATTTTTGTCTCTAATTACTTTTGCTGTCTTGTACTCAGCATTGTTAGACATGAGTATTGCTACACTTGCTTTTTGGGGGGATGTTATTTGCTTGAGTATTGTTTTTTAGCCTTTCACTTTGAATTTGCTTTTATCCTTGTTGCTTAGATGTGTTTCTTATAGGCAGCGTACAGTTGGATTTTCTTTTTTAATCTATTCTGCTACTCTGTGTCTTTTTATTGGTGAGTTCAAGCCATGCACATTTGGTGTAATTATTGACATTTGAAGGTTTCCTATTGCCATTTTATATATTGCTTTCTGTTAGTTTTGTATCTTGTTTGATTATTCTCTTTTGTTTTTCAATCATTTGTTTTTGTTTGGTTGTAATCCATACTTCTTTCCTCTGTTATTTCCTTTTTCAAGTCATGTGCTTCTGTGGTGGTTTTTTCAGGAGTGGTTACCATTAAGTAATGGAAAGGGTACCTATCATGTTCATTGTAGTACACTATCTTATGAGTGCTTCTGCACTCCATCGTCCTTTGCTACTGTTAAACTTCATCCTCTCCCCCCCCCCTTTTTTTTGTTGTCACAGTTTAAATTTGGTTTTATTGTGTTCTTGGTTGGAGCTTTTATTTGCAGTTTTGTTTTGTTTTGTTCTTTGTATCTGGTTAGAAAACCCCCTTTAGTATTTCCTCAAGTGGGGGTTTTCTGATGATAAATTCCCTCATCTTTTCTGTATCTGTGAGTGTTTTTATTTCTCCTTCATATTTGAAGGGTAGCTTTGATGGGTATAGTATTCCTGGCTGGAAGTTCCTCTCTTTCAGAACTTTAAATATTGGGGTCCACTCTCTTCTTGCTTGTAGAATTTCTGTTGAGAAATCTGATGATAATCTAATAGGCCTTCCTTTATATGTTGTATTCTTCTTTTCCCTGGCTGCCTTGAGAATTTTTTCTTTGTCATTGGTTTGTGCCAATTTTATTATGATGTGCCTTGGAGTAGATTTGTTGGGGTTAAGATAACTCGGTGTTCTGTTTGCTTCTTGAATTCGAGGCTTTAGTTCTTTCAACAGGCTTGGGAAGTTCTTGTCTATTATTTGTTTAAATATGTTCTCCATTCCATTTTCTCTCTCTTCTCCTTCTGATATACCTATTATTCTTATGTTACTCTTTTTGATGGAGTCAGACAATTCCTATAGGGCTTTCTCATTTTTTTTAATTTGTGAGTCTCTGTCTTCTTCTCTCTGTTGTGCCTCAAGTTGCCTGTCTTCTATGTAACTAATGCTCTCTTCTATCTGGCCTGTTCTATTAGCTAAGCTTGTTACCTTGTTTTTCCGTTCATAAATTGAGCTTTCATCTCTGTTTAATCTGTTTTCATAGTTTCAATTTCCTTGGTAATGTATATATTCTTTGTGTTCATTGAGTTGTTTTTTGAGCTCCCTATATTGCCTTTTTGTGTTCTCTTGTATATCTCTAAGTATTTTTAGGATTTCCATTTTAAATTCTCTGTCATTTAACTCCAGGGTTTCCAATCTATTAAAATTTTTTTCTACAGAATTTTCCTCATCTATCTGTGATACATCTCTGTCTTTTGTATCCATGATATTCAATTTCCTTTTCCTTAATGGCATCTGAGGGTGGTTTTGTTAATAACACTTTTTGTTCAGTGTGTGGGACTTACAGACGGTCCTGGGATTGTTTTTTCTGTCTCTAGTTGAAGAACTTGTTGAAGTTTTGGGGAGAGGTATTGGGAGCGCTCCTCACGGTGCCATTTCTCTGACGTCACTCACAAGGTCCATCCTTCTTGTTGTAAATGATCCAAAGTCATCCTTTCTTATGGCTGTAGTATTCCATGGTATATAAGTAACACATCTTCTTTATCCAATCATCTATTGAAGGGCTTTTTAGTTGTTTCCATGTCTTGGCCACTGTGAACAATGCTGCAATGAACATGGGGCTGCATGTGTCTTTACGTACCAGTGTTTTTGAGTTATGTGGGTATATTCCCAATAGAGGGATTGCTGGGTCATATGGTAGTTCTATTTTCAATTTTTTGAGGAACCACCATATTTTCTTTCATAATGGTTATACTACTTTACATTCCCACCAACAGTGTATGAGGGTTCCTTTTTCTCCACAGCCTCTCCAACACTTGTTATTACCTGTCTTGTTGATAATAGCTAATCTAACAGATGTGAGTTTAAGATCAGAATATAAGTATTATAAGCCCCCAAAATATAAAAATGATTTCATTTTTCAAAAATAAATGGGGAAAGAAAAAATTTTAAAATTATGGGTTATTTTTCAAAACATTGAGACAGTGATTACGTTTTAAAGAAAAACATAACAGTTAAACCTCATGACTTCAGTCTCTTTATGGTTTTTATAATTTTATTTCTTATTCTTAGAGATCTTTTTCACTAGTACTCATTGGTTCTTGGATCAAATATCTATTGGATTTTCTAGATAAGATCTAAAATTCAGTAAATCCCCTTACTAAATCTTGAAATCTTAGTTCCATTATATATAAAAAAACTGATAAATGAATACAAATGTATTAGCTTTCTATGTATTATTAAAAATTAATGTTTATTATCATTATTAATAAATGAAGCTTGTGAACATCTACCTTTTAAACATACAGTGATACCTTGAGATATGAACAGACCAAAATATGAATATTTTAAGATACAAGCTGAGACTTGGTATGTATTTTTGTTCAAAATCTGAGCGAAATTCTGAGATATGAGTCGTGATTCGGGAAGCTGCCACTAGTTGGCGCATTGGCACACAGGTCCAGTATCAGCAATATATCAAACTGATATACGAGTTGACTGACTTATGAGCTCAGTTACAGAACAAATTAAATTTGTATCTCAAGGTTCCATTGTATAATTAAAGATATGAATCATAATTTGCTATGCTACTAACATTCAATAACAGTTACTTTGGAGCATAAGTTAAATGGCTTAAAGTAAGCCTTTAACATACCTAAAAAAAACATGTTCCTATTGTGTATTAGTTCTAAATAAAACTAAATAGAAAACTGTTTATCTTATATAGAAAACTCTAAATGTTTCACAAAGAAAACTGTTAGAACTAATAAATGAATTCAGCAAAGTTGCAGGATATAAAATGAACACACAAATATCAGTTGTGTTTTTATATACTAACAGCAAATTATTCAAAATGGGAATTAAAACAATTCTATTTACAAAAGCATGTAAAAAATAATTTTAGGAATAAACTTAATCAAGGTGGTGAAAGACTTATACACTGGAAACCACCAAACATTGCTGAAAGAAATGAAAGATGACACAAATGAAAAGACAACCATGCTTATGGACTAGAAGACTTAACATTGTTAAGATACTGATAATACCCAAAGCTATCTACATATTTAATGCAATACAAATAAAAATTCCAATAGCACATTTTTTCAGAAAGAGAGTAATTCATCCAAAATTCATGAGATTTTAAGGGGCCTCAAGTAGCCAAAACAATCTTGAAAAAGAAGAACAAAGTTGGAGGTCTTATACTACCTAATTTCAAAAGTTCTCACCAAGGTGCAGAAATCAAAATAATGTATAAATGACATAAAAACCGACATAGAGAGCAATTGAATAAATAGAGGGCTCAGAAATAAACCCTCATTTATAGGGTCAAGGGACTTTTTGACAAGGGTGCCAAGATCACTCAATGGAGAAAAGACAGTCTTTTCAATAAATAGTATTGGGAAAACTGGTTATCTACATGCAAAAGAATGAAATTGAACCCTCACCTTATACAATATATAAAAATTAACTCAAAAATAGATCAAAGACCTAAACTTTAGACCCAATACCATAAAAGCCTTAGAAGAAAAAACAGGGAAAGTTTCATGACATTGGATTGAGCAATGATTTCTTGGATATCACACCAAAAGCACAAAAAAAAGAATCGGTAAAAAATTAAAACTGCTATACATCAAAAGACACAATCAACTGAGTGAAAAAGCAACCCACAGAATGGGATAAAAATTTGCAAATCATTTATCTGATAAAGGGTTAATATTCAATATATAAAGAACTGCAACTCAACAACAAACAAAAACAAGCAACCCAGTTCAAAATTGGACAAAGGACTTGAATAGACATTTCTTCAAATATGATATACAGATGAACAAGTATAAAAAAAGATGCGTAACATCTATCATCATTAGGCAGATGCAAATAAAATTACAATGAGATACCACTTTACACCCATTAGAACAGCTACATTCAAAAAGCACAGACAATAATGTTTTTAAAAGATTTGAAGGGAGAAATAGACAATTAACAATTAACAGTTGAAGACTTCAACATTCTATTTTCAATCACAGATAAAATATCAGTATTAGAAGCATCAATTTAATAACTGAATTAAGAAAGGATCATTTATGGATAATAAAACCACTGAGAGAAATTTGTTGGAAAATAAAACACTTACATGGTCTTAAAGAATGACCTCTAAATCACTTATTAACTAAAAAGAGAAAAGGTTTCTCTCATAATGGAGAAATATGGTAAATCCACGTCAACGAACTGTCACATTTATAACACCAAAGAGACAAATTAATATCATGTCTCCTAATAAAATATACAGAAGTCATCTATGTAGTATTCTTACCCCAAAATTTATTAGCTCAAATTTAATACTGAGAAAACAGTAAGATTAATTTCATTTTGAGATACCATCTACAAAATTACTGGCTTAGAGAACTAAGAATAATGGATATTATAAAAGGCAAAATCTAATTTAAGATTAGAAGAAATGAGAGACATGACAACTAAATGCAATGCACAATGTTTGTTTAGATTCTAGCTCTGAGGGGAAGCTCTAAAGGACATTTTTAAAACAATTGGGAAATTTTGAATATAAGCAATATTTCTATATGAGTGTTAAATATCTTTACAGATAAGGTAGGTAGTTATATAGGAGAATGTTCTTGTTTTTAAGTGATACATTCCAGCATATTTAGTAGGCATATTATGTTATATCTGCAATTTATTTTCAAATAGTTGAAAAAATTATAAACACCAACATATATATAGATAATGATATAAGGAGATATGGAACAAATGTGACAAAATGTTATCAAGTGATGACTCTAGAGGGTTATAGAACTGTTTGTTATATTTTTCTGAGGGTCTGAAATGTTTCAAAATAAAAAGTTAGATGGGACATAGAAGGAAATTAAAGTTTAGAAAAGTAGTTGACTTTTCTTGTGGCCAAGTTGCAAAGGTCAGTGTTAACATAAGTTCTTCAGCCTTCCAGTCCAGGAATGTAGTCACTATACCACTAAGCTCCCTAAACATCCACTCTTTACAATTCTTGTTCTCCTCCAAAGTGCATTCTACACAGTATCTTTCCATTAATAATTGGAAGAATCAAGTAAAATGAGAAATTTACAAACCTGTTAATGTTTCTAGTGTAAGCTCAGAAACTGCAGTTTAAATATTCAAGCTGTCCAGTAAACTTCCACGCCCAAATATTTTAAGTATCAGTAAGATAAGTTCATCTTTAAATGCCTCTTCTTGCCAGTTGCTGAGGTTTCCAGACAGGAATGAATGCACACAAATTAAGCATGGAGAAATAAAAGGTTTTACTTAATGTTGAAACTACATAAATATATGTATATATATACATTGAACAGTACATGTAAACTGGAAAGACATCATTTTATATCTTTGGTCCCACTGAGGAACCTAGTACTAAACAAACAGAAAAAATCTCATTTCCTTACGACTTGATAATGACTACTGTAATACAAAGTTTCCATGATGTCAATGGGAAACATAGGTAGACATGTAATACATGCCATCACATTTTTAAGTCACCTTGAACCTATTTCTCCCACATTTAAAAAATATACTAAATTGCCTCTGCCTAAATTTAGCATGTAACATTTCTTTTGTAGAACATGATCAGTATTTTACTTGAGGGAAACAGGTATAAGTAGTTACTCTCTTTTCTTCAGAAATGCTTGACCACTGTTTTTCAACTATTTAGCCATCTTGATATTCATTTGCCATGCCCCACCCCCTCTGTTAATCATTGTTATCCATTCTCCATTTTAGGACACAATGTTTTCTCTCTACTCTTTCCCATCATCTCTGTAATTCTCTTTCTTTTTCCAATATTACTTCCAGCCTCTTTTCTGTTTTCCTGTTTCTTTCTGTCCAGCCTACTTTGGTCCTTCCATCTCCTATTCTTTTGCTCACAGGGAACACTTATTCACATTACTGAGACTGGAAGAACTTGACTTCACCTTATATGAGTGTAAACCTATAAACCTGTAAACATGCCCTATATACTCTGTATCTCCCTGTTATGGGATAAACTGTGTCCCCATTCCAAATTTATATGTTAAAGTCTGAACTCCCTATACCTCAGAATATGACTATATGTAAATATGGAATCTTTAAAGAGGTAGTTTAGTTAAATGAGGTCATTAAAATGGGCCCTATGCCAATATGACTTAAAATCTTATAAAAATATTAGGACACAGACAAGCACTGAGGGAAAACCATGTGAAGACACAAAGAGAAGGCAGGAATTCATAAGTCATGGAGGAAAGCCTCAGAAAAAAACAACCCTGCCCACACCTTGATCTCTGAATTCCACTCTCCAGAACATAAGAAATTTACATTATATAAATCACTTAGTCTGTGTGGAAGCCCTAGCAAACCAATTCTCTCCCTAATCCTAATACACACATATGTATTACTATCCTGTCAATATATGGTGGAACTGCCTCATACTACTCGGTCAATTGTTCAATTATATCAGCGGTTCTCAACCTGTGGGTCGCGACCCCGGCAGGGTTCGAACAACCAAAACACAGGGGTCACCTAAAGCCATCGGAACGACCAAAACACAGGGGTCGCCTAAAGCCATTGGAAATACATATTTTATTTAAAAATGTATTGTATAATAAATATGTATTTTCCGATGCCTTCAGGCAACCCCTGTGTTTTGGTCGTTCGACCCCCACCGGGGTCGCGACCCACAGGTTGAGAACCGCTGGTCTAAATTCTACTGAAACCTACCTATACTCTTATTGATCAATGTCACCCTGTTAAATGTAATTTTGGAAATAAATTCTTAAAATAAAAATAAATAAATAAATAATGCAAATATTACCTAATAAAAGAGTCATTTGAGACATTTTAATGGCTATAATTAGTCTGTCATAGAGTCAGCAAAGCATAGCCTGTGGGATAAATCCAACTGGCTACCTGTTTTTGTAAATATATATATATTTATTTATTTATATATTGGAGCATAACCATACCCATTCATATACATACTGTTTATGGATGATTTTCCACAGCAATGGCAGAGGTGAGTAATTGCAAAAGAAACTGTATAACCCATAAAATCTTATTTACTATCTCGTCCTTTACAGAAAAGTCTTTAGACCCTTGATCTAGACAACTATAAGCTCCCCAGTTCAGAGAGTAGGGAACTTGTTTGGGAACAAATTATACCAAGGAACCAGCTAAGGAGTTTCCTATGAGTAGGGCAGTAATAGACCCACTGAAATTATTTTGTCCCAACTTTTGTGAACTTTTCATCTTAATATAGAGTATTTCAGAAAGATTTATTTCTGCCTTTTCACCTTATCTATCATTACCCCCTCCTTCTGTGTAATGATAACAAAAGCTGTCCTCTCATTATACTTTGTACTTTTGAACATTACTGTCTGTGTCCACAATGTTCCCTTTCGGAATTACTTATCCTTCAGGCCCTGTCTTACACGGTGTCTCATTCTTCTGATTCTACTTTGGAACTCCATAACACATTCTTTAAAACTGTTGCAAAGCGCTGATTCCAATTTTAATATACATGTGCTTCTCTCCAATACTTAACTGTAAGCTCTTGGAGGGTGAGGACAAACTCTGTGTCCCCTTAAAAGGACTTCATTGCTTTCACATAGTAAGTATGCTATAAATGACTATTCAATTGTTGGCTACATTTCTGTATGGTGACTCACAAAATGTATGCTTCCAATTGCCCAGATTGTGGTCTGGAAATGCAATATGTATTAAACGCTAAAGTTGGAAGAGCAGAAAAGTAATTTAATAGAATAACATGTATAATAGCTATGCCTTTAATATATAAGCTAATCAAAAGACAATTATAAGACTTATGTTTTAGAAATGGAAATGACTTTTTTCCCAACTTACTTTCATTTCAAAATAGCACATGCTCCCTCATTTAGAAATAGAGTCCAGAAAACTTGTCAAGCTTTTGTGAACTTTTGTTTACTATCTGTTTTGGTTTGGGCTGTCCAAAGGCAGAACCTGAGGCAAGGCTTTAAGTGCAAGTGATTTATTGCAGGAGTAACGGGAACACAAGAAATGGAGAGCAGCTAATAAAGGGTGCAGAGTCAAGGCAGTGTAAAAGTGCTTCAGAATTATCTCACCCAAGGGACAAGGAAGCTAGGGTATCTATACCCCAAGCTCAATCAACCAGTGTTTGACCGTGGCTTCCAGGGGTATGTTCCCTTCCAGGCACTTCCAGCCCTCTGTATGGGTAGAAAAAAGACTCTAGAAGCAAAAAATAAAATAAAACACTTGGGTAATTAACTCAGGTACTAGCAGTTGAAGTGAGCTGGTGTGCCCTGCAGTAGCATGGCAAAGAAATTTGGGCAGAGCATCAACATTGCTAGTTTAACTGAGTAATTCATAATCATTCATTCATTCAACAACTAGCTCTTGAACCTTCTGCTTATGTCACAGGATAGGGTGCCGGGGAAGAATGGTGAGCAAAAGCAGACATGATAGGCACACTGATACAGCCTACATTCTAGTGGAGAAAGCAGATAATAAGCACATAAACTACCAAATAAGATAATTACACGTCCTGTCCAATGGCTCAGTGATAGAGTGTTAGCCTGGCATATGGATGTCCTAGGTTCAATTCCTGGTCAGGGCTCACTGGAGAGGTGACCATCTGCTTCTCCACCCCTCACCCTTCTCTGTCTCTCTCTGTCTCCCCCCACACACACAGCCATGGCTCGATTGGTGCAAGTGCCTCAGCCCAGGGTGCTGAGGATAGCTCCATGGAGCCTCAGCTTCAGATGCTAAAAGTAGCTCAGTTATGAGCATGGCTCCAGCTGGATAGAGTATCAGCCCCAGATACTCTATCTGGGGGTTGCCAGGTGGATCCCAGTAGGGGTGCATGTAGGAGTCTGTTTCTCTATCTCCCCTCCTCTCACTTGGAAAAGAAGAAAGAAAACGGATAATTACAGACTGGTATAGATAATTTAAAGGAAAGAAACTGTGCTATAATAAAGAATAATTAATCCAAAAGGACAGATTCCAATATAAGGGAGCAAAAACAGACCAAGTAACAACTAATCTTGTTTCAAAGAAAACTAGTGCAGACCTTTTCTCTATAGGTAAATCAAAATTCACTGAGACTCAGGCTTCCTGGATGTTATCATCAGGAGTGAGTAATGATACTATCCATCTGTCTTATTCAACAGGGCTGCTCTAACAAACTACCACAGATTGGGTGCTTAACCAACAAACATTTATTGCTCATGGTTCTAAAGTCTGAGAAGTCCAAGATCGAGGCACTGGTAAATTTGGTTTATGGTGAAAGCCTGCTTCCTGGTTCACAAACAGCCATCTTCTCACTGTTTCCACATGACAGAAGGGGTGAGGGAGCTCTCTGGAGGCTCTTCTATAAGGGTACTGATCCCATTAATGAGGGCACAGTCCCCACCAAATCCAAAATCCCCACCTCCAAATCCCATAGCATTGGGGATTCAATTTCAACATATAAATTATGGGGAGATATAAACATTCAGTCTATAGCACTCTCATTCCTCTAAGACCCAGTGGGGAGGAAAAACAGTCTCAGTGAAAGATGAGAATAGTAATAGTGATGTAGATAAAGGGGATGTTATATGTCAAGATAACTGGATAAGTCTCCAGTAAAAAGATATTACTATTCATCCAATACAACCAGTTTTCTATGGACTTCCAACATCATATCTCATCAAAAATCTTCTAGACAGGCCACAACCATCCTCATTAATCTTATGTTAAGGTATAGCCATACTTCTAAACATCATAAAACCTAGGACCAACTCTCAAAGAAGTCTCAAAGCTGATTCCAAGTGAATTAGACCCAATTGAACCTGACTTCCTGAGACACTGAAGTGCTGCATGGTAGCTTAACACCCATCAAATTGAATCAGCATTCTGAAGATCTACACAACTATACAGAACTTTAAACAGGTAATTATTGTTAACCAAAAGACATATCTTCAGTGACCAAGCAGTGACTTATATACCAGATAAAACACAAGCAGGTTATTAAGAACAATTTTTTTCTTTTAAAAAAAAAAGTAGCTGACTTGCTGAATAAGCATATTGCTTCTTTATTGGGAAAGAGGAAGTGGCAAGAGGATCTCAGGGATGTTCTCCTTCTGGCTGAGTTAAAAACCAAACTTTATTATTAAAAGGGATCTAGGGATGCTTAAAGGATTGAAATTTCTTCTTTCTAGAAAACAGGTTTCATTGTTCTGTGGTTAAAATCCAATGTTTTTTCTGCATCCCCAGAAGATCCCTTTAAATTCCCCAGTAGGTACTTGACCAGGTGGTATCACAGTGGATAGAGTGTCAACCTGGGATGCTGAAGACCCAGGATTGAAACCCTGAGGTCACTGGCTTGAGTGCAGGCTTACCAGCTTGAGCATGGGGTTGCTGGCTTGAGCCTGGGATCATAGACATGACGCCATTGTCACTGGCTTGAGCCCAAGGTTGCTGGCTCAGCTGGAGCCCCCAGGTCAACGCAAATATGAGAAAACAATGAGTTGATGCTTCTCATTTCTCTCCCTTCCTATCTGTCCCTTTCTCTCTCTCTCTCTCTCTCTCTCTCAAATAAGTAAAGAAATAAAGAAATTTTCCAGTAGGACAGCTAGAAGGTTGGAGATGGCTTCAAAGCATCTATTCTCACTATGATCAGGTATAAGGTTCAGCTCTGCCTTTATCATCCACAATGTACAAATCTGGGACTCCTGGAATTTCAATCTGTGAAGGCCTGTGAAGACCCAAGGATGAAACTCAACTACCACTTCTGAATTAAGTAGCCTTGGTTTGTCACTCAGTTTCCCTCAGGCTCAGTAACTTAATCTATAAAATATAAATAATAATGAAAATATTGTGGAGATTACGTAAATTTGCTTAGTTTATTGTCTAGTTCAAAAAGTTGCACTATGAACATTTGTCAAATAAATATTGAAACTGATGGACAAGCATTTTAAACAAAAATTTACATTTATTTCCAAAATAATTCTAACCATACTTTGTTTTTCTACTGCCATAAAATAAAAGTTATTCAATTTTTATGAGTAGGGACCCAACTATCTCTCCATTCAAACCTACCCTGATCAGCATATCATCAATGTTGTTTACTATTATAATTCCTGCATCCACTGTCTACCTGGATATTATATATCCACATATGGCAACCAGCGTCTAAGATACTCTCCAATGATTCTTATCTCCTGATATTAATTCCCGTGTGTAGTTTCATCCCATGTTGACTAGGTCTAACCTGTGTTGCCAGTAGAATATTAGGGAAATGACAGTGTGACTTCCAAGATTGGTTCATGAAAGACATTGCAGTTTCAGCCCTCTTGGGTCACTTGCTCTGGAGCAATCCATCTATCATGTCAGAAAGACATTCACCAGCTGTGGGGGAAGGTTCACATGCTGTAGAACTGAGGCCTTCTAATTAACACTAACCTGCCAACATAGTGAAAAAATCACCATGAAAGCAGATTCTCCAGTCTCAGTCAAGGCTTTTGATAACTACATTGGCAGCTGTCTTCTCAACTGAAATCTCTCTCTGAGTCAGAATTAGGTAAGCCACTCCTAAATTCCTAACCCACAGAAACTATGAGAAGATAAAAGTTTATTATTGTTTTAAACCACTAACTTTTGAGGTACTTTGTCACTCAGCAATTGATAACTAATAAATTACGCCAAATTTTATTCCTTCAACCAACAAAACCAATGCTTGTTTTCCATCAGTAGTGAGTGGCGTGTATCAATAGTTCAAAGCTGTTTATAACACACTTGGTACCCGAAGTGACATAAAAGTCACATACGAGTGCAAAGATCATAATTGCTTCATCCTTTTCCTCAAAGCCTTGTCAAAAGGCAAAAATCACTTAGCTTCCATTATCACCAAAAAGAAGACTTATTTCCAAACATTTATAGTCCTATGAATATTACTAGGCCCAAAGAATAAATAATATTTACAAATCTTTGCTATGATTTTGCAAAAATCTGCCTCCAACTATCTATAGGAGTAACACAGATACTACATCAGGTAAGTCATTCAATAGCTGCATGACCTTGGAACAATCACTTAACATTTCCGAAACTCATGTTCCTCTCCTGCAAAATGTAATTGAATTCACATTAAACAGAGAACTGTTGTGAAATTGGGGATATGATCCATGACACAAATTATATGTTCTGTGAGTGGAAGCAAATACAACCATCACCTCCAAAACTAGCATCAGAGAGTTCTTGAGTTAAATAATGCCTTTGCCTTTGAAACTAGCAAAGGCTGAATAGATTGATAATACTCATTGTCAGTGAGGCTTGAAAAATGGGCCTCTTTTACCCACTGTGGCTGGAAATATAATTGGTATAAAATTTCTGAAGGATAATATGTCAAAAGATATAAGAAACGATGCTCTTTGACTCAGCAATCCTATATCTAAAAATTTGCCCTAAGGAACTGGTTAGAAAAGTGTCCCAAAATGTATGTAAAAAATGTTCCTAATAAATTCATCCAAAATAATGAAAATTAGGAATTAACTTAAATTTCTACTGACAGGGAATTGATTGATTTCACTAAAATTGAATTTAACTCAAAAGGCAGCCTTTACATAGGTTGGCCAGTAATGCAAAACTTACATGACTTAACATAAAAGCTGAGTTGGACACAAAGACTTGTGGTTAACATTCGATGATCAAACACATGCTTTCCTTCTTTCTTAACCAAAGACCCATTAGAATAATAGCCAAAAAATAAAAAGGGTATAATCCCAAAACAGAGAGAAAAATAAGATGATAGCGTAAATGGATGAGGGCTTTGATGTTGAAGCTAGAACATAATATCTATGAAAACTGTAAGTAGAGAGTGGAAAAAAAATCTCTGGAAAGTTTCTGGATTCAGAGACTAAAGGTACAATGAAGTGTGAAGGTAAGAAATGGATAAAAAACAAAGGAAGCCTGACCAGGTGGTGGTGCAATGGATAGAGCATTGGACTGGAATGCAGAGGACCCAGGTTCAAAACCTCGAGGTTGCCAGCTTGAGCACAGGCTCACCAGTTTAAGTGCAGGTTGCTGGCTTGAGCCTGGGATCATAGACATGACCCCACAGTCTCTGGCTTGAAGCCCAAGATTGCTTGCTTGAGCTCAAGGTCTCTGGCTTGAACAAGGGTTCACTGGCTCAGCTGCAGTCCCTTGGTCAAGGTACATATGAGAAAGCAATCGATGAACAACTAAGGTGCTGCAATGAAGAGAGTTGATGCTTCTTATCTCTCTCCCTTCCTGCCTGTCCCTCTCACTAAAATAAAAATAAATAAAGGTGTAATTTTAAGATCTATACACATTGTAGTAGCCTCCTTACTCACAAATAACAATCTTAATACAAGCACCCTGGCATAAATACCTAAGACAGAAAGTTCTTCTCTTAATCAGAGGGTGGCTGTATTAGTACCTCAAGAAAATGTTCTCTTCATTCACAAGTTGGGGGCTCCTCTCACTGTGTAATAGCTAGATCCCTGATCATTCAATCCAAGGAGAAGGCCTTATGTTGGTAACTTCCCAGATTGCTCTATTGATCTTTCTTAAATATAAGACTAACTAGGCTGGGCTGGGCCAGAGCAGCCCAAGATGACTGACTTGGAGGATCGGGTGTCAGATGAGGAGAAGATGATTCTGGATCACCTGTAGCTCCAAGAAGGTTGCTGAGGGCCAGTCAAAAGCGGTGATTCCCACTGGTCTTCGCCAGTTTCTGGCCTGTGAGTTCCAGGGTCGGTACATCCAGCGGCCAGATACAGAGCATCAGCTCAAGACCTAACAGCCATAGTTAGAGTGGTATCTTAAGGAAAGGCTCCTCACACCTGACCCAGCTAAGGCAAAGAAAACGTTGTCACAGACAAGTAGCCCACAGTGGATTACAAACAGCTGAAGCCATCCCAGGAAGATTTAGAAATTACACAACTGAAAGCTGGAGTCAGACAACACCAACCCTATACTCAACTACAAAAACAACATATTTGAAGGAGCAGTCTATATCGAGACAAAATGGGAAGACAGGGAAGTGCAATTCAAATGAATCAACTAGAGGAATTCCCAGAAAAAGAATTGAATGAAATGGAAATAACTAAGATGCCGGATGCAGGGTTTAGAATAATGATTGTGAGGATGCTCAAGGATCTTAGAGCAACCAGAGATAGACAACATGAGTACCTAAACAATGAGATATCTGGCATCAAAAAGGACATTGAAATCATAAAAAAGGATCAGACAGAAATGACAAACACAATATCAGAAATGAAGACTACACTACAAGGAATGAAAAGCAGGTGGGATGAAAAAGAGGATCGAATCAGCAATTTAGAGGACAAGATAAGCAAAAGCACAGAAGCAGAACAGCAAAAGAAAAAGAGGATCAAAATGTCTGAGAAAACTCTAAGAGAGTTCTGTTACAATAGGAAGAGAAACAACATCTGCATCATAGGGGTTCCTGAAGGAGAAGAGAAAGAACAAGGGATAGAGAACCTGATTGAAGAAATCATAGCTGAAAATGTCCTGGAATTGATGCAGGAAAAAATCACACAAGTTCAAGAAGCACAGAGAATCCCATTAAAAAGGAACCCAAATAAACCTAAACGAAGACACATCATAATTAAAAAACCAAAGCTAAGAAATAAAGAATACTAAAAGCTGCAAGAGAAAAGCAGTCAATCACCTACAAAGGAGACCCCAAAAGGATGACATCTGACTTCTCAACAAAAACACTTGAGGCAAGAAGGGAATGGCAAGAGATATTCAAACTAATGCAGAACAATTTTCTACAACCAAGACTTCTTTATCCATCAAGGCTATCCTTTAAAATAGAAGGAGAAATAAAAAGCTTCCCATACAAAAAAAAAAAAAAAAACCCTCAAGGAATTTATTACAACCAAACCAATGATGTAAGAAGTGTTAACGGTCCTGTTGTAAACAGAACAAGGGTAAAGAGGAATGTAGATATAAGATTTTAGAAATGCATCCAAATTGAAAAAGAACTATCATTATTTGCTGATGATATGATATTGTACATAGAAAACCCTAACGTCTCAGTAAAATAACTAGTGGACCTAATAAATGAATTCAGCAAGGTGGCAGGATATAAAATTAATATTCAAAAACCAGTGGCATTTTTATACACCAACAATGAACTGTCCAAAAGAGAAATTAAGAAAACAATCCCCTTCACTACTGCAACAACAACAAAGAAAGTACCTAGCTGTAAATTTATCCAAGGAGGTTAAAGACTTGTACTCAGAAAATTATAAAACATTGATAAGAGAAATCAAGGAACATAATCAAATCAAAAATGGGCAAAAGAAATGAATAGACACTTCAAAGAGGACATTCAGATGGCCAATAGGCAAAAGAAAAAATGTTCAACATCACTAATCATTAGAGAAATGCAAATTAAAACCACAATGAGATATCACCTCACACCAGTCAGAATGACACATTAACAAAATAAAACATAGTAAGTGCTGGTGAGGATGTGGAATAAAGGGAATCCTGCACTGCTGATGGGAATGCAGACTGGTGCAACCACTGTGGAAAATGGTATGGAGATTTCTCAAAAAATTAAAAATGGAACTGCCTTTTGACCCAGCCATCCTACTTTTAGGAATACATCCCAAGGACACCAAATCACTGGTTCAAAAGAAGAAATGCATCCCATGTTTATGGCAGCATTGTTTACAATAATGAAGATCTGGATACAGCCCAAGTGTCCTTCAGTGGACGAGTGAATTAAAAAGTTGTATTACATATACACATGGAGTACTATGGGGCCATGAAAAAGAAGAAAATACTTTTTGCAAAACAGGGATGGACCTGGAAACTATTATGTTAAGTGACATAAGCCAGACAAGAAATAAAAATATTATATGACTTCACTCATATGAGGAATCCAATGAACAATGTGAACTGAGGAACAGAATAGAGGCAGAGGAGGGATCAAAGGGACCAGTGGGCAAGCAGACAGAGGGAAAGGGGATGAGAGGATGAGATCAGAGAAGGGAAAGAGCTTGGTGAAATTATATATACGTAACAGCATTATAGACAGCAGAAGAGCAAATCCTGGAGGAAAGTGGGGAGGGTGTTGGGGGAGGGGGCAAGAAGGATATTGAGGGGAATTCGGGGGTGCAGGAGGATGTATTCAGTGGTACACTTAAATCTATGTAAATGCAATAAATTTAAATCAATAAAAAAATAAGAAATCAAAAAAAAAGACTAACTAGATTTTCAAGAAAAATATGCATCATCAGAAGATGATAAGACAAATAAACAGAAAATTGATTATAGATGAGCAGATATTTTAAGGAAGAAAAGATAAGTTTTAAAGTCCTTAATTGTCCTGACTGGGTAGCTCAGTTGGTTAAAGCATCACCCCAATATGCAAAGATTGTGGGCTCGATCCCCAGGCAGGGTACATACAGGAATCAACCAATGAATGCATAAATAAGTGAAACTAGAGACTAAGTAGTATCAATCATGTAAATGTTCCATGCCTATGTGAACTGACTCCCAATAAAAACTCTGAACTTGGGCTGTTTCCAGATCTTGGCTATTGTAAACAATGCTGCAATAAACATGGGGGTGCATTTCTTCTTTTGAATCAGTGATTTGGTGTTATTAGGAATATTCCTAAAAGTGGGATAGCTGGGTCAATAGCCAAGATCTGGAAATAGCCCAAGTGTCCGTCAGTGGACGAGTGGATTAAAAAGCTGTGGTTCATATACACAATGGAATACTATGTGGCCATGAAGAAGAAGGAAATCTTACCTTCATGACAACATGGATGGACCTGAAACTATTATGCTAAGTCAAATAAGCCAGGCAGAGAAAGAAAAATACCATATGACCTCACTCATTTGAGGAATCCAATGAACAATTTGAACTGAGCAATGGAACAGAGGCAGAGGTGGGATCAAAGAGGGAAAGCTGTCAGAGAGAAAGTAGAAGAGAAGATGGGATCAGATAAGGGAAAGAGATTAATGAAATTATATATACATAACATAGAGAACAGGACAGCAATTCCTGGAGGGAAGGGGGGAAGGCATTGGGGGGAGGAGGCATGGGGGGGCCAAAGGGGAATAAGGGGTGGGGAGGAGATATATTCGGTGGGACACATGAATCTATGTAAACACAAATTAAAATCATCAATTTAAAAAAAAGTTTTTAAAAACTCTGAATTTGGGTGAACTTCCCTGATTGACAATACTTCACTCATGTTGTCACACATCATTGCTAAGAAAATTAAGCACATCCACACAAAACTAGGAGAGGACAACTAAAAGCTTGCCCTTGTTTTTTCCTAAAATATGTTCTACGCATACTTTTTCCTTTACCAATTTTAATGTAATATGTCATTCTGTAATAAATTATAATCATGAGTACAACAGATTTTCTGAGTCTTGTCAGTCTCTGAGCATATCAAAAAAACCTAGAATGGTTTTAGGGATCCTTGAAAGAAAAAAAAAAGAAAAAAACTTAGATTTTGTCTTATAAAAAAGCTAACACAACATAGATCATAAAGTTAAATATGTAAGGTAAAAGTATAACACTTCTAGATGAACAATGAAAAAAAAATCTTAGTGATCCAAAAGGGAAAAATTTGTTAAGTTGAACTTCATTAAATTTAAAAAATTTTGCTCTTCAAAAGGCACTATTAAGAAAACAGACAAAAATCTAGATTGTTTTATATGAATATATGAAAATATGAAAGGTATGAAAATGTCTTCAAATCTTATAATAAAATATTTGTATCTGGAATATATTTTTTAAAACTCCTACAGCTTAATAAGCAAACAAACAACCCAATTTAAAAATGGGCAAAGATTTGAATAGCTATTTCACCAAAGGAGGTATACAAATAGCTAATAAGATGAAAAGATGGTCAATATCATTAGAAATATACAAATTACAATCATAACATGATAACACTGCACACCCACTAGAATGACTTTACTCCAAAAAATGACAAAACCAAGTACAGGTAGTTCTTGAGTTATAACAATCTTGACATACAACGTTTAAATTTACAACACTCACTCTCATAAAAAATTTTAAAATCTGAGACATGAGTGTTTCAGCTTATGCCATTAGCATCATACTTATGGACTATGTAGTCAAATTAGTTTGGTTGTGCGCAGAGGAAGAATATGTAGTCCAGTGTACAGTACAGTATATTTTTTTTCTTTTAATAATTTTATTTTTTTAATGGGGCGACATCAATAAATCAGGATACATATATTCAAAGATAACAAGTTCAGGTTATCTTGTCATTCACTTATGTTGCATACCCATCACCCAAAGTCAGTATAGTATATTTATGTCCTTTTCCTTTTCGGTGGCTTAGTTGTATTTTTATGTTCTAGATTATGATTTTACAACTGTGTTAAGATAGGTAAGTGACTTAGGCTAGGGTGTTTCGACTTACACCAAAATTCAAGTTCCATCACTGTCATAGAAATGGAACTGTGTTATAACTTGAGCACCCCCTGTATTGGTAAGGATATAGGGAAATTACAGCTTTAATGCATTAGTAGTGGGGATGTAAAATGATATTGCCAGTTTGGCTGCTTCTTTCAAAAGTTAAATATATACTTACCACATGACCCAGTGATTCCACTCTTTATTTCTACCCAAAGAACTGAAAACATATGTCCATGCAAAGATTTTTATGCAAATATTATAGCAATGTTACTCATAATAGCCTAAAACTAGAAGTAATTTAAATACCCCTCAACTGATGGTAAATGGATAAACAAAATCCAGTATATCTATACAGTGGAATACTACTCATCAATAAAAAGAATAAAACTACAATGCAGATGAACCACAAAAACATATTAAGTGAAAAAAACCAGACACAAAAGACTACATATTACTAAAGTTCACAGAAAAGGAAGATTTATAGACAGAAAGTAGATTAGTCCTTGTATAGAGCTGGAGATGGTAACAGTGATCAATTGGGAAAAAGCACAATGGAACTTCTGGGGCTAATGGAAATATTCTATATCTAGACATGGTGATGGCCTCACAAGCCTATAAACTTGTTTAAGAAAGTCATTGGCTGTATACTTACAATGAATTTTATGTTATATAAGTTATATCCCAATAAGGTTGCTTTAAAAAAAATCTCCAGGAAAAACAAAATTCTTTATGGGGCTGTCATGAACCATATGTGAAGTAACTAAAGGAGGCATGGTTTTGATTTGAAGTGTACAAAAGGAGACTTCACCTTGAGGGGGAATTCATAATATTGAAATACAGAAAAGGAATTATAATCAGAGTACTTTTGTTTAGCAATTAACAAATTTTACACATCGTAAAAATGAAAATATTTTTGTATATTAGTTTTCAATATTTGGAATCAATCTGTAGGCATAGCTTGGAAGACTTTAATCATGGTTACAGAAAATATATTCAAGTTAACTCCCTTCTGATGTTAGACCGTAGGACAGTGCACCAGAGTTGGGACAGGTTGAAGAAGAGGAAGGGATGTAAATGGGCTCATCTTTAAAGAGCAGGATGTTAGGAGTTTGGAAGTACAGTTAAAACTTGTTAGAGCCAGAGATAGTGGTTCCATTGTAATACTGGAAATTACAGAGGTAACTAACAGATAAACTAAAAATAGTGACTTTACCATAAAAAATTAGAACAGAGCCTTGGCTGGTTGGCTCAGTGGTAGAGCGTCAGCCTGGCGTACAGTAGTCCCGGGTTCGATTCCCGGCCAGGGCACACAGGAGAAGCGCCCATCTGCTTCTCCACTACTCCCCCTCTCCTTCTTCTCTGTCTCTCTCTTCCTCTCCCGCAGCCGAGGCTCCATTGGAGCAAAGATGGCCCGGGCGCTGGGAATGGCTCCTTGGCCTCTGCCCCAGGCACTAGAGTGGCTCTGGTCGCAACAGAGCGACACCCCGGAGGGGCAGAGCATTGCCCCCTGGTGGGCAGAGCGTCGCCCCTGGTGGGCGTGCCGGGTGGATCTGGTCGTGTGCATGCGGGAGTCTGTCTGACTGTCTCTCCCCGTTTCCAGCTTCAGAAAAATACAAAAAAAAAAAAAAAATTAGAACAGGACATACTGGGTTAATGTATATAAACTCTGCCCTCCTATATTATTGTGAGACTCCAGAGAGTAACCGATCCTTGGAATTGCCTCAATTTCTGCTCTTTGTGAGCAAAAAGAGTTAGGGTTCCCCCAGATTTCTGTGCCTTTCTACTTCTAGTTTTTAAATATTATATTCCATTCAATCAAAGAGATACACAGTAAAAAACAAAAACAAAACCCAGAAAAACTTTGTGAAGAGGTACATGTTGCATTAAGTGATATAATTAATTACATTAAGTCTGTCTAATAATAAGTCTCAGTATTAGGAAGTCTTCCTGACTGCAGCCATAAAACACCCTCCACTCTTAAAAGTTTATCAGTAATTGATGTGATATTTTAACCTTCATTTGCAATAAACCTTTGTTGCTAATTCTCAATCAATTCAAAAATGGAGCTGTTTATTAAGTCATAAAGACAACACACTACCTATACTGTGTAGGTATAGATACCCTATTCTACACACTTTTGAAAAATATGCGAGTGAGAGAGCATACACACAAAAAAAAGACTGGCAATAGACATGCTAACATGGAATCAGTAATTATTGCTGAGTGATAGCATAATGGACGAGATTCATTTTCTTATTTTATTCTCATGAGTTTCTTGAATTATTTTTCTCAAAAAAATCTGCATTTATGAGAAATGAGAAAAAATATTTATTTCCATTTTGGAAATTTAAAAGCTTGGGCCTCATATCAGGAAATGGCATGGTGGCCAAAGGAAGGACAGAGTGGAGGAGCATTTGTTCAGCAGCAGCCAACTTAGTTACAACTCTGAAACATTCTTGTAAGTATTAGGTAAGACCTCATCTTGGGGCTAGCCAAAATCTTCTTAAATGCTTCCAATCCTTATACCCAGCAACCCCTATACCTGATTTAGTTTCACATACTTCTCTAGGAACAGTTGGAAACTTTCTGATAACCTTTTAGTAGTAAAATCTTGAAAAAAACTTAAAGAGGCTCATCATGCTTCAATTCATTATTTGAAGATCAATAAAAAGAACTAGGAATAGCACATAATGTAATCCCAGTACAGTCTACCCTGCTGCTCAATAAAACTGCTTTCTCTTTTCACTGACCAACAGTATGGCTTGCACCCAAACAGTCACCGCTTGAGGCCAGAGTTAGAAAATATTCTCTTCCTAATTTATGTTCCATTGACTTTTTTATGGTGGCAGGTATTGATCTTGCTTTTGCCAACAGATCAGATGCTGCAACCAAATTCAGGGCCAGGATCGTGACTGTAGGTGATCTGCCTTTAATTCTACCAGAGAAGCAGAGGTAGAAAAATGATTTATTTTGCTTTTGTTGGGCCTTTTATTACAGACACAGCTGCTGGGGTTTTCCCAGCTAGAATCAGCCGCGGAGTGAGACAGGTGAGCTGCCCTGCTTTCCCGTAGTGCCACAACCATAAAACACACTGAACAGTCCAAGAATGACTCATTTGATTAGAGGAGCCAAGAACAGCACTGAGAGCAAAAGAAAAAAAGAACAAGGATCATTTTTCAATAGGATTACTGATGAACTTCAGGCATGGACAAAAAAGAAAGGATGGAGGAATGCTTGTGTATTTGTTATATAAAATAAGATAGACTCAAACATTATTAATATTTTGTTGCAGAGCTGATAATAAGAGTGGCTTGGCTTGGCTTGGGCAATGTCCTTCTGTTATATATATATATATTTCTTTATTGTTTTCTCTAAGTATTTTCTAAAGAGACTGACTTCATTGTTAGAGCTGAACCATATATGTCAAATCCCACACAAAGCGTTCCAAGAGACTGACATTATTTTGTTGGGCTGAAATGCTGTTGCATCAACTACACTGGCTACAGGAAGTATGTGGACCATTTGAGACCTGGGGCTCTTATATAGTTATAACTTCTTGTGGTACTGGGATTTCTACAATGAACTCTCATTGTCTTGTTACACATATGTGAAAGCTAAAAAAAAGACTATGACATTTTAGAAATTGTGCATACCTGAAAATTAGGAGTAATAAGGAAAACTTAAGTGATTTACATCCGAAACACAAGAAAAGAAAAATATAGAGAACACCAGTAGTGTGGGCTAGGAATATATGTGTCTTTGTGTTTCTTAAAAGCTTTAAATGATTCCCTAAGTGGCTCCATTATGCAGCCACAGCTGACCACCATGGCTCTAGGTCAGTCCATCTCTTCCCAAGTGTCCTGAACTGGACAAAGCAGCTGCTTCAAAGATAATGCTCATTCACACATCAACATTTAAGTAGAAATGTGGTGTTTCCTTATGGAGAAAATAAATTGTTGGAAAGCAAGTACTGTTTAGTCTTTCTATAATTTACCAGCACCTGACTCAGTAAATAATATACAGAGCCTCCAAAAATATTTGTTGGAATAAATCACTAATCTTTGCCTGAGAATGTGGTCCCTCTGTGACTTAAAATGTAAACAAGATGTTCCCATGCTGTGGAAGGTCCGCTGCCTTTAGTAGTATCTCTATAAATGTCCAGGAGATTCACATTCCCAGTCATCTCTGGTATTAATTTCACGCCCCTGTAGAGTACATAAGACCTTCAATAGGAAGGAAATCCATTCTAAACCATGCAACAAACATAACACCCCATATTAGATTTTCCTGTTCTTCAAGTCCTTTCTTTCCTCCTGACACCAAAAGTTTCTAGCTTGTTTTGCCACCTCAGTTAACCTGTTAACTTATTATCTTGTTGGCTGAAGGCTCCCCACCCTCAGTTTACCTCCTCAAGTCCCACCTACTCCCAATTCCCAGGTTTTTCCACTCATAGGACAGGTCTGCTCTCCCATGACTGCTAAATAGTTTCAAGCCCAACTTTGTGCCTACCTGTTTAGGTGTTCTACTTAACAATGTTGGGTATTTGAATCCATTTAGCAACACAAACTGACTGGGAGATTATCATTTTTAACAGTTCTCAATGGAAGGTAATGCTGCCCCCTTGCGGGAAGAGGCAGAAGGCTGGATAGATATAATGGAACTGGTTTCCCCAATATTACTCCTCCAGATTTTAAATAGTATAACTACAACACCCAAGACCCAAAACTTGGTTGGAAACTTCAGTATTATCCACCTTTAATTCAGGACTTTACAAGGACTGCTGAAGTGCTTCTAAACTTTGAAGCCAGCCCGTTACATAAAAAGGAAACATCAATCACGTACTAACTAGCTGTTTGGTAATTTACTTTAAAACACACTGTGTGACATCTATGTTAAAATAGATTGTGTAATGACTAAATAGGCATCTGTTTAATATTTGAAATACACTTATCATAAACACCACCCTCTAGAGGATTTTACTAAGACTTCAAATATAGTTATTGGAATCAACACCAGATGGTTTGTTTATTAGCATAAGGATTGTTAGAAATAATTTTCTTCAGTAAAATAAATGGAAATAAATGAAATTCAGAATATATCGTGGACTAGAAAGATTGTTAGGGCCTCCCCAACCTTTCCTGAACCAGGAGAATAAAATCAACAACGCCAGTATCCTATTCCTTGGGACAATCTAGAGCTGTCTTTCAGGCCTATGTCCTTGCTACTTCACAGAAGACTGCCATGCCATCTGATCCAAACAGAAAGTTAGCATCTAGTCACCACAGTGCCACTGTATCTGCCTCACAGAGAAACTCTCATTTAAGAGTCTTACAAAAATGCCAAAGTCAGAGAAATAAGAACCTGAGTTTACAAGAATAGGTAGCATGACTATTTTTAGAGTCTCTTTGCTAATAAAATAGGAAGGTTTGGCAGAATTTGGTTCTAGTCTGTTATCAGTATAAAATACCACCTAGTAGAAATATCGTGGCGGGAATGGACATATCAAGAAATTTTGTGGAATTTTAACAAATGAATCTGAATATTGCTGAACAGCCAAATTAACTAAGATCAGTTCGCAATACAGAGCAGTCCTGTCTCTAAACAGAAAAATTTGAGCAGCATTTTTCAGGACAGACTTGGCTCCCAATTTAAGAATCATTAATTGTTCGTGCCAACCCCACACCATGGGTTCCGACAGTTGCTGAAAATCCACAGCTTCCCAAAATCTTTAAGATCTTGAGTATTTCTTTCTCTCCACCCCTCTGGGGTAGTTTTGTTTTGTTTTGTTTTGTTTTGGAGGACTACCAAGTTCTACATTTTTATAGCAACTTCTTTGAGCTGTGATCCTCAGTCTTTAGTGTGTATAAGAATTGGTTCAAAAGCTTTATAAAAATGCTGGTTCAATTCCCAAACTTTATTTCCTATATTTCACCGTATTTAATCACTTGCCCTTGAAAGGAAATTAGATTTTAATTTTCAGAGAATGAAGTGACCATTCAATGCATGAAGCCCCCAGAAGCATTTATTAAATCTGGGATATAGCATCGATACTATTGTATGTATCTACTTTCTTTCCAGTATCTTGTCTATTTAGTCTTGTATCATTGTTCTGCTTAGAATGTTGCTTTTCTAAATCCAAACACTAAAATCCATATATTCCTTCCTTACAGGCATTTGGTTAGGAGATTTTATAAAGGATTAAATCTAATTGTGCTGCTTCTTTTAAGAAGTGATTCTCAAGGATTCGCCTACAGTGAAGTCATCTAGGAAAAAGAGATGTTTCCGAAAGTAATACCTGATCTGTGAAAGCTACAAAAATAAGTGGCCTAAGAAAATAGCGAGTGCAGTCCATGCCCTAGAACAGACAGAGGGATCCAACTTAACCCTCTGGGGATCACACAGTACTGGGCCCTGGCCGCAAAGCACCACATCCCCCAGGCAGCCATTACATGACCCCCTACAGCAGGAAAGTTCTCTTGCATCAGAAACACCCGGGATGTGGATAGATTCCTGGGACACACCCAGGAATCAAAATCCTCAGGCAATAGGTGCCAAAGTAGTAATTTAATAAACAAATCAAATTTGGTTGTTTCTATTGACACTAAAGTTTTAAAAAGACCTCTGGAGGGGTAATTAGATTCATGCCATTCCAAAAATCTCTCAACCAAGTACCTACATTTATACCTATGTGCCTTTTTTTTATTTTTTTTTATTTATTTTTTTTTTTTTCATTTTTCTGAAGCTGGAAACGGGGAGAGACAGTCAGACAGACTCCCGCATGCGCCCGACCGGGATCCACCCAGCAAGCCCACCATGGGGCGACGCTCTGCCCACCAGGGGGCGATGCTCTGCCCATCCTGGGCGTCGCCATATTGCGACCAGAGCCACTCTAGCGCCTGGGGCAGAGGCCACAGAGCCATCCCCAGCACCCGGGCCATCTTTGCTCCAATGGAGCCTTGGCTGCGGGAGGGGAAGAGAGAGACAGAGAGGAAAGTGCGGCGGAGGGGTGGAGAAGCGCTTCTCCTGTGTGCCCTGGCCGGGAATCGAACCCGGGTCCTCCGCACGCTAGGCCGACGCTCTACCGCTGAGCCAACCGGCCAGGGCCTATGTGCCTTTTTTTTAACGAGTTTTGGTACAGAGAAGTGATACCTAAGTAGAAAGAAATGAAATAAAAGTAAATAGATGTGATGTTAGAGAGAAATACAGATTTACCAGAGGAGTTTCTGAGTCAGAACAATTTAAAGATAAACAAGCAATTAACCTACAACCAGGTACTGTGGATAAAAGCACAACATTCTAACTAGCTATTATAAAAAGATAATAATGGTATTAAAAAGTGCCAAATGTGGTTAATTTTTTTTTTGTCATAATGTATATTTTGGAAGATATAAATGACACCACAAAAATATAGATCCATGACAAACAAAAGTAGTCAATCAGGCATCTGATGTCAGAAACTAACCATGGGCTGCTTCACAGAAAGGGAACTGCTAATCACCTGGTATAAAAAGCAGGTAGACAAATGCTTTGTTCTACTAAGGGCCATGAACAAAAATGCAAAAATCCTTTCTTAAATCAGGCAAGATTTCCCATGAGGGAGGAGTTTGTGAAGCACAGTTTAGTCTAGCATGACTGGAAAAAGATCTACTAACAAGAATTGGGAGTGCAGGAGCATGAATCACAGGCTGGTCTCTCCAGTTGAGTTCACCCACAAATATTATAGGCAGTAGCACTATAGAAAACACTGTAGATCATGGGTGCCTATGGAATGCTCCAGTTGAAAGGAACCTTAGATCAAATTGAACCTCCTCAATTTGTAGATAAGAAAGCTAGGCAAATAATATAGATAAGAAACCTAGGCAAAAAAAAAAAAAAAATAGCTTTGATGGCATACCAACTCATTTGTGCCAAGGCAAAACTGCAGCCCAGATGATAAAATTTTTTAATTCAGTGTCCTTTTTCCTATACGATTGCCCAGATTGTGACTGCTCTGCTAAATCAAGATAAACAATAAAATTTTATATGTCTGCCTCAAAATCTTAAAATCAGAATACATAGATTATTCTTAATTTAAGCCTCAATTACTTATTGAATAACTCCTATGTGTGAAATACTTTCCTCTAAAAAAACAAGCAAAGATGTTTCATGAGAGCCTGACTATTATGGTGTATCTTCTGTTTTATATGTGTTAAACTGTTATTACACATTAGGATGACAACAGATTCGGATACCACTACATTTACACTTCGCACCTGCTAGGTACTGAGATTATCAAAAAACTGGAAACACATTTCTTGAGGGTTTCCATTAGCAACAACACGAAAGTTTAAACAAATGGAATGTTTTAAAACTGGGTTGATCTATCAACTATTACCACTGCTGTTGAATAAAATAAAGAGAATTCAGGGATAGAGAAAGTGTCTAAAAGTTTACCCGGGTGTCTTTTCAGGAAAGAAACCAGGTCCATTTTCACTCCTGAGAATTCTTCTATAAACTCTGTTCAATAGGGCAAGAGTTTTTAACTATATAGAGCCTAAGGGTTCCAGAAAGGTGCTTCTGAATGAACAGTATGTGCAGACAGACCTATAAAGTGGGTATGTGAGAAGAGCAAAGCCTGGATCAACAGAAACAGTTCTTCTTTTATGTATCGTGTATATTGGGGTCCATATAAGCTTTCATTGCTTACCTCCAAAAAAAGTTTCTATCTACTACTGCTAAAACACACACACACACACACACAAACACACACACACACACACACACCCGAAAACATTGTAATAAGTCGCCACCCATATGCATCAAATATTCTAATTTCCTAGAATGGCATACATAATACTTTGCAACAACCAAAAGTCTTGGTTTACAACTATATTTATTTCATAGATATTTGCCTCCCTTCTCTATATATGATATGAATGTATCTTAGATCTGGAGAATTTATAAAACTTTTTCAAGAAGATCAAAAGAAAAAGAACACTCTGATTAAATAATTGGTTTCTGTGAGGTATCTATGTAAACATCAAAGTCCTAGATACCCACCAGTCATCTTTTATTTCTCTTCAAAAAAACAAAACAAACACCTAAATAATTTTCTGGATGCTGGTCCCTTGACACCTATCCTAATTATACCCTCACTGGTAAGTTTTCTACACAATGGTAATCACAGATGTCTATAATTCTTGTCTAGTGAAAATGTCAAAAGAACTGTGTGATGACTATTAGCACCACATAATTAAAGGTTCTCATATACTTTGGGAAGGTCCCTGTGGGGATTTTAACCAGGGGCTCATTGGGCATGCAGCTAGCTGAAAAGATTGGCCCTTACTAAAATTGAATACAACTTCATCACTGTTGAATGGATTAGTGGAACAATAATCGGCAATAAAATGGTATGGGGATCTGAGAAGTTAAATACACGGTAATAGTCATCCCAATAAAACTGTTCTGGCAATGACTAATGAATCACCTCAACTTAATAGGGTCTCCGTCATGCTAGAAAAGCAACAGAAATGGAGCCAAGCCGCACATTAGAAGCTACTTCAAGCCTTTGTGAATTGGTGCCTTCTTAGGTTATATTAGACAAGTTCATCTAACAAATATTTATTGCACGTCTGCCAAGTGCCAGGCACCGAGGGAGCTGAGGCCCGCTCTCTGGCTCTGTTCATGAAATGATGAAGGGTTTTATTTCTTTGCCTTGCTTCAATCAGTTCTCCTGCCTTAGAGCTCACATTTCAGATCTTTCCAGGGTCACTGAGGTCAGGGAAGTAACAGAGCTTGGCTCCAAAATTCTCTTCTCAATTCCCCAGCTCTTCTGACCACTTGGACTTAAAAACTTGTGAAGAAAGGATCAGCTTAAACCTCTTCCAGGGCCACAGCCACTGTCCACTGTCCACAAAGGTCTCATTTCAACCTTAACTTCAAGAATCCAGAAAGGAAACGCTTTTAGCATCCAAATCAAGGAGATAGGAGAAAGAGTAGAAGACCTTTTTGATCATTTATTATTTTAAAAATTCTGTGAGCATCAACTATTCTGCTCACAAAAATTAGGGGATATTTTATCTATTCATATTCATTTTGAAATATCCCCTAATTTTGAGAGCAGTATATGTAGAGATGCTGCATTAGGTACAAAATCAAAGAAATGAGTGAGCAGGGATCTTCCTGAGAGACCTGAATCTAAATCAGTGGTAGTCAACCTGGCCCTACCGCCCACTAGTGGGCATTCCAGCTCTCATGGTGGGTGGTAGAGGAGCAACCAAAGTATAAATAAAAAGATAGATTTCATATTTCAGGCTGGGACCTACTCCTAATTTAGAGCTCTCTCTCCCCTTTTACCAACTTCTATTGTGAATTTACCTTTGCCACCCAGCTTAGTGTATCCCAAGGTTCTCTTTACCACACCACAGTCACAGAGCTCCAGGGAAAAGCACCCTGGTCTCATCTCTCCAGGCAGAGGAGAGCAGAGGCTCCATCTCCACACATGCTGCAGATGGCTTTTACAGAATCATTACCAGCTAGCAATGGACACTGGGACTTGGACGTGAGCTGCAAAGTATAGAATTGTGACAACAATTCCAGTGCCATGCGGACTTTTCCTGGATGTGAACTTTTTCTGGACTCCTGCTCCTTGTGATAGCTGCTAACGGACTGAACTGGGGTTGGGTTGCATTCGCAGGGATTTGGAATGGTGTTGATGCAACTTGGACTTGGTGAACATGTTAAGGACACTACTCTTTTAAGGATTCTTGTTGTATTGGCCAAGAGTTTGCTTAAAGGCTTTAATCACAGTTAAAAAAAAAAAAAAAATATATATATATATATATATATATATATATATATATATATGACTGGATAAAGAAGATGTGGCACATATACACTATGATATACTACTCAGCTATAAGAAATGATGACATCGAATTATCTACAACAAAATGGTGGGATCTTGATAACATTATACGGAGTGAAATAAGTAAATCAGAAAAAAACAAAAACAAACAAACAAAAAAGATAGATTTAACTACAGCAAGTTGTTATAAAGATTTATTCTGCCAATCAGCAAAAATCCGACATAAAGTACTTGGTAAGTAATTATTATTACATGCTTTAACTTACTGTAACTCTGCTTTATAAATTTTATAAAGTAAAGTTACTTCCCTACTTTATAAATCACCATTACTGTGGAACCAGTGGGTGGTTAGAAAATTTTACTACTAACAGAGATACAAAAGTGGGTGGTAGGTGTAAAAAGGTTGACTACCCATGATAAACAGAAAGAAAGAAGTGCCATATGTATATGGACATATATATAGACATATATGACATTGCCTAAAAGAGGCAACAAAGTATATACTTAGGAAAGAGAGAAAAAGCAATGCTTTAACTCAGCTGAAGGGAAAAGCAGGGATTCACAAAAGAGGAGCGGGCTGCACTGAGGAGACGTGAGGCGCCGAGAGAAACGGGGCAAGGCTGCCAGTCCCCAGTCTCCATTTCCATTTTGTGTATTGAGCGGAGAGAAGGCCAAGGAAACCCATGGAATTATTTCCCACTCTGTTTGGCTTTATATTTTTCCATAATTCCTTCCAAATGGGAATAGTAATCACCACAAGATCATGTTTTCATTTTTCCCAGATCCAGAGAGGTCAAAACTGACCTGAACACTTGGGCATTTTCAGTCACTTCTAGGAAAGGTAAAGAGCCACTCTGAGAAAGCTGAGCTCAAGGTTGGAACGATGATGTCAGATTCCAAAATCAAAACATAGAGCTTATCCCCTAAGATCCTTCCTGATCTATTGCCTCTCATTCCATCCAGCTTGCCTCTACTAAGAAGGTTTTGGTTTCTTACTTGACTGCAACATGATCATTTTTACTGAAACCCGGAGTATGTGATGGTCAAAGGCCCAGGAGGCCAGCGAGGATAGAGGCTGAACTCCTACAGTCATCCTCACAACTCCTACACAAACATCAATAAGCTCCGCAGCACAAGACCTACTGTGGTCCCTGACCTTGAATTCCTGGGATGAGGGGCAGAGAGCACAGAGACTCATTGTTTCCAAAGAGAACTTTATGAGCCCAATAACAATGAACAGAATGACAATATGGCCACCTGCTGCTGGAACACTAAATAACTTCTGACCACCGGCTTGAGCACAGGAAAGACATCTTTCCATGCTGAGCCAGTGAACCAGGACATAATTGCTCAAGCCCTGAGTGTGCAGGTGAGAGGCCTAGAACCCATTAGCCTGACTGCTCTTTCAACTCCTGCATACATGTGAGAACTTTTTCAAAATGTCAAAGCCCAAGCCCCACATCTGACCAGTTAAATAAGAATATATGAGAAATGGTGCCAAAGTGTTATTTAAAAGCTTCTCAGGTCAGTCTGATTGAATCACATAAGTGGTGAGCCAATGGGAATAGATATATCAGCATCAGAGAAGGTCCTCGGGTTTGTGATGCTCTGTCCCCTTCTCATTAGTTTCTAATAACCCCACACAAGTAACAGCATTACTACAACAAAAACCAGGAGAAACTGTCTGCAGCTGAAACCAAGAAGTCTTGCCCCCTTTTGAGAGCCCACACTACATACCATACCACAGCAGTGCCAGTGCAGCAGAGCGGGCATGACTTTGGAAGTCAAGACACATGATCAAAAGAATGAGCCTGACCAGGCGGTGGCGGAGTGGATAGAGTGTAGGACTGGGATGCAGAAGAACCTAGGTTTGAGACCCTGAGGTCGCCAGCTTGAGTGCAGGCTCATCTGATTTGAGCAAAAGCTCAGCAGCTTGGACCCAAGGTCGTTGGCTCAAGCAAGAGGTTACTCAGTCTGCTGAAGGCCCGCAATCAAGGCACATATGAGAAAGCAATCAATGAACAACTAAGGTGTCGCAATGTGCAATGAAAAACTAATAATTGATGCTTCTCATCTCTCTCTGTTCCTGTCTGTCCCTATCTATCCCTTTCTCTGACTCTCTCTCTCTCTGTAAAAAAAGAAAGAAGGAAGGAAAGAAAGAAAGAAAGAAAGAAAGAAAGAAAGAAAGAAAGAAAGAAAGAAAGAAAAGAGAGAGAGAATAAAAGAGGATGGATTCCATCAAAAGATACTCCCTCCTCAATTTTCTTTCCAGAGATTTTGATTTGATTGTGTTGGGGTAGGGCTTCAGAATATATACTATTTCAAAATCCCCTTGGTGATTTTAATGTTTGCCAGGTTTGAGAACTGCTAGTCCAAGGCTCTCAAACGTTGCTGCATATTAGAATCACCTGGGAAGCTTTTAAAACTCCAAATGACCAGGACATGCTCCACACAAAATAAATCTGAACACCTTGGGGTGGGATCCAGGTATCAGCACTATTAAGTTCCCAAGTTGTTTCCAATGTGCAAGTCCAAGTTGAAACCAGGGCTGTAAAGCCTCCTGCAGAAGGAAAAATACCAAAGAAGGAAAAACAACTAGATTCTAGGCTCTGCTTTGGCACTAATTTGCATGTGACCTTAAACATGTCACTTTGCTTTTTGGAACCTCAGTCTTCTCACCTGCAAAATGATAACCAAGACTTACTCCAGCCTTAATGCACAATCCTCTGTGCATATTAAAATGAGCAAATTAGCTCTACCACCTGGGTTGTCTAACCACAACTCTAAATTAATCTACAGCTCTCTCTGCTGTTAAAAAGAGGGGTTCATCCACCTCAATATTTAACAATCCTGAGCATTATCTCCAAAGCTGGAGGGTATGAGTCTTCCTAATTCCTCCCTACCTCTCCAATCAGATCGAAGATGCAGTACAACCATGTCCTCTGTGGAATAGCTGTCACTAATAAATCTGACCAAGAGTCATGGTCAAAATATGCTCTGGGACAGTTTGCCTGTCACACACATAGAAAAAAGCTGTGCTTGATTGATTCGTCGTTCCAGTTCTTTCCCTGGAGCCCAGTGTACCTGGCACACACTCCCTGTTAATCTAGACAAATATCACTAGCCATGAGTCACTGGGAATAACATGCATCAGATCAGGATCCTCTGGACATGACCACTCTACCCATATTGCTTATTTATTTCTAATACCTGCACACAGGCAACATCACTAAAACAAAAGCCAGGGAGATCATTAGCAAACAAAACAACTAGCTCTCTTGATAATTCACAATCGCAGTGTCTTGGCACAGGTATTATGAGCCTGTCAAAGAACAGAGTTCAAGCCCTAGCTCTCCCATATGCTAGTTCTGAGACTCTGGGAAAAGGAATCTTTAGCAATGAGGCCCTCATTCTCATCTCGAAAATAGATGATCAGACATGCGACTTCTTAGAAGGGCAAGGACTGAATGATGCAACATCAGGGAGAGTATTTTGTAAAGCGTTATTTCTCTAACTTTTTTTCTCTTGAACTCTCTTCTCTCACAACACATAAAAATTCCCTTTTAAATATTTAAATTATTCTCTGCTGTGATATAATTTCCCCCAAAGATAGGTCCCAATTGATATCCCAGACACTAAGTAGCTATAATCTAACACATAAGAAGGGAGCATGTCACGTGGAGAGGCTACCAATTAGCACAGGATTTAAGAGAAGACAATAATGCAATTAATAAGTAAACAATCACCATTCTCATTTCCAGTTCTGTATGAGTGTTAGATATTTTCACAAGGGAAGTGAAATCATGGAACTAAGGCAGAATCTAAATACAAGAAAGAAAATAGAAAGGACCTGGGTTGCTGTGTAAAGTAAGACTATTTTGTGAAGCAAAGGCAATAAAAGAGTTATAGATCAATGTTGTCCAGTAAGAAATAAAAATGCCTTCATCAACATAACAAATAGAGGCATGGTTCTTCACATCTTTATTCTAGTTCTTCCGAAATCAGGAAGAGAAAATAAATTTAGCTGTTGAATAAATTCAGTTGCTAATCTATAACCCACTCAGTTACAGTAGATGGAAGGAAATCTCCATACTACAAAAGAGGCCTGTTTCTATATAGGTTATTGAGAAATGATGCAGAGCATAAAAATAATGAAAATAGTGACAGGGAGAAAGAGTTCTCTGGAATCAGAGGTGAAAAAAGTGAGATTTGAAGGTTAATCCTTCACAAAGCCAGGGGTTCTCACCCTAGATTCAATTCACCCCTCCACACCACAAGGATGCTATGGAAAAGATATTTGCAAACAAACAACAAAAAAAAATACTTACACCATTTATCTGAAAGTCAGACAATGATCAACCTCAATATAGTCCAAATATAGAAGTAATAATTATGTGCTATATTCTATATCCCAGGCTCGTCTTAAAACAATTATCATATATTGACTCATTTAAGATCCAACAACCCTCTGAATTAATGCCATTATTTCCCTGTTTTGCACATGACAGAAAAGAAGTACAGAGATCATAAGTAGCTGCCTGAGATCACACAGCTAAGAACTATCACAGCCAAGATTTAAGCCTAGCCTATTGGCTCCAGATACTACATGCACAACCATTTGTTAACCACAATTTGACAATGTAAGTGAAGACTTCAGAACTGAGGGGAAGGGGAGGTCAAGTTTGAGTAAGATTGAATCACAGCTAAAATTATTTCCAGGAAAAAAAATTAATCTCCATTGGTTTGAGAGAAAGAGAGAGAGGAAGTGAAGGGGTAAGAAGGAAAAAGAGAGAAAAATATCAATTCACTATTCCATTTAGTTGTGCACTCATTGGTTGCTTCCTATATGTGCCCTGGCTGAGGATCAAACCCTTGACCTAGGCACACCGAGACAACTCTCTCCACTGAGCCACCTGGCCAGGGCCCTGGGCGGGGATTGTTTTAATGCACTGTTTTCCGGACTTCCGAGTTAGTTAACTGTGATTCCTACTACTCTCATATGATAAACTGCATCAAGACCAATGATCTTGGTTGCTATGGAAGCCTTGCAAAGGAGAAAATCTCACAGAGCAACCTGAATCCTCAGAACCAAGAAGAGCAGAAAAGGAAGGTCTCCTGGATTTTGTAGGCAAGGTACAAAAGGCTTTGAATGGGTAACAACTTTGGACTTTTTATTCTAACAGATTTAGTCATCCTATTCTGTAGTCTCAGAACCTAGCACTTAATAAAACATTTTTAATGATTAATTCATTCTAATTTTTAGTGACTGGTATAAATTTTCATTTATGTTTTTATATTGATTGTCTCGGGAATAAATTTTCTATGTTCATATATCCAAGGTTACTTTGGTAAGACAAAGTTTGGTTTTTTGGCATCTTATATTTATCATTGTCAAATGAACAAAACACATCTCATAATTAAAGAGAAGTACCAACCAACATCCCCGGTAAAGATAAATAACTAGCAAATGCATAGATTAAGTTTCTTTCTTTTTGCTTTTATTATAAAGAATAATGATTTGAGGTGAATACATTAAGAATGAAAACCTTTTCCATTCTATGCTCTAAAATTAACCCCCAAAATACCAATGTGAATAAGAAATAGAAGCATAATCTCCATTTTATAAAACCAAAAGACATATATAACCCATAGCCACAATATATATATATTAAGATAGAAAAATTATGGAGGAATGGTAACAACCATTCAGCCAAGTAACAACCAACATGAGATACTATATATCAAAAATTTGAGACACCTGGTGAGACTGAGGGCAGGAAAAGAGATTATTTAGAAGTCTGTAGGAGAAGCAATTTGACCCTAGGTCCCCACCCCACACTAACAGGTGAACACCATCCCAATCCCTGCCTGAGATGGGCAGTTCATGCTGGGGTAGAATGAACAAAAGAGAGTATAGAAGTGAAGACACAAGACACAAAAAAAGATGCTGAACCAAAACCAGGAACTTCTATGTAAGTTTATATGCTGAACAGAGAGCCCTCTCCCAAACCCCTTTTGACCAGTTTCAGAATTCTAGCAGTCCAGTCTTTTACTCCCCAAAGAGTAAACTGGAGAATATTTTTCCTGGTAAAATTAAATCACCCCAGAATAAAAACATACAGAGACTGACATGTTAGGATTTCCAACCAAAAAGCTGGATAACCATCTGAGTGTTCTAGGAAGTCCAACAGTTAACAATATCAATGCATACTGGCTTTTAATCAGCTTTTAGCCATTAATATAAACAAACATGGATCATTTGAGGCCATTGAACAATGCCTCCAACATTAAAGGCAAAGGGAAACAAATAGATAAGGGATTTAAAGAAAACAATGTTCTCTAAAATTTCAATTCAGAAAAGAGGAAAAAAACTTTAAAACAAAACAAAAATAACTATACTATCATCAGAGGGAAAATAAAAGTATTTCATTCATGAAAAAAGCAAGATGCTATTTTCATAAATGATCAATCAGAGAATGGGAATATTTTTATTTTCGTTACTCATTGAGAGGAGAGGAGGCAGAGACAGACTTCTGCATGCCCCCGGACTGGGATTCACCCGGCAAGCTCACTAGAGGGGATGCTCTGCCAATCTGAGGCACTGCTCTGTTGCTCAGCAACTGAGCTCTTCTTTGTGCCTGATGCAGAGGCCATGGAGCCGTCCTCAGCACAGGGGCCAACTTGTTCCAATCAAGCCATGACTGCAGGAGGGGAAAAGGAAGAGAGAGAGAAGCAAGAGAGGGAGGGGTGGAGAAGCAGATGAGTGCTTCTCCTGTATGCCCTGACCAGGAATCAAACCTGGGACTTCCATACTTGGGGGTCTATGTTCTACCACTGAGCCAACCAGCCAGGGCCAGGAATACATTTCACAATTAAAATATAACAAAATAGAAATTTCAATGAAATAAGGGAAAGGTAAAGTCAAAAAAATCTTCTAGAAAGTCAAAACAAAGAGAGATGAAAAGAAAAAAACAAAAAATACATAAATTAGGACATCAACTCAGGAGATACCCACAATTAAAATTTGCAAAAAAAAAAAAACCCCAAAAAAACAAATGCAAGAAAATTTCCACTAAGTACCCAGCCCAATAAATGGAAAACATCAATTTCAAGGCATATATTCTAAAACAGCAGAATACTAGGAATAAGAAAAAAAATTAAAAATTTCCAGAAAATGGGGGGAAAGTTCACAAAGAATTAGGAATATGTGTTGTATTGCATACCCCAGCAACAGCTTTGAAAGCTAGAAAACTATGAAGTAACTCTGATGAGAAAATTCGTTTCTTCTAAAATTCCATATCCAGGCCCTGGCCAGTTTGCTCAGTGGTAGAGCATAGACCCCAAGCGTGGAAGTCCCAGGTTTAATTGCCAGTCAGGAAACACAGGAGAAGTGACCGTCCACTTCTCCTCTCCTCCCTCTCACCCTTTTCTCTCTCCCTCTTCCCTTCCCACACCATGGCTTGATTGATATGAGTGTGTTGAGTGCATTGTCCCAGATGCTGAGGATGGCTCTGTGGAGCTTCTACCTCAGGCACTAAAAATAGTTCAGTTGCAAGAATAGGCCCCAGACAGGGGTTGCCAGGTGGATCCCGGTCCATGTGTGTGTGGGAATCTGTCTATCTCCCCTCCTCTCACTAAAAAATAAATAAATAAATAAATTTTTAAATTCTATATCCATCCAAGCTATCAGTGTGATGGTAGAAAAAAAATTATCAGATACACAAAATTTCAAGACTATTCCTAACCTTTAACCTTTTCTAAGGAAACTACAAAAGGGTATGCTCCAGGAAAACAAGGGAATTACCAAGAATAAAGGAAAGCAAGTGACTCAGAGAAATGGTGCATCCCACACAAATAAAGCAAAGAAAACATACAGCAAGATGATAAAATGAAATGCAAAAATAATAGTTGTGAATTAGACCAAGCAAGAAACCAGTTTAAAAGGACAGAGTAGAGCAGAAGGACAGGAAACTTGAGGAAAGATGTCTACAAAATAATCTGAAACTGAAATTTTACCTGATAAATTTGTACGGAAATTGAATTAAGAAGCATTATACAATAGTATTGGAGGGTGAGAGAAACAAACCCCTGGGTTTAAAAATATATAAGTAAATGGGGAGAGAAAGGGAGAGAGAGAGAGAGATAAAGGGAGAGAGAGAGAGAGATAAAGGGAGAGAGAGAGAGAAATAGAGAGGGAGAGAGAGGAGAGAGAAAGTACAAGGGAGAGAGAGAGGAGAGAGAGGAAAAGAGAGAGAATATGAATCATTATCTCCAGGAAAAACAAAAGGTTGTAGTAAAAAGAAAATATAATCGCTTGGCTCACTAGAGTACAGACTTAACCAAACTATGTGAATTAATGGATGGATAAAAAGAAAAAAACGATGAAGAGCTAAATCTCTCATTTCCTTAGTAAGCAGTCAATAAATGTCTAAGATGGAAGACTAAGAGGGACAAATGTAAATGATATTTTTTGGAAATATGGAAATAAATTAAGAAGATATAACTTAAAAAATTAAAGATGGATGCCTCCAGAAAGTAGATCAGCAATGATCAGAGAAGACAGGTAGGAGTGGAAATAAAGATCTAAAAATAAAAGTAAAATAAAATAGAAGTCTTTTTTGGAGTCCATAAGCTTTTTAGCATTATTTGATATTTTAACTATATGCATGCATTCCTCTAATGAAAATACAAATTAAATGTTAAAGATACCTAATTCCAAGACTTCAATTTAGGTGCTACTTAAGAAATGTAATAATAATGTGAATAAAATACAAACTCATAGTACTTGGGAAACTTAAACACATGTTCCTTTAATATGGAGACTAATGACATTCTTTTACTTGAAAAAACAAAAACAAAAACAAGGATTCCTCTTGAATGAGGGAAGTCATGAAATTGCAGCTTCTAAACTGCTACAGTAAATAGCAACCGGCCTGATGATCAGCAAAGTACTATGTTAGCATTTATTCTTCTTAAAATAGTACAGTTTTTAGGGAGTTTCTGAACATTTTGGAAGACCTTTGAGGATGTCCTATTTTAGAAACACTACCAGGATATATCCTGTAATCATATCAACGTAATTTACTTATATATTTTTGAACCCAGGGGTTCTCTCACCCTCCAAATATTATTGTGTAATGGTTCTTGATTCAATTTCCATATAAACTTATCAGATAAAATTCTAGTTTCATATTATTGTTGATTTTGGAGAAAAATGGGAGGCCACCTAATATCTGAATGTAAAAAGTACTAATTGAAATGCTACCTGTTGAGTTTAATCAAGTAAACTGAGGAAGACAAAGAAAATGATGTCATAGAGAAAAGATTATTATTATATACAAGGTTTTTCAGGTCTTTCTCTCTCACCACACACACACACACAAGACATACATACTATCACACAGGGTTACTTAAGGTTGGATGACCCACACTTTGAAAATTGTGCTGTTGGCCCTGGCCGGTTGGCTCAGCGGTAGAGCGTCGGCCTGGCGTGCGGGGGATCCGGGTTCGATTCCCGGCCAGGGCACATAGGAGAAGCACCCATTTGCTTCTCCACCCCGCCCCCCTTCCTCTCTTTCTCTCTCTTCCCCTCCCACAGCCAAGGCTCCATTGGAGCAAAGATGGCCCAGGCACTGGGGATGGCTCCTTGGCCTCTGCTCCAGGAGCTAGAGTGGCTCTGGTCACGGCAAAGCGACCCCCGGAGGGGCAGAGCATCGCCCCCTGGTGGGCAGAGCGTCGCCCCTGGTGGGCGTGCCGAGTGGATCCCAGTCGGGCGCATGCGGGAGTCTGTCTGACTGTCTCTCCCCGTTTCCAGCTTCAGAAAAATACAAAAAAATACAAAAAAAGAAGAAAGAAAATTGTGCTGTTGACTACTGAGATGATCAGGCTAGACCAGAAGGTCAACACTAGACCATAATTTGAGGTAGCTGAGGAAGATATCTGTGTTTGCATTTGGAGCATGTCTATGATCCCATGCTCAAGCTGGTGATCCTGCACTCAAGCTCATGAACCCCTGCTCAAACCATATGATCCCCTGCTCAAGCTGACACACTGCCTAGTCCGGCTGAACAAACATACAGGGGGGAGGGGTCCTTGGGTTACAACACAGTTCCCCTACAACAGTGACCTAATGCAAATTTTGGTGTAAATTGAAATGCACCCTAGCACAGTGGTCAGCAAACTCATTAGTCAACAGAGCCAAATATCAACAGTACAACGATTGAAATCTTTTTTGAGAGCCAAATATTTTAAACTTAAATTATATAGGTAGGTATTTTGTTATTAACTTAATTAGGGTACTCCTAAGCTGGCCAAAGAGCCGCACTCAAGGGGCCAAAGAGCCACATGTGCCTCACAAGCCGCGGTTTTCCAACCACTGCCCTAGCCTAAGTCACTTACCTAACCTAACACAGTTGTAAAGTCATAATATAGAACATAATAACACAACTAAGCCACAGAAAAGTTAAAGGACATAAATATACCGTACTGTACACCATACTGAGATAACAGAAATAATGACCAAAAAATGGGTGTAAAAAAAATTCCTTACCTTTACTCCTGTGGTTGGCTTGCACACTGGAAGAAGCATTGCAAGGTGGGAGAGACTGACCTATTGGGAGGAGGAAGCTGGAGAGACTGGAGAGCCTACAGAAGGTGCTGGAGATATGGGGTCAGGTGAGTCAGGATTGCCTAAGGAACATGCAGGAGACACTAGAGATGATTCTATCTGTACTACAGGTGTTTCATCTCAAGAAGCAGCTAGTATACAGGGTACAGGATCTGTTGAAGACTTCTCTACCTTCTTAAGGAATTGTTCCAGACTATTCTGGAAGGTTGATTACTTCTTCTCCTCCAAAATATGACTATAGCATTTAAGGCATCCATAACATCTCTGTAGACTTTACCAAATCTGTCATCACTGGGATCCTCAGCCTGAAATTTTGCCAAACCATCCTCAACATAGAAAAACCTTCTGCCAAGCCCTGGGTGTAAATCTCTTGGGGGGGGGGGGTGTCTATCTGTTCCTATTCAATCAACATTTTCTCCAGCTGACTGAGGACCTCAGCAGGCAGCTCCTTGTCAAACAAAGCAACACAAATGGAACATCTGCACTTTTAGCAGTCCAAAATGGCATAGGGAAGCATACTGAGGGACACCAAATCTCTCACTCATGTGCCGTGTTACCACATATTCTTCTGCTTCACACAAACTAGTTCATCCACGTCCATAAATAAAATGTTAATGGCGTAAGCTGAAAGACTCAAGTCTCAATTTTTTAAAGTTTTTATGGGAGTGCCATAAACTTGAAATGTCGTATGTCAAGACTATCATAACTGGAGAATCTCCTATATTATTGATGGGATACTTAAATAATCCATCATTTATAATAATTGAGTTATTTTTCATTGAATGAATGTATCATAACTTTTTAATCAGTTCTATGTTAATGAACATTTTTTACATCTTTAATTTTAAAATATAGTAAATAGCATTATAGAGAACAATCATTATGCCTTTGTATTACTACCCTTATGAGCTCTTCTAGAACAGTTGCAATAGCTTCATAAATGGCATCATTTTTTCTTGTCTTAGCTCTTTCTTACTTCTTTTAAAAATTTTTTTAAGTGAAAAGTGAGGAGATAGTGAAACAGACCCCTTCCTACATGTGCCCTGACCAGGATCCACCTGGCCACCCCCCTCTGAGGCTGATGCCCTGCCCATCTCGGGCCAATGCTTTCAACTGAGCTATTTTTAGCATCTGAGGTAGAGGGTCCATGGAGTCATCCTCAGCACCCAGGGCAGACTCACTTGAATCAATAAAACCATGGCTTCAGGAGGAAAAGAAAAAGAGAGAGAGAGAGAAGGGGGAAAGGGGAAGGGTGGAGAAGCAGATGGTCACCTTTCCTGTGTGCCCTGACTGGGAATCGTACCTGGGACATCCAAAAGCCAGCCAATGCTCTACCACTGAGCCAACTGGCCAGTGTTCATTCTTATTTTTTAGCACAGATTTTTTCCATATGGCAGGAAATCTGACCATTGATACTTCCTCAGATTTGCATCTTTATTGCCCTTACTGAAGAGAGTTTGACTTAGCATGCATAGATGCAGCTAGTTATGAAACATTTACAACCCTCTTCAAATAGAGTAAAGGCATTTGTTGCTTTAATGTGGGACCCTTCAGCCTTGGCCAGGCAGTGAGGTTCCATTACTGAGTACCTATCATTCTAGGCAGGCTTTTTACTTGGGTCATCACATACATTATCTCTAATCGTGCAGCTCTTGCAAGTTGAGTCTCTTTTCCATATCAGACTTGGATTAAATCACATAAAGTCTCACTGCTAATAAATTACAGACTTTGGATTTGAACTTCAAGGTCATTGGTGTGCTTTTCTCTTTACAATGCTGCTTCACCCAAATATTTTTGTTTTGTTTTGTTTTTTTACTACATTTATAACACAGTTTGGTCACCATTTCATCACATTCATTTTATTCCTGAGCAATGGAAAGAAATTCATCTAAGTTTATTTTTTCAAACTTCTACAAGTGGTAAAATGATCAAGTATTACTCAGATGAGTTTTATTTAGTGATATTAGTCACACCAGCCTCAGTGACCAGTGATAAATGAAGTTCTGTTTTTTGTTTTAGTCTCAGGTACTCAATATTCCCCCTCCCCAGAAGTTTATTGAGCTTGACAATGTCGAATTTCACCTGAGCCCTAAAAACACTGCAGTTCTGATATATCCTCTGTATTCTGTATTCTAGAAACAGCTTGCCACAAAGAACTGTACTCCTCCATTTGATTTAGATAAAACTTGCTGTCTACTCTTCACTATTTCTATAAGACTCATGGATGACTCCTGTGTTTACCAGTGACACAAACTCAGACCTTTCCCCTTTGACTTGAACCTGCTAACATAGCCAATTTTCCATGTTTTGTTTCATGAATAATTAGATCAACTGCTTGTCTCCTTAAAACTAGTAAGACACAGAGATGAACGTTTCCTGATTGACACTGGAGAAAACATTCATGCGAGTGAGAGAGAGAGAGAGAGAGAGAGGGAGAGTGTGTGTGTGTGTGTGTGTGTGTGCGCGCGCGCGTGCGTGTGTGTATCTGTATGAGACAATCAGTGTCCTAAAAGGAACATTGGAGTTAACCAAATATGAATAGCACACCTCATTATTTTATAACAGAAAGGTCCTGTACTGAGTATTATATGTGGGTTTTACTGTCCAGATTGAGAGGCACAGTCTCCTTAGGTGGAAACCTCACCGGTTGTCTTTGCCATTAAGATCCATGCTGAGGGGGGCAGCAGATGGCAATGGAGTAGGCGGACGTACCAACTTCCACCTCCAGAACAAAGTGGATCACAACTTAATTTTAAGAACCATCATCTGGGAAAACCAACTCTGGACTAAACAAAGAGGACTTTTTAACCAAGGAACACTGAAGAAGCCACACTGGGACTGGATAAAAAAAAATAAAGCAGAAACGTGGAGAGGGCTGCCTAGCTCCCCGGAACGAATGGCAGCCCGGAGAGACTCGCATGGCAGGAACTGAGTTTAGCAGAGAGAGGAAGGACCTGGGCTCCAGGAACAAAGCCCCAGCCTTCAGCCCCAGAGCCTAAAAGAAGCATATGGACAGTATTTAGCTGTGAAACAAGTCAGGATACTGTTTGTGAGAAAGAGACAGATTTCTCAGACCCAGGATTCTTCTTAAAGGGACTACGCAGAAAACCTCATTCATGACCACTAACCCAAGACTCTGGGAGAGGTGAGAGGACTGGAGTAGCAGGAAGAAAATGTAATCTAAGAGGTACAAGAAGAAACACTTTGAGCGACAGCCACCCTAACGCCTGGGCTGAGTCACCCCCAAAATCTAAAGTGAATATTTCCTCTAGAACCACCAATACCAGCAAAGGGAAGCAGGACACCAGCCAAACAAGCTCTCCTGCACATTCAGAGCAGAGTCCCTTAGAGGAGGGAGCCTTCAGGAATACAGTATTGAGTGCTAAGGTCTGAGTTGCAGCGGCCCCACCCACACTGCTGAGGGCTCGCTGGAAGGCAGGTGGTGGCGGGACACAGAGGCTTGGTCCCATCCACGGGGGCGGAAGCTGGGCCAGCCATGACTGAGGTTCCTTGTGAGATCAGTCTCACCCAGTAGGGGCAGAATGGGCACACAAAAGTGGTCGAACTGGGCTGGGAGCGGGGTGAGCAAGAGCAATCCAGCCTGCAATCCCACCCACAGGAGAAAAGCTAAAGCCAGGGAACTGCAGAGACCCACAGCTCAGCACAGGCATACACCTCTGCCCAGCCTGTGGAGCTGAGGCTTGTGGCCCAGCAAGTGAGCACAGCTCGGCCAGCTTGGGCGGGGCAGAAGCCCGGGAACAGGCAGAGACCCACAGCTGAGCATAGGTGCACAGCCTTGCCCAAGGTGCTGAGTCTTGAGGCATCAGCATGGCACGCGGTCCCACCTACGGGGGCTGGGCGAAGGCCGAGTCCCACCAGGGCTTATAGACCTGGGCACGTGAACACAGCCCCTCTCATGGAGGAGAGGGGGAAACTGTAATTACTGCTGCAGTGGGCTGGCGCCAACAACACCCATACCCGAACGCCTGAGCAGTGGCAAAGGGGGTGGCGGACCTGCAGAAAGAACACACCTAGGGAACACAGAGGCCACACACATTGGACTGCTGTGGCCATGTGCTTCTTATACACAGACAGAATGAGAAGGCAGAGAAATGCAACCCAAATGAATCAAGAGAATCCTCAGAAAAGGACTTGAATGAATCAGATATAACCAAACAATGGATGCAGAGTTTAAAATAATGATTGTAAGGATGCTCAAAGATCTTAGAACAACAACAGATGGACATAACAAACACCTAAATAAACAGATAGCAAGTAAAAAAAGACATTGAAATAATAAAAAAGAATCAGTCAGAAATGAAAAATAGAATATCAGAAGTGAAGACCACAATGGAAGGAATTAAAAGTAGGATGGATGAAGATGAGGATCGAATCAGCGAGTTAGAGGACAAGATAAACAAAGGCAAGAGAGCAGAGCAGAAAAATGAAAGGAGACTCAAAAAGTCTGAGGAAACTATAAGAGAGCTCTGTGACAACATGAAGAGAAATAACATCCGCATCATAGAAGTTCCTGAAGAAAAACAGGAAGAACAAGGGATAATGATCTTGTTCAATCAAGTCATAGCTGAAAACTTCCCTAAACTGATGCAGGAAAAAGTCACACAAGTTCAAGAAACACGGAGAATTCCATTAAAGAGAAACCCAAAGAAATCTATACCAAGACACATCATAATTAAAATACAAAAGCTAAGAGATAAAGAGCAAATATTAAAAGCTGCTAGAGAAGAAAAGGCTATCACCTACAAAGGAGCCCACATAAGGATGACATCCAACTTCTCAACACAAACACTTGAGGCCAGAAGGGAATGGCAAGAAATATTCAAAGTAATGCAGAACAAGAGCCTACAACCAAGACTACTTTATCCAGCAAGGCTACGGTGTAAAATAAAGGAAATATAAAAAGCTTTCCAGACCAAAAAAAAAAAAAAAAAACTCAACGAATTCATTACAACCAAAACCAGTGCTGCAAGAAATGTTAAGGGACCTGTTAAAAACAGATCAAGAAAAAAAAGAATATAATAAAAGAGGAAATAGCTTTAAAGAATAAAATGGCAATAAACAACTACATATCAATAATAACCTTAAATGTAAATAGATTAAATAATCCAATCAAAAGACAGAGGGTGGCTGCGTGGATAAGAAAACAGGACCCACACATATGCTGTGTACAAGAGACACACCTCAAAACAAAAGATGCACATAGATTAAAGGTAAAGGGTGGAAAAAAATATTTCATGCAAATGGAAATGAAAAAAAAGCTGGGGTAGCAATACTTATATCAGAAAAAATGGACTTTAAAACCAAGGCTATAGTAAGAGATAAAGAAGGTCACTACATAATGATAAAGGGAGCAATCCAACAGAAGATATAACCATTATAAATATCTACATACCTAAAATAGGAGCATCTAAATATATAAAGCAGACTCTGATGGATATAAAGGGCTAGATCAAGAGCAATACTATAATAGTAGGGGATTTCAATACCCTACTAACATCACTAGATAGATCTTCAAGAAAGAATATTAACAAAGAAACAGCAAACCTAAAGGGCACACTAGATCAACTGAGTTTAATAGATATCTTCAGAACCTTTCACTCAAAAGCAACAGAATATACATTCTTTTCAAGTGCTCATGGTACATTCTCTGAAAGACCAAATGTTAGGTAACAAAAGCGGTCTAAACAAATTTTAAAAAAGTAAAATCATATCAAGCATTTTCTCTGATCAGAATGGCATAAAACTAGAAATCAACCACATCAGAAAAACTGAAAAATACTCAAACACTTGGAAACTATATAGCATGTTATTAAACAATGAATGGGTTAACAATGAGATCAAAGAAGAAATAAAAAAATTCCTAGAAACAAATGATAATGAGCATACAACAACTCAAAATTTATGGGACACAGCAAAAGCAGTTCTGAGAGAGAAGTTCATAGCATTACAGGCATACCTTAACAAGCTAGAAAAAGCTCAAATAAACAACATAAACCTGCATCTAAAAGAACTAGAAAAAGAACAGCAAGTAAAGCGCAGAGGTAGTAGAAGGAAGGAAATAATAAAGATCAGAGCAGAAACAAATGACATAGAGGTTAAAGAAACAACACAGAGGATCAATGAAACCAGAAGTTTGGTCTTTGAAAAGTTAAACAAGATCAATGAACCTTTAACCAGACTCACCAAGTAAAAAAGAGAGAGGACTCAAATAAATAAAATTAGAAATGACAGGGGAGAAATAACAACTGACACAACCGAAATACAAAATATTATAAGAAAATACTATGAAAAACTGTATGCCAAAATATTAGACAACTAAGATGAAATAGACAAATTCCTTGAAACATATAATCTTTTTAAAATCAATCTGAAAGAATCAAAAAACCCTAAAAACACCAATTACAACAAATTAGATAGAAATAGTTGTCAAAAAACTCCCAACAGGCCCTGGCCATTTGGCTCAGCGGTAGAGCGTCGGCCTGGTGTGCGGGGGACTCGGGTTCGATTCCCGGCCAGGGCACATAGGAGAAGCGCCCATTTGCTTCTCCACCCCCACCCCCTCCTTCCTCTCTGTCTCTCTCTTCCCCTCCCACAGCCAAGGCTCCATTGGAGCAAAGATGGCCCGGGCGCTGGGGATGGCTCCTTGGCCTCTGCCCCAGGCGCTGGAGTGGCTCTGGTCACGGCAGAGCATCGCCCCTGGTGGGCGTGCCGGGTGGATCCCGGTCGGGCGCATGCGGGAGTCTGTCTGACTGTCTCTCCCCATTTCCAGCTTCAGAAAAATACAAAAAATAAAACAAAACAAAACAAAACCTCCCAACACAAGCACTGGGCCAGATGGCTTCCCTGCTGAATTCTACCAAATATTCAAAGAACTAACTCCTATCCTTCTCAAGCTATTTCAAAAAATTCAAGAGGAAGGAAAACTTCCAAGCTTCTTTTATGAGGCGAGCATAATACTGATTCCAAAACCAGGCAAAGACAACACAAAGAAAGAAAATTATAGGCCTATATCCCTAATGAATTTAGATGCTAAAATTCTCAACAAAATATTAGAAAGATCATACATCATGATCAAATGGGATTTATTCTGGGGAGGCAAGGCTGGAACAATATTTGCAAATCAACCAATGTGAGTCACCACATAAACAAAAGGAAGGAGAAAACCACATGATAATTTCAATAGATGCAGAAAAAGCATTTGATAAAAATCCAGCACCCATTCATGATCAAAACTCTCAGCAACATGGGAATACAGGGAACATACCTCAACATGATAAAGGCCATCTATGACAAACCCACAGCCAACGTCATACTCAATGGGCAAAAATTAAAAGTAATCCCCTTAAGATCAGGAACAAGGCAGGGGTGCCCCCTTTCACCAGTCTTATTCAACATAGTTCTGAAACTCATAGCCACAGCAATCAAAGAAGAAATAAAAGATATCCAAACTGGAAAAGAAGAAGTAAAAGTATCATTATTTGCAGATGATATGATATTGTATATAGAAAACCCTAATGTCTCAGTCAAAAAACTACTGGACCTGATAAATGAATTTAGCAAGGTGGCAGGATATAAAATTAATACACAGAAATCAGAGGCATTTTTATACATCATCAATTAACTGTCAGAAAGAGAAATTAAGGAAACAATCCTCTTCACTATTGCAACCAAAAAAATAAACTACCTAAGAGTAAATTTAACTAAGGAGATTAAAGACCTGAACTCAGAAAATTATAAACATTGATAAAAGAAATCAAGGAAGATACAAACAAGTGGAAGCATATACCGTGGTCATGGTTAGGAAGAATAAACATCATTAAAATGCCTATATTACCCAAAGTAATTTATAAATTCAATGCAATACCAATTAAAATACCAATGACATACTTCAAAGATATAGAATACATATTCCAAAAATTTATATGGAACCAAATAAGAACACGAATAGCCTCAGCAATCTTGAAAAGGAAGAACAAAGTGGGAGGTATCACACTTCCGGATATCAAATTATACTATAAGGCCACTGTACTCATAAACAGCTTGGTACTGGCATAGGAACAAGCATATAGATCAATGGAACAGAACAGAGAACCCAGATAAACCCACACCTTTATGGACAACTGATATTTCACAAAGGAGGTAAGAGCATACATTGGAGTAAAGACAATCTCTTTAAGAAATGTTGTTAGGAAAATTGGACATCTACCTGCAAAAAAATGAAACTAGACCACCAACTTACACCATTCACAAAAATAAACTCAAAATGGATAAAAGACTTAAATGTAAGCCATGAAACCATAAGCATTTTAGAAGAAAACATAGGCAGTAAAGTCTCCGACATCTCTTGCAGCAATATATTTGCTGATTTTTCTCCACGGGCAAGGGAAATAAAAGACAGGATAAACAAATGGGACTATATCAAACTGAAAAGCTTTTGCACAGCTAAAGACAATAAGAACAGAATAAAAAGACAAACCACACAATGGGAGAACATAATCGACAATATGTCTGATAAGGGGTTAATAACCAAAATTTATAAAGAACTTGTAAAACTCAACACTAGGAAGATAAAAAATCCAAACAAAAAATGTGCAAAAGAAATAAATAGACATTTCTCCAAAGAGGACATACAGATGGCCAACAGGCAGATAAAAAATGCTCAACATCAGTAATTATTAGAGAAATGCAAATTAAAACTACAATGAGATATCACCTCACACCAGTCAGAATGGCGCTCATCAACAAAACAACACAGAATAAGTGCTGGTGAAAATGTGGAGAAAAGGGAACCCTCCTGCACTGCTGGTGAGAATATAGACTGGTGCAGTCACTGTGGGAAAAAGTATGGAGATTCCTCAAAAAATTAAAAATCGTACTGCCTTTTGACCCAGCTATCCCACTTTTAGCAATATATCCCAAGAACACCATAGCACTGTTTCAAAAGGAGAAATGCACCCCCATGTTTATGACAGCATTGTTCACAACAGTGAAGATCTGGAAACAACCAAAGTGTCCTTCCATCGATGAGTGGATTAAAAAGTTATGGTACATATACACAATGGAATACTATGGGGCCACAAAAAAGGAAATCTTACCTTTTGCAACAACATGAGTGGACCTGGAAACCATTATGTTAAGTGAAATAAGCCAGGCAGAAAAAGAACAGTATCATATGACCTCACTCATTTGAGGAATCCAATGAATAATGTGAACTAAAGAACGGAATTGAGGCAGAGGAGAGATCAAAAGACCAGAGGAAAAGAGAACAGAGGGAAAGGGGATGATAGGATGGGATAAACCTGAAGGGAAGGGAGGAGGGCACTATGGAGAGGGGGGCAAGGGAGATGTTGAGGGGAATATGGGGGGGATGCATTCAGGCAACACTAGAGTCTATGTAAACACAATACATTAAAATCAATAAAAAATAAAAAGAAATAAATAAAATTTAAAAAAAAGAATTCAAGATGGAGTCATAAAGAAAAAAAATCCTGACCAGGCAGTGGTGCAGTGGATAGAGCATCAGATTGGGATGCAGTGGACCCAGGTTTGAGACCTCGAGGTCACCAGCTTGAGCATGGGCTCATCTGGCTTGAGCAGAAAGCTCACTAATTTGGACCCAAGGTCGCTGGCTTGAGCAAGGGGTTACTTGGTCTGCTGTAGTCCCCTGCTCAAGGCACATATGAGAAAGCAATCAATGAAGAACTAAGATGTTGCAACGAAAAACTGATGATTGATGCTTGTCATCTCTCTCTCCATTCCTGTCTGTCTGTCCCTATCTGTCCCTCTCTCTGACCCTCTCTCTCTGTCCCTGTAAAAAATAATAATAATTATTAAATAAATAAATAAGAAAAGATCCATGCTGAGGACCAAGATAGTTTTGTTTAGATCCATCTAGATTTTCTTTCAGTTTTAGAGTTCTTATGTAATTTATGTGCTCTGTGTCTTTCTCCCACTACCAATATAGTTGGAATCTTCATAAAATGGGAGCACCATGTCTTTTTTAAGCACCGGTCTTCATTAAAAGTTCAAAGAGGCCCTGGCCCATTGGCTCAATGATAGAGCATTGGCCTGGCATGCAGGACTCCTGGGTTCAATTCCCGGCCAGGGCACACAGGAGAAGCACTCATCTGCTTCTCCACCCCTCCCCCTCTCCTTCCTCTCTGTCTCTCTCTTCCCCTCCCACAACCGAGGCTCCATTGGAGTAAGGTTGGCCCGGGCGCTGAGGATGGCTCCATGGCCTCTGCCTCAGGCACTAGAATGGCTCTGGTCGCAAGAGAGCAATGCTCCAGATGAGCAGAGCATCGCCCCCTTGTGGGCATGCCGGTTGAATCCCGGTTGGGCGCGTGCGGGAGTCTGTCTCGCTGCCTCCCCATTTCCAACTTTGGAAAAATAAAATAAAATAAAATAAAATAAAATAAAATAAAATAAAATAAAATAAAATAAAATAAAATAAAATAAAATAAAATAAAATAAAATAAAATAAAATAAAATAAAATAAAATAAAATAAAATGCCTGACCAGGCAGTGGCGCAGTGGATAGAGCGTCAGACTGGGATGCGGAAGACCCAGGTTCAAGACCCCGAGGTCACCAGTTTGAGCGCGGGCTCATCTTGTTTAAGCAAAAGCCCACCAGCTTGAGCCCAAGGTCACTGGCTGGCTCCAGCAAGGGGTTACTCGGTCTGCTGAAGGCCCGCGGTCAAGGCACATATGAGAAAGCAATCAATGAACAACTAAGGTGTTGCAACGCGCAATGGAAAACTAATGATTGATGCTTCTCATCTCTCTCTGTTCCTGTCTATCCCTCTCTCTGACTCACTCTCTTGTCTCTGTAAATAAATAAATAAATAAATAAAGTTCAAAGAGACAGCAGTCTAACAAATAGTGTAATCTATTACAATAAAATCATAAGAGTTTCTGGAAAAAAGTCAAACAATATCCTTTTTTATAACCCAAGTCATGCTTTGTAAAACCTTCTCTATTTTCCTCACTTATCTTTAACAACCAAAAACATTTCAGTTGACTTCAACTATTCTTCCCCTCCACCCCCAAATGCCCAAGGACTCACATGTATGTGCTCTAAGAGGTGAGATCCTGGGTTCTGAGGTTGGGCCACGTGTCTCACGTGATAGGACCCCTGAGCTCCTTATCTCTCAACATGTGGAGACCCCAGCACCCACTTCAGCTGCTGCTCAGCTTTCCTTGTCAATGTGTGGAACAGAATTGCTGGGTCCCATCCCTCTCCATGGATAGTATTGTTTGTCTCAAGTCCTGGAGATTTCATCCAGTGAGTAGTGTTGAAAAAAGATCTTTGAAAGTTTTTGCAAGAACTTCTGTGGGGTAACCTCCTAGGGTAAGCAGTGCCAGGTGAAGGTGAGCACTTGTATAACTTTCATGGGTCTTGCCCACTGTCCTCCCAGAAGAGGGGCCTGCCCCACTTTTCTCCAGGGAGCAGCTAGAGCCTCTCTGTCCTCACTTTGTCCCCAGGGCTGCTTGCTACCACCAGTAGCCTTCCAGTAGGTTGTGGACAGGGCTCTCTCAGCCAGTGTTAACAGTGTATGTGTCCCTATCAGAGAGGTCAGCCATCATCTGACTTGAGCTGGCAGGTGCACTGCCTCTCGTTGAAAGCTCATGTGTTTGTTCTGTTTCTTTAGAAAACATCGACTTTCAGGTGTTTCCTACACTTCAGAGATGTGGAACCTCTCTCTGGCCTTGGATTGTAAGGAATGCTTTGCGGCTGTGGTTTGTCTTTCCAGATTTCTGCATTATTCTTCTGTTTGTTTTAAGCCCAGGAAGGACCAGCTGTCACCTGACTAGCTTCTGGCCCTCTTGTCACACGTAGCAGCAGTCTCTACCCCTAGACGATGCACAGAATTACTAAAAAGGTTTTTTAAAAATCTAGTCTCTATTCTATCTGGGATTTCCCTTTCAAATGACAAATATGATATTTCACATAAAATAAAATTAAGTATGTAAGCGCACCCAAAAAGGCACCTATTATAAGACCCATTGATAGGAAACGTCCAGAATAGGTAAAAGAGCAGAGACACAAAGTAGGCGAGGGCTTGCCAGCGGCCGCAGGAGTGGGGAGTGAGTCCTCTTAGTGCAGGGTTTCCATTCGAGGTGATGAAAGATACTTTTTTATATATAAATAAATTTGTATTAATTTTAATGGGGTGACATCAATAAATCAGGGTACATATATTCAAAGAAAACATGTCCAGGTTGTCTTGTCATTCAATTATGTTGCATACCCATCACCCAAAGTCAGATTGTCCTCTATCACCTTCTATCTAGTTTTCTTTGTGCCCCTCCCACTCTCCCTTCCCAATTCCCTCCTTCCCTCCCTCCCCCTCCCATAACCACCACACTCTTGTCCATGTCTCTTAGTCTCGTTTTTATGTCCTACCAATATATGAAATCATGCAGTTCTTGTTTTTTTTTGATTTGCTTATTTCACTCCGTATAATGTTATCAAGATCCCACCATTTTGTTGAAAATGTCATCATTTCTTATGGCTGAGTAGTATACCATAGTGTATATGTGCCACATCTTCTTTATCCAGCACTCTTGGCCAATACAACAAGAATCCATAAAAGAGTAGTGTCCTTAACATATTCACCAAGTCTAAGTTGCATCAACACCATTCCAAATCCCTGAAAATGCAACCCAACCCCAGTTCAGTCCATTAGGAACTATCATAAGAAACAGGAGTCCAGAAAAAGTCCACATCCAGGCAAAGTCCGCATGGCACTGGAATTGTTGTTACAATTCCATACTTTGCAGCTCACGTCCAAGTCCCAATGACCACTGCTTCTAGCTGGTAATGATTCAGGTAGACTGGAAAAGCCATCTGCAGCATGTGTGGAGATGGAGCCTCTGTTCTCCTCTGCCTGGAGAGATGAGACCACGGTGCTTTTCCCTGGAGCTCTGCAACTGTGGCATGGTAAAGAGAACCTTGGGATACACTAAGCTGGGTGGCAAAGGTAAATTCACAATAGAAGTTGGCAAAAGGGGAGAGAGAGCTCTAAATTAGGAGTAGGTCCCAGCCTAAAATATGAGTGGGGCATTGAGGTAGGAGGAATAAAGGAAACACTATATATTAAGCAAAGCAGCAGAAAATAGGACTATCAACACCCACAACAGAGATCTTTAAGGGAAGAATAAAAAACCTGACTATTCAGGCAAAACATAGTTAAGTGGCCCTTGTGCAAATGAGATCAGTTTACCTGCTTCTTGGAAGAAATACCCTAGGCTTGTCCACAGTGTCGTAGATGGGGCTGACGGCCCTGGGCACCTTCAGCCTTCAGTGGCAAATCCCAGCTTTCTGGGCAAGGTTAGGTCATAGGTGGCTGGAGCAGGGCTGGAAGAGACTGAACCCTCCCTTAGAGGAGTGAGGGAGAAGCCTACTTTCCAGTGTCCCTGTTTCCTCACAGCAGAGGCATGTAAGTCTGGCAGGCTTTAGCTCAATGACCTTCCTTTTCACTATTGAAGCAGGACCCAGATGGATTCCAATGAGACCCCTTTGGGGCGTTGGAGCCTTTAAGGGCATTTCCTAAAAGCTGGTAGTTCCCCTGATCTCTATTGGGCTTTTTCTGCCTCTTGGTACCTTAAAAGCCATGCTCAGAAGATCTCGCTGAGGGGTTTGAGGATCACCATTGATGGAAGATTCTTGAAGGAGACAGTGGTGGTGCTTGCACAGGATCATGAAGGGACTTCACACTCAGGAATGGCACAACTTAAAATCTAAACAATCACTTTTTTTCTAAATTATAATGAATCACACTATGGGGAAAAAAGTATAACTGGAAAAAGAAAAATGTCAAAATTAAAGAAAATAGAATAATTCCACATAAATGTAATGAAATAGAATACTGTATGACACCAAGGCGTAAATAAAAATATAATGATAATTGAAAATGAAGGAAAACAATCACAAAGGTGTGTGAAAGTGAACTTTTCAGATGAGCTAGGCACAGATGATTGGACGAGTGGCTCCAAGCTGGCCCCGAGGTGTTGTGCAGGGGCAGCTCCTCTTGCCTGGGCAGAGAGAGCCAGGGCAGCTTCCTCGGGGGCTTCCTGAGGCGCTGGTTTTCCAGCCTCTGGGTGGTCAGGCGGTGCTGCGGGGCCTGGCTGGCTCCACAGCTGCATCTGTAGGTGCTTCAGATGCAGTCAGGCACCCCTCAAGGTCTGGGTCGACCTCCAGGTGTAGCCGTGCTGCCGGCTCCTCAAGAGGTCTCTCGGGTGTAGCAGGAGCCAGTTCTGCTCCTGGGCTGGTGGTGCCCGGGAGGTTGCTAGAGGAAACAAGATCACCCATGTGCCTGCATTTCCATGTTTACTCCTAACCCAGCCACAGGCCACCACAGGATGGTCTCCCTGCCAGCTGTCCAGCAGCTGGGTGGTCTAAGGCCAGTGTTTGCTCCTGGCCAGCCTCTAGGGGTGCTCCCTGTGTGTCTGACACTGACCACTCCCAATAATCTCGATGCCCTTCTGACCCTCCCACAATCTCCTCCACCACCTTCTCACCCTTCAGACCTGCCTCCTTGGGCTCCAGGTTATTTGGCTCAGTTCCATTAACATGGGCCAGCTGCTGCCAGGGTGCGTGAAGCCTGGGTGGCTTTGGTGGAGGAGGCCACTGGATCCTGGGTGGAATCAGGGGAGGAGAACCCCGGACCCTGGGTGGCATCACAGGAGGAGGCCCACTCAAGCCATCCATGGGACCTGGGGCCCCGAACGCCCAGGTGGCCTCACTCATTGCGGGCTGCATTGAATAGCAGTAGCATGATGCACCTGGCCCACAGTTGTGGAGACGGTGTGCAGGTCCACTTCCAGGTGCTGCTCCTCCGTGTTTTTGACTGAGCTCTGCAATGACATGACCAGCAGCGGTCAGGAGGCCTCAAGCCCAGCCTGGCCCTAGTCACTGCTGCTTTTGTCCATGGCACCTTCCGCTCCTGGATCAGACCAGAGGATATTTCTGCAGAGACCTCCTTTCAGGGGAGATAAGAATCACCTCCAGGGCTCAGGACAGACCTGGGGCAGAGTGTGCAGCCCACACTTCCCACCCAACCAGCCAGCCTTTACCTGGGATGTGAACGTGCCTGGTTCACAAGGCTTCTGACCCACCTGCTCAGCTTGTCCCTCCTAAGGGCAGGTTCTTACCACGTGAAACCCCCTTACACATACACATACACACACACACACACACACACACACACACACACAGGGGACATAGACCTGCTCAGGTGAGATCACAGTGTTGGCCTGGCCTGGAAGCACCACCTCTGAGCCTCCATGGGTTACTTCTGGGTTGAGCCAAGAAAAGGACCACAGACGTCTGGGCTGAGACTGGACCCTGTGGTGGCTGTGGTAGAAAAAAAATCTCAGCTCTTTTTCTGGGTGTCACGTCCTCAGGGCATGGGCAGGCAACATGAGAACGTGCCGACTCTGCCGAAGCCTCTGACCGAGTGAGCTGGGAAGTGGCTGTTCTAGAATGTGGTTGCCTTGCAACCAGGGTTCCAAGTTCTGGTGCACTCTCTCATCAGGGAGCGAGGTCACTGTGTGGTGAGGTCATTGCTCCTGCCATGTAGTGTTGTCACTGCTCTTGTCTGAGGAGATGCTTGGGGTAGGGGCCAAGAGGCAGAGCCTGCTCCTGCAGCACCTGTGGAACATCTGTAGGAGCCAGCTGCATGGACAGACCTGGGGTCCAGCCAGATCTGGACCCTGACCAGGAATTGAACCCAGACTTCCACACACTGGGTCAATGCTCTACCACTGAGCCAACTAGCCAGGGCTCTCTGAGCTCTTTCAAAATGATTCTCTACTAAATAATATCCTCCCTAAACTAGTTTCACTACGAAATATTGTCCAAGTTACAAACAAGAAACAGAATTACTCATGACCTAGACTTTGCTGATATTACTTACAATTTGATTTGGAAAGCAGCATTCTTTTCATACTTCATAACCTGATATGAAGATTAGTATCTATTTGGTTAGGACTCCTGTGAATCTGGCTTCTAATGGTTCTCTTAAAGGTTGTTACTGTGCTTCATTGGTGAAGATGATAAATACAAGATTTATCCAGAGTAATAAAGAAAAATGTGCACAATAATATGTTTTCTGGCCATGTTAAATTTGTCATTCAAAATTTGATAGCATAAACATAGAACAACACATGATCCAATCATGTCCTTCCTACAATCACTGCAGCCTTAGATTTTAAGCTCTTTTCATGTTAACCACATACCTGCCCTTCACACATGACCATCAGTAAGGTCAGATAGGGACTTGTGGGTGCTATAAGAGGAACAGATCCATTCACACACGGAATGTTCATCCCTTATGATCAATCTGAGAGAGCACAGTGTCACCATATTGACAGGGATTGAAAGGGTCCACCGGTATAACACAACAAAGGTCTTGTAAGCCATGTATGACAAAAACATATCATGCCTGGAAAATGTCTGACAAGTGTTGTGAAACCTGCGGAAAGGTGAAATGCTAATGAAGGAGGGCAGGATAAAGGGCACCAGGCCCACCCTTGCCACGGTCACATAGTGTAGACTAGAGCACTGTGGTCAAGATACATAGGTAAGCAAGACACAACACACAAGTCCACACACCTAGCTCAAGCCCAGGTGGACCATCAGAAGCTCAGACCCCAGAATTCATCCTGAGTCCGATGTGATAAGTCTCACCCAAAGCCAGCATGTTGGTATCATTCTGGTAGTCCGATCTTATGTGATCTCAGAAAAAAAAAAACTTGCTGCAGCCAGAGCAATCCACTGCATTTCTGGAACTAACATGGCCACAGGGCCCCAAAACAACACCACAGGCATGAGTTCACTGGAATATCTTGTCAACTCCATGTATATACTACAATCCTTGGCCAATCCCAGGCCCAAAGAAGTCTTATAAATTTTTGATGAAGGCACTGCAAAGCATGGGGCCCTCTGAGGCCTGGGACCCAGGTAGGTGCCCCACTTGTCCACGTTGAAGGTGAATACTGGTGTTCCTATCCTATGATGTATCTCATTCATTTTACAGTCTTTACTTGAGCACGTTTTTAAAAGTTATATAGTAAGTCATCAAATGAATCAAGCACAGCTAGCTATCTAACTAGCAGTATTGATATAAGTATTTGCCCAAAATTTGAAATCAAACTCTGTTCCCTGCAAATTAAACAGAGAGCCCAAGTCAGTTCTCAGTGAATAAAGCATCATCCCAGAGCTCCAAGGTCGCCGGTCAAGCCAGGGGTCATTGGCTTGATCCCATAGTCGCCAGTCGATCCCAAGGGGCCCAGTTCAATCCGAAGGTCACTGGTTCATGCCCCAGTCAGGGCACATATGAAAAGCAATCAATGGGTGCACAACTAAGTGAAATGAGTTGATTCTTCTCTCTCTCTCTCCTTCCCTCCCTCTCTCTCTCTCTCTCCCCTCCCCCTCCCTTCCTCTCTCTCAAGTCAATGGTAAAAAAATTAAAGAATGATATTAAAATAATTATTTTAAGCTCTTATAGCCCACAGGCAAGGTATATACCCAAAATAACTGAAAAAAAAAAACTACTCAAATAAATACATATGCATGCATATTCAAAACAGCTAAAAGGTAGAAACAGCCCATATGTGCATCAATGGATGAATGAATAAACAAACTGAGGTATCTAAATACAATGGAATATTATCCAACCATAAGAAGGAATGAAGTACTGATTCATGCTACAATATGAATGAACCTGAAAAACATCATGCTAAACGAATGAAACAAGACTCAAAGGACAAATTTTGTTGTGTGAGTTTTACCTCAATTTTTAAAAAGTTGCACCTTGAAAATATTTATTCACAACAGAGTTGATAATTATGTAGTTATACTCAAATATAAAATTAAGTCAACTGTGATTTTTTATGTTCATGTTTATGATTATTATTTCTCATAGAATAAAATATTTCTGAAAATAGTGTTTTTAAAAGGAAATACATTGAGGAAAAATGTTGCTAAAAAAAACTAGAAAAAAAGACTTAAAAGACCGTATTTGCTTCTTCAGAAAATAATCTTTTTATCAAGAAATTTTTTATACCAAGGAAGAGAAACACAGCCCAGGAGTTGGCCTTGGAGACTATAGAACAATCAGAAATCCACTTTGGAACCAGACATTAAATATATTACCTTAGCATGGTGGTCCTCAATAAAGATAATTGCTATCTGTTGAACTAACAAATATAACTAAAGATATAAAAGCACAACCTACAAACTTTCTGTGTTCTTTTGTAAGCTATTCAAGAAAATTTTTCTGGAAAGATGAAGTAGCAATATGATTAATTCATATATGAGTTTTATCTTATTAAAGCCATTACCTTCTAAATGGAAATATAATGCAAACAAGGCTGTATTTCTTTTCAGACTTCTTTTATCAATTCCAGATATTAAAATAATTATTTTAAGCTCTTATAGCCCACAGGCAAAATAAAATAGCAAAGGAGCTATAAAACAAAACATATAAGTAGTCAAACTGGGCTTATCACACACCTGCCAGATAAAAAGGCTGATCATCAGTCAAGAAATAAGCACATTAATCCTGAAGGAAGGAACATTTGCATTTCTATAATGCAAAATTACTCCTGCACTAAAAGATTGTGTTGTCGAAGAAACTTAATGTATTTCTCCCCAAAACAATTTTTTAAAGTACTTCAATCCTGGGATTTCTTTTGCACAAATGTGAAACAAAAATCATCTACTTTCACAGTATAATAAGTTTTTAGGAGTAATTGTTCTTCAACGGAGATAAAAAGCTCAACTATTAATGTGCATGATTTTCTAGATATTATTAAAAGCAGTGCAATTATAGTTATGGCAATTGTTATGGTTCTTACCTGATACTGATCAGGAGTCAAGAGTTTAAAACATAAAGCAGAACATGCTTTGCACTTTTTAAAGTCAACTAAGCAATTTGAAGGTTGGCTTTGCTATTGCAAACCCTGGGATCACTCTGCCCTAATGGAGGTAGGAATGGGAGAGAGTGTTGCTAAGAAATTTCATATCCCTTCTTCTTTCTTTAACGCTCTTATCTCCCCAAACCAGACTGTTCTTTCCTTAGGAAAAGAGTGTAATTCTCAGTTATCTGGGCAAATGAGAGTCCTCCATAACAAGGATAAATTAATTTCACAGTTAATCTCAAACCCCAGTTTCAACCCCATTTTAATAGTGTCTTGAGCTTACTTAATAGCTTGACTAAACAGAATCCATAAGTTAAGATAAATAATCTTTTAATACATTTAGAGTGATGGCACCTTATAAAACTGTGAAGGCCCTCTGAGGCCCATGTTATGCTTTCTCACTGGGGAACCTGAATGAACGACAATTTAATTAGACCATCTGGGTTTTCATTTGCTTGGGTATTTATGAACCAGATTCAGTGGAGCCAGAAAATGTACGCAGGTGTTAGAGATGAGGAGAAAGATCATTACTTCTGATGTGATAGATAACAGGAAATTCTAGGGGGAAAAATGCTCAAGGGGAAGTCAATTTTTTGATAACATGCTTATGACAATACATTAGAATGCTTTTGAGCCTTTCATGACATAATGTGCTTCTTTCTATGAATCAGAAACAAACATCTATGGCATTACCATATTAAAACTCTGGCATACTTAAAAATCAGTGAGTATACAGAAAAAGATTAACATGTTAACCAAAGTTACCTTGGAATGCTGAGATTATGGTGTTTTCTGTATATATCTGTATTTTTAATTTTCCCCCAAATAAATATATATTGCTTTCATTTCAAAATACAGATGATGATTTGTTACTTAATTCTTTTTCCTTCTTTTCCAAGTGAGAGGAGGGGAGATAGACAAACTCTCACATTTACGTCCCAGCTACCCTTGTCGGAGGCCGGTGTTCTGCCCACCATGGGCCATGCACAAAACAGAGCTATTTTTAGTGCCTGAGGCAGAAGCTCCATGGAGCCAGCCTCAGCACCCCAGGACCAACTTGCTCAAACCAATCAAACCATGGCTGTGGCAGAAGAAGAGAGTGAAGGAGAAAGGGGGGGGGGGGTGTAGAGAAGCAGATAGTCAATTCTCCTGTGTGTGTGTCCTAACTGGGATTCGGACTGGGACATCCACATGCTGGGCTGATGCTCTGCCACTGAACCAACTGGCCAGGGTCTGGTTACTTTATTTTAAAAATAAGTAGCATATACTGCCACTGAGTTGAAATTTGTAACTGGTTTTCAAACTGTGATTCCCTGGAGAGAGGCCGAGTATGCAGATACCCAGGCTCCTTTTATTACTCAGTTTGATAAAATTTCACTTGGGATTTTTTTTGTGTGATTCTACTTTTTTTTAAAAATAATCTATTTAAGATAGTTTTTTAGAATTTACTATGTACAAAGATTTGTGTTAAGAAAACTAAGGCCCTGCTCGGTTGGCTTAGTGGATAGAGCATTGACCTGGCATGCACATATTCTGGGTTCTATCCCTAGTCAGGGAACACATGAGAAGCAACCACCTGCTTCTATTCCCTTCCCTCTTCCCCTTCTCTTTCTCTTCCCCTCTCACATCCAGTGACTCAATTGGTTTAAGCATCAGCCTCAGGCACTGAGGATAGTTCAATTGATTCAATCATCAGTTCCAGACAGGGGTTGTAGGATGGATCTAACTCAAGGCATATGCAGTAGTCTGTCTCTCTATCTCCCTTCTTCTCAATTACAAGAAGAGGAGAGGGGTAGGGAGGGGAGGGGAGGGGAAGGGAGGTGAGAAAAACAGTCACAGAGTGGCGATTTTCTATTATTCTTCTACCTGCCCTACCCCTCACACACTCCTATGAATCCACTTTCCTTTAATCATTATTCTTTTTCTCCCATGAATAAATCTTAGCCCGTTCCTGGTTTCTCCAGTCTTACTCACTTTGATTCAGCATCACAAATATCAAGAAACTGAGCAGGGCAAAGACAGAACTTTCCTCAAGGATGAGAAAGGAGAGAATACTACATGTATTTACGCAACGATTAACTAGTTGTCCCTGCTGTGTCCTTGGATATTTGGGGGTGGACTGAAAGAGTAGTTGAAGTCAATTGAAATATTTTTGGTGATTAAAAGATGAGTGGGGAAAATAGAGAAGGTTTTATGAAGTATGACTTTGGTTATAAAAAAAAATATTGTTCAACTTTTTTTCAGAAATTCTTAAGATATTATTGTAATAATTACACTATTTATTAGACTGCTGTTTCTTTGAACTTTTAATAAAGACTGGTGCTTAATAAAGACATGGTGCTCCTATTTTAAGTAGATTCTAACTATATTGGTGGTGGGAGAAAGACATACAGCACATTAATTACATAAGAACTCTAAAGATCAAAGAAAATCTAGATGGATCTAGATATAAAACATTTTGGTCCTCAGTATGGATCCTTTTTTATCTTATTTTTATTAATTTTTATGCAGTGACATTGATAAATCAGGGTACATATGTTCCGAGAAAACATCTCCAGATCATTTTGACCTCCGATCATACTGCATACCACTCACCCAATGTCAAATTGTCTTCTGTCACCTTCTTTCCGGTTTTCTTTGTGCCCCTACCCTCCCCCTACCCCCTCCCTCTCCTTCCAGCACCCTCCCCATCCCTCCACCCCATTCCCTGTTGCCATCACATTCTTGTCCATGTCTCTGAGTCTCATATTTATGTCCCATTTATGCATGGGTTCATATAGTTCTTAGTTTTTTCTGATTTACTTATTTCACTCCGTATAATGTTATCAAGGTCCATCCATGTTATTATAAATGATCCGATGTCATCATTTCTTATGGCTGAGAAGTATTCCATAGTAAATATGTACCAAAGCTTTTTAATCCACTCGTCCTCTGACAGACACTTGGGCTGTTTCCAGATCTTCACTATTGTGAACAATGCTGCCATAAACATGGGGGTGCATTTCTCCTTCTGAAACCGTTCTATGGTGTTCTTGGGGTATATTCCTAGAAGTGGGATGACTGGGTCAAAAGGCAGTTCGATTTTCAATTTTTTGAGGAATCTCCATACTGTTTTCCACAGAGGCTGCACCAGTCTGCATTCCCACCAGCAGTGCAGGAGGGTTCCCTTTTCTCCACATCCTCGCCAGCACTTATTCTGTGTTGTTTTGTTGATCAGCACCGTTCTGGCTGGTGTGAGGTGATAAATCATTGTGGTTTTAATTTGCATTTCTCTAATGATTAGTGATGTTGAGCATTTTTTCATATGCCTATTGGCCATCTGTATGTCCTCTTTGGAGAAGTGTCTATTCATTTCTTTTGCCCATTTTTTGATTGGACTGTTTGTCTTTCTGATATTGAGATTTACAAGTTCTTTATAAATTTTGGTATTTAACCCCTTATCAGACATACTGTCAAATATGTTCTCCCATTGTGTAGTTTGTCTTTTTATTCTGTTCTTATTGTCTTTGGCTGTGCAAGAGCTTTTTACTTTGATATAGTCCCATTTCTTTATCCTGTCTTTTATTTCACTTGCCCGTGGAGAAAAATCAGCAAATATATCGCTGCGAGAGATGTCGGAGAGCTTACTGCCTATGTTTTCTCCTAAGATGCTTATGGTTTCACGCCTTACATTTAAGTCTTTTATCCATTTTGAGTTTATTTTTGTGAATGGTGTAAGTAGGTGGTCTAGTTTCATTTTTTGTAGGTAGATGTCCAATTTTCCCAACACCATTTGTTGAAGAGGCTGTCTTTACTCCATTGTATGCCCTTACCTCCTTTGTCAAATATCAGTTGTCCATAGAGCTGTGGGTTTATTTCTGGGTTCTCCGTTCTGTTCCACTGATCTATGTGCCTGTTCTTATGCCAGTACCAGGCTGTTTTGAATACAATGGCCTTGTAGTATAGCTTGATATCAGGAAGTATGATACCTCCCCCTTTATTCTTCTTTTCTAAGATTGCTGAGGCTATTCGTGTTCTCTTTTGGTTCCATATAAATTTTTGAAATATGTGATCTATATTTTTAAAGTATGTCATTGGTATTTTAATTGGTATTGCATTGAATTTATAAATTGCTTTGGGTAATATAGACATTTTAATGATGTTGATTCTTCCTAACCATGAGCACGGTATATGCTTCCACTTGTTTGTATCTTCCTTGATTTCTTTTATCAATGTTTTATAATTTTCCGAGTACAAATCTTTAGTCTCCTTGGTTAAATGTACTCCTAGGACGGCCCTGGCCGGTTGGCTCAGTGGTAGAGCGTCGGCCTGGCGGGCGGGGGACCCGGGTTCCATTCCTGGCCAGGGCTCATAGGAGAAGCGCCCATTTGCTTCTCCACCCCCACCCTCCTTCCTCTCTGTCTCTCTCTTCCCCTCCTGCAGCCAAGGCACCATTGGAGCAAAGATGGCCCGGGCGCTGGGGATGGCTCCTTGGCCTCTGGCCCAGGCGCTGGAATGGCTCTGGTCGCGGCAGAGTGACGCCCCGGAGGGGCAGAGCATCGCACCCTGGTGGGCAGAGCGTCGCCCCTGGTGGGCGTGCCGGGTGGATCCCGGTCGGGCGCATGCGGGAGTCTGTCTGACTGTCTCTCCCTGTTTCCAGCTTCAGAAAATTAAAAAAAAAATGTACTCCTAGGTACTTTATTTTTTTGGTTGCTATAGTGAAGGGGATTGTTTCCTTAATTTCTCTTTCTGACTGTTCATCGTTGGTGTATAAAAATGCCTCTGATTTCTGAGTATTAATTTTATATCCTGCCACCTTGCTGAATTCATTTATCAAGTCCAGTAGTTTTTTTGACTGAGTCTTTAGGGTTTTCTATATACAATATCATATCATCTGTAAATAATGATAGCTTTATTTCTTCTTTTCCAACTTGGATGCCTTTTATTTCTTCTTCTTGTCTGATTGCTGTGGCTAGGACTTCCAGGACTATGTTAAATAAGAGTGGTGAAAGGGGGCACCCCTGCCTTGTTCCTCATCTTAAGAGGATTTCTTTTAATTTTTACACATTGAGTATGATGTTGGCTGTGGGTTTGTCATAGATGGCTTTTATCATGTTGAGGTATGTTCCCTGTATTCCCACTTTGTTGAGAGTTTTTATCATGAATGGGTGCTGGATTTTATCAATGCTTTTTCTGCATCTATTGAAATTATCATGTGGTTTTTCTCCTTCCTTTTGTTTATGTGATGAATAACATTGATAGATTTGCTAATATTGTACCAGCCTTGCCTCCCAGAATAAATCCCATTTGATCATGGTGTATTATTTTTTCCATATATTGTTCGATCCGGTTTGCTAATATTTTGTTGAGGATTTCAGCATCTATATTCATCAGGGATATTGGCCTATAATTTTCTTCCTTTGTGTTATCTTTCCCTGGTTATGGAATCAGAATTATGCTTGCCTCATAAAAGGAGCTTGGAAGTTTTTCTTCCTCTTGAATTTTTTGAAATAGCTTGAGAAGGATAGGAGTTAGTTCTTCTTTGTATAATTGGTAGAATTCACTTGTGAAGCCATCTGGCCCAGGACTTTTCTTTGTTGGGAGTGTTTTGATAATTGTTTTGATTTCATTTGGTGTAATCAGTCTGTTTAGGTTTTCTGATTCTTCCAGATTGATTTTTTGGAAGATTGGATGTTTCAGGGAATTTGTCCATTTCATCTAGGTTATCTAGTTTTTTGGCATACAGTTCTTCATAGTATTTTCTTACAATCCTTTGTATTTCTGTTGTGTCAGTTGTTATTTCTCCCCTCTCATTTCTAATTTTATTTGAGTCCTCTCTCTCTTTTTCTTGTTGAGCCTAGCTAAAGGTTCATCAATATTGTTTACCTTTTCAAAAAACCAGCTCCTACTTTCATTAATCCTCTGTATTGTTTCTTTCGTCTCTATGTCATTTATTTCTGCTCTGATCTTTATTATTTCCTTCCTTCTATTACATTTGGGCTTTAGTTGCTGTTCTTTTTCTAGTTCTTTTAGATGCAGGGTTAAGTTGTTTATTTGAGCTTTTTCTGGCTTCTTAAAGTGTGCCTGTAGTGCTATGAACTTCCCTCTCAGTACTGCTTTTGCTGTGTCCCATAAATTTTGAGTTGTTGTATGCTCATTATCATTCATTTCTAGGAATTTTTTTATTTCTCCTTTGATCTCATTCTTAATCCATTTGTTATTTAACAACCTGCTGTTTAGTTTCCATGTGTTTGAGAATTTTTGAGCTTTTCTGTTGTGGTTGATTTCTAGTTTCATGCCGTTGTGATCAGAGAAAGTGCTTGATATGATTTCAATCTTCTTAAATTTGTTGAGACCACTTTTGTGCCCTAACATGTGGTCTATCCTAGAGAATGTACCATGAGCACTTGAAAAGAATGTATATTCTGCTGTTTTAGGGTGAAAGGTTCTGAGGTTATCTATTAAATCGAGTTGATCTAGTGTGTCCTTTAAGTCTGCTGGTTTTTTTTTTTTTTTTTTAATTTTCTTTCTTGAGGATCTATCTAGTGATGTTAGTGGGGTATTAAAATCCCCTACTATTATAGTGTTGCTGTTGATCTCGCTCTTTATATCCATCAAAGTCTGCTTTATATATTTAGATGCTCCTATTTTAGGTGCGTAGATATTTATAATAGTTATATCTTTCTGTTGGATTGTTTCCTTTATCATTATGTAGTGGCCTTCTTTATCTCTTACTATAGTCTTTGTTTTAAAGTCCATTTTGTACTGAAAATAGAATTACCTTATGACCCAGCAATCCCTCTACTGGGTATATACCCCAAAACCTCAGAATCATTGATATGTAAAGACACATGTAGCCCCATGTTCATAGCAGCATTGTTCACAGTGGCCAAGACATGGAAACAACTAAAAAGCCCTTCAATAGAGGATTGGATAAAGAAGATGTGGCACATATACACTATGGAATACTACTCAGCCATAAGAAATGATGACATTAGATCATTTATAGCAAAATGGTGGGATCTTGATAACATTATAAGGAGTGAAATAAGTAAATCAGAAAAAAACAAGAATTACATGATTCCATACATTGGTGGAACATAAAAACGAGACTAAGAGACATGGACAAGAGTGTGGTGGTTACCAGGGGTGGGGGGAGGGAGGACGCAGGAGGGAGGGAGGGAGAGATTTAGGGGGAGGGGGAGGGGCACAGAGAAAACTAGATAGAGGGTGACGGAGGACAATCTGACTCTGGGCGAGGGGTATGCAACATAATTTAATGACAAGATAACCTAGACATGTTTTTCTTTGAATATATGTACCCTGAATTATTAATGTCATCCCATTAACATTAATAAAAATTTATTAAAAAAAAAAAAATAAAGTCCATTTTGTCTGATATAAGTATTGCTACCCCAGCTTTTTTTTCATTTCCATTTTCATGAAATATTTTTTTTCCATCCTTTTACCTTCAGTCTATGTGCATCTTTTGTTTTAAGGTGTGTGTCTTGTACACAGCATATGTATGGGTCCTGTTTTCTTATCCATGCAGCTACCCTATGTCTTTTGATTGGATCATTTAATCCATTAACAGTTAAGGTTATTATAGATATGTAGTTGTTTATTGCCATTTTATTCTATAAAGCTGTATTCCTCTTTTGCTATATTCTTTTCCCACTTTGATCTGTTTATACCATGCCTCTTAACATTTCCTGCAGCACTGGTTTGGTTGTAATGAATTCCTTGAGATTTTTTTTGTCTGGGAAACTTTTTATTTCTCCTTCAATATTAAATGATAGCCTTGCTGGATAAAGTAGTCTTGGTTGTAGGTTCTTGTTCTGCATTACTTTGAATATTTCTTGCCATTCCCTTCTGGCTTCAAGTGTTTCTGTTGAGAAGTCTGATGTCATCCTTATGAGGGCTCCTTTGTAGGTGATAGCCTTTTTTTCTCTTGCAGCTTTTAATATTTTCTCTTTATCACTTAGCTTTGGTATTTTAATTATGATGTGTCTTGGTGTAGGTTTCTTTGGGTTTCTTTTTAGTGGAGTTCTCTGTGCTTCTTGAATTTGTGAGAGTTTCTCCTGCATTAATTTAGGGAAGTTTTCAGCTATGATATGATTGAACAAAGCCTCTATCCCTGGTTCTTTCTCTTCTTCTCCACTTTGTCTGATCTGTTCTGATTACCGAAGTCTTACTCCTTCTTTACTCCCTGTACTAGCCTCTGTAATTACAATACTTCTGACAGACTGAAACTTAAACACAACCTTCTTTGACCCAGCTGGAGGAGGTGACCCCATTCTATATCAACACTTATTTTGATTCTTTGGTCACCCTGAGGTATATATCCTCATCCTTCCCGGATTCGGAATTATCTCCCACATTGTTACATACTACTCAGGAAAAAAAGAACCATTTGGTTATATAGGAATAGTCTGAGCCATAATATCTATTGGATTCCTAGGGTTTATTGTGTGAGCCCATCATATATTTACTGTTGGAATAGACATTGATACATGCGCCTACTTCACATCCGCTACTATAATTATTGCCATCCCTACTGGTGTTAAAGTATTTAGCTGATTAGCAACTCTTCATGGAGGTAATATTAAATGATCCCCGGCCATATTATGAGCCCTTGGATTCATTTCCCTTTTTACTGTAGGGGGATTAACTGGCATTGTATTAGCCAACTCATCCCTAGACATTGTCCTTCACAATACTTACTATGTAGTAGCCCACTTCCACTACGTTCTCTCTATTGGGGCAGTATTTGCCATCATGGGTGGATTTGTTCACTGATTTCCTCTTTTCTCCAGCTACACCCTATACCTCGCCTGAACCAAGGCTCACTTTTTAGTTATATTTGTAGGTGTTAATATAATTTTCTTTCCCCAACACTTCCTAGGCTTATCCAGAATGCCGCAATGATACTCCGACTACCCCGACGCCTACACTACCTGAAACACTGTCTCATCCATGGGCTCCTTCATCTCATTGACAGCTGTGATGTTGATGGTCTTCATCGTATGAGAAGCATTCGCCTCCAAACGAGAGGTCTCATTAGTAGAACTAACAACCACAAACCTTGAGTAACTCCATGGCTGCCCTCCTCCCTACCACACATTCAAAGAGCACACATATATTAAGTAAATAAGAAAGGATTTGAACCCCCTTAAATTGGTTTCAAGCCAACACCATAACCACTATGTCTTTCTCCATGGTCGAGGTATTAGTAAAATTTACATAACTTTGTCAGTGTTAAATTATAGGTGGAACCCCTATATACCTCTATGGCATACCCATTCCAAACAGGCTTCCAAGACACAACCTCTCCTATCATAGAAGAGCTGCTACACTTTCATGACCACACTTTAATGATCGTATTCCTTATCAGGTCTCTAGTCCTCTACATCATCTCAATCATACTAACCACTAAACCCCTATGATGCAGATGTTATTTCTCTTTATGTTGTCACAGAGCTCTCTAAGAGTTCCTCAGACTTTTTGAGTCTCTTTTCTTTCTTCCTCTCTGCTTTCATGCCTTCATTCCAGTTGTCCTCCAACTCACTGATTCGATCCTCAGCTCTATCCATCCTGTTTTTAATTCCTTCCATTGTGGTCTTCATTTCTGATATTGTATTTGTCATCTCTGACTGATTCTTGTTTGATATTTCAATATCCTTTTTCATACTTGCTATTTCTTTATTGAGGTGTTTGTGATGACCATTCATTGTTGTTTTAAGATCCCTAAGCATCCTTACAATCATTATTTTAAACTCTGCATCCAGAAGTTTGATTATTTCCATATCACTCTGTTCATCTCCTGAAGGTTTCTCTTGTGGTTTCATTTGGATTGCACTTCTTTGTCTTCTCATTGTGTCTGTGTGTTTCAGTGTTTTCTTTGTAGAGCTGGCTTGGTGTTGTCTGCCTCCAGTTTTCACTTGTGTTGTTTCTAGGTCTTCTTGGGTTGGCATCAGCTATTATTTGTAATCCACTTTCGGATTTGGGCTGCTTTGAAGTCTTGATTTGTTTGTTTTCTTAACAGGTGATTGTCTTGTTTGCTGATCTCAGCAGGGGCCTTATTTGAAACTGTATCCAGGAATGCGGTGGGTGTGACCTGAGGCTCTGAAGTCCTCTTCTGCCAGTTAATCTCTCTGGGGGCGGGTTGCTTTCTCAGCTTCAGTAGGGGGAGGTGTATCTCAGATCTCCATGGAGACCTGAGTTACTGCCCCACCTCTCCACTTCTTGTTTTCAGCTGTGTCTTGTTGCACTGATTGGAGCTGGGGAGATGTCTGTATCTCTGTGACCTGGAAGTACTTTTGTATTTTGCTTTGTGGAAGGATCAGCCCCTCCCCCAGTTATGGCCGCCTCCAGCACTGAATGAGTCAGCTTTTCATGTCATCACCTGTATTCCTCTCCCCCTCACCATCCGTCTCCCTCTCTCTCCTTTCTTTTTGGAAGACAAGCAGGCCCTTTCAACACACCTCGTTCCCTGGTTGCCAGGCAAGTGGCTGTGAGCAGTATTTACTGCTCTTTTCCTTGGAGTGAGAGCCCAGCCTCACCCCCCCTTTGTTCCTGTAAGTAGGGGAGATTCAGGCACTCCCTACCAGGTTTGCTGCGGCTTCTTCTTTGCTCCTTGGTTTTTGAAAGCTGTTCTTGTAGTTCAGATTTGGTTTTTTACGCTAATTATTCATAAATTAGTTTATAATCCAGTTTGGTGGTGTGAGCTGGGAGTCTGTGTGTCTGCCTACTCAGCTGCCATCTTCAGGTCTCCCAGTTGTGTGATTTTAGGTAAGACGTGATATTTTTAAGCCTTTGTTTCCTTGGATTTATCCAAGCTTTACACCTTCCGAATCGGCGTTGAACCTCACGTCCACCCCTCAGTATGGATCTTAATGGCAAAGACAACTGGTAAGGTTTCCATATAAGGAGACTGTGCCTCTCAATCTGTGACAGTAACACCAACATAATACTCAGTACAGGACCTTTCTGCTATAAAATATGAGGTATGCTATTCATATTTGGTTAACTTCCAATGTTCCTTTTAAGACACTGATTGTCTCATACAGATACACACACACACACACACACACACACACACACTCTTACTCACTCACATAAACGTTTTCTCCAATGTCAACCAGGAAATGTTCATCTCCATGACTAGTATTAAGGAGACAAGCAGTTGAACTAATTATTCATGAAGCAAAACATGGAAAACTGGCAATGTTAGCAGGTTCAGGTCAAAGGGGAAAGGTCTGAGTTTGACTGTGTCACTGGTAAACACAGGAGTCATCCATGAGTCTTGTAGAAATAGTGAAGAGTGGACAGCAAGTTTTATCTAAGTCAGATGGAGAAGTACAGTTCTTTGTGGCAAGCTGGTTCCCAGAATATAAGAGACAGAGGAGATATCGCAACTGCAGTGTTTTAAGGTCTCAGGTAAAGTTCGACATTGTCAAGCTCAATAAACTTCTGGGGAGGGGGAATATTGAGTACCTGAGACTAAAACAAAAAATATAACTTCATTTATCACTGGTCACTGAGGCTGGTGTGACTAATATCACTAAATAAAACTCATCTGAGTAATACTTGATCATTTTACCAGTTGTAGAAGTTTGAAAAAAAAATAAACTTAGATGAATTTCTTTCCATTCCTCAGGAATAGAATGAATGTGATGAAATCGGACTGTATCTAACAAACAAAAGGGAATGCTGGTGACCAAACTGTGCTATAAATGTAGTAAAAAAATATATATTTTGGTGAAGCAGCATTGTAAAGAGAAAAGAACACCAATGACCTTGGAGTTCAAATCCAAAGTCTGTAATTTATTAGCAGTGAGACTTTATGTGATTTAATCCAAGTCTGATATGGAAAAGAGACTCAACTTGCAAGAGTTGCACGATTATAGATCATGTATGTGAAGACCCAAGTAAAGCCTGCCTGGAATGTGATAGGTACTCAGTAATGGAACCTCACTGCCTGGCCAAGGCTGAGAGGTCCCACATTAAAGCAACTACTGCCTTTACCCAACTTGAGGAGGGTTGTAAATGTTTCATAACTAGCTGCATCTATGCATGCTCAGTCAAACTCTCTCCAGTGAAAGAAATTAAAGATGAAAATCTGAGGAATTATCAATGGTCAAATTTCCTGCCTTATGAAAAAAGTATGTGCTAAAAAATTAGAATGGACCCTGGCCAGTTGACTCAGTGGGAGAGCATCAGCTGGCTGTTAAATGTCCCAGGTCCAAACCCAGTCAGGGCACATAGGAAAGGTGACCATAGGCTCCCCCCCCCTGTCTACTCTCCCTTATTTCTCTCTTTCTCTCTTTCTCCCCCTCTTGCAGCCATGGCTCCATTGGAGCCTCCATCTCAGGTGCTAAAAATAACTCAGTTGCCAAACAATGGCTCTAGATAGACAGAGCATCACCTGTAGGGGGCTTGCAGTGTGTATCCCAGTGGGGGTGCATGTGAGAGTTTGTCTCTCTGTCTTTTTTCCTCTCATTTAAAATAAAATAAATAACATAAAAATAGAATAGAATGAAGTTGACACCCAGAAAGAAGTCTAAAGTAAGGACTAAGAATCATGACATTGTTCAAGCTCTGATTCCACATATCTCTGTCCAGCTTCACTCTTCCTATAGCTTAGTATGCTGAAGGTTGGGTTTCTGTCACTTATATTCCTCAGAGATTAATTAATACAGGTGGCAATGGTTATTCTTTTAATAACAGGCAAGATGTCATAAGTAAAACAGGGAGTGCTGAGAATAAACTTTCTTTTCCCAATTTCATCTCCTACTTAATAATTTATTCCATCACTAATTCTCTGCTTTAGAGCGTCTAACAGAAATCCAAGAATATTAAATATAGTTGATAAATATTTCCAAAATATGCGCTTTTTCTACATATTTGGCTTTACCTTGTTGGAATTCCTCAAAGAATAAATTTCATCTTGACTCTAGTTCTCATCTCCCCAGTGGAGCTTTTATAGTAAGCTAATGGTTTTGATGTACATCCAACTCAAGCTGCAAAATATATCATTCTATAGGCTGTTCCATCTGGGAAACACTTCAGAGATAAAGAAAATGATCTGATTACTTGCTTCATACAAATTCCTGCTCTGAAAATTAGGTTTTTTTAATGAGGAAAATAAGATTATATTTAATACTTCTTATCTGGCTTAGCCTTTTTAGATTTCAAGGCACTTCAATTGAATACTGACATGTAGCAAAACACTGCAGTATATATAATAAAGAAAATTCAGACTATGCAAACAAAAATACATTTATTTTGTCATCCTAAATTCAGAGTTGTTAAGAATTGTTTTCAGTGACTTAAAAACCAAAAGAATCAAAGATAAGAATGAGGTACTATACTTACAAGGAAACACTAAATCCTTTCTGATTTTATGTAGTCTGGGTAGCACTAAACAGGTAACAGACAGACATTCAACAGTAATATGTTTCATGTAGAGAATATACTGAGATAAACCACAGTAAAAAAACAAAAACAAACAAAAAAATAACATGTTGCCTACATACAGGATACCAAAAAGAACAAAAACATAAACAGATTAATGCCATTATATATCCTTGTCATGCCTAAGATGCTTCTGACATAAGAACCCTGCCATCAACAGTGGTACTTGCATTTAAAAGTTCAAAGCTGTGTTTCTACTTTTGATTACTTTTTAAATAGTATTTAAGCAACATGTTTTACAATTTTCAGAAAACTTATTAGAATATCCATTAGTTTCATAATTAAAATAAAAGCTGTAAAGCCAAGAAGACTTTGCCTTCTTTATCAAAAAGTAGTTACTGTTTTGATTCCTAGTCAGAAGAAATCAAACATATGTACATACATCATCTCAAAGCCTTGTCTGTATCCTCTCCACCTACCCAGAGGTCGCTTGCAGACAGTTCCCAATTACCACCATGGCTTCCTTCAACATCTCCTTATTTGAGGGCATCCTCTGACAACACAAGGGAGGTAAGACACAGAGTGGAAGTACCAGGAAGTGAATGTGCCAGGAACAACCCTTAACTAGTGAGAATGGGAGTTGGTAGATAACCTCAAAATCCTCATCAGTCAGGGTGACATTCAGCAGCTCATTCCATTCCACTTCAAAGGGTGAGACTGATCTTTCCTTCCTTCCCTGTCTGATATCCTCACTCCCTCACTCCCTCACAGTGCCTCCTGGAGTCACCTCCCAAAGAAACTGCTTGCACTCAAATCCTTATCTGAGCGTTTGCTTTGGGGGGAAGCCAAACAAAGACCATCTCTGAACAGGTTGTTTTTACTCTACATTGCTCCCTTCCCTTCTCACCACCTCCTTCCTACTTTCAACCTTCAAATCATATAAAGAAAGTTTATCTACGTAATTCATTAAAAAAATAGTTGACCTCTTACATTGAAAAGAGAAAATCAAATATAATGAACCATCCTCTTTGTTATCCAAAGACTTCACTTTTAGCAGTGCACCCACACAAACCTGGAAGTCACATAAAATAATAAGTAGATTCTTCTCATAAATATAGGAAGACTACCCAATTATCTGTAAGCTTAATTAATGATAAAAGCATAATAAAGGCATTCCTAGACAAAGATGCTCAATCAATACTTATTCATGGATGAACAGATAAGAGAATAAACTACTGCTTTCCAGTTGCAAAATTGAGCACATGGTTCATGAAAGCAATATAAAAATTGGAAAGGCCATTAAATTGAACATAAGGACCCAAGCAGAAGAGCCTAGCTCCAGCTCCTATACTTAAAACATCACATCCACAATGTCACGTTACCTCTGTGCTTCAAATTGAATCAAGAGTATCACACATGCCAGCATTAAGAGCTTTGGCCCAGAAGTCAGGACAGCTGAACTGGAAGTCAAGCTCACCAGTACTTGACACAATTTTGGCAAGCACCATCTCTGCTGGAATAAATGCTGGGGTGATATTTGTGCCTTAAGTATTATTATTAAAATGAAGTGGAAATTTGACCTTGAAAATGTAATTAATTAGGTTCTGTACCCAACCTAATTACCTGAGGATCTTCAGCTATATTTGTTTTCTTTAAAGAACCCAAACTCATGATCTGGGAAATTTTTGCTTTTTTCTTTAAGTAAAAAATTTTATTCAAAATGAACCCTTGGATAGAAACTCAACTTATATATCTTCATTTATTCAGTCAACAAATATTTATTGTGCACTGAGCATTGTTCAAAGTACTAAGGATTCAGCAGTGAACACCGCAGACATAAAACCCCAGCCCTCCTAAAGCTTACAATTTAAAAGTACTATGATTGACAGGTATATATAAGCTTAAGAGTCATCTGAAACACTTGTGTAACTGCACGATCTCCTTTCCTCCACATCTGATTCTGTAGGTCTCAAGAAAGAAAATCAGAATCTTCAACAAGTATTCCAAAGTATTTGAAGCAGCAGACCACACTGTGAGAACCACCACTCAACACTTTCCTAGGCACAGTTTGCAAACTACATGCTTAGATGAATTTTCTAGATCCAGTCTTTCAGTCCCGATTCTCAGATGGTCATTAACGAACATATTTGATGGATTCTCCTATTGAACTAAAACCTGAGAAATTTATGAAGTTTAATTAAGGTATGCTTTTTGCCCAAGAGACAGTTAAATATAACAGAATATTAAACTTTGTTATCTTAGATCCTAAAAGTATTCATAACAATAAACTGGAAAAATGAATACTTTTTAATTGCTCCTCAACTGAATTCTAGAGTGCTTAACACACACCTCTGCACACACACACTTACCCTGAGCATCATGTTTGCCAGAGTCTCCTACTCTCAAGTATGCAAACTGTAATGTATATTAGTCTTTATATTCATGGTGTCACTAGATTGTTTATCATATGGTAGACACTAAATGCTTGTGAACGACTAGAATAAATGAGATAATGAATGAATAAACAAAGTCACAAGTAAATAAACCAGCCTTCCTTGCATCAGTTTTCTCATCTGGCAAATTATCTTTCTCCATGATATCCAACTTCCCTTCCAAATCACTAAACCTTGAAAGAAAAGCAGAAATAAAAACAGCCAAATATTAATTGCTGTTTCCAAAAATCTGCCCCTCAAAATTACAGAATACATTTTACCACATGGCTTGCAATCCTGGATTTGGCTATATTTCATTCAAATCAAATCTGCAAAAATATATCTCTGAAAAAGAAAGCTTGATGTAATGCAGATTATAAGAGTTTGCTTGTCCTCCAAGACCAGTTACATAGTTTCTACAGCACATCTTCTTCCTGAATAAACTTTTAACCTTTAAAGTAATTCTAAGAATTTGATAATGACAATAAAGATGATACACAAAAGCCTACCAATGATTATTTACTTAGGTCTCACTGCCCTCTGCTGGATAAAATTAGAAGTTTCCACATGTACGTAATTTTCCAGACTTCTTGGCTAAAAAGGGAATTTTCAAATATTCTTATCTAGTCAAACCCAGGGTTAAGATTAGTATTTGATTTTGCTTTTTGCCTAAGACTCTACAATGGCTTCTCATAGCACTGTTACTGATCCTGTATTTATTCAAAATTGAGATATTTTGTTTACTGTGGATAATTATATATTAATTTCAATATTTTAAATATTGCCTTAAAATACTGTTTATCTTCATTATTGTGTCTTTTAGTGTCCCCTTTAATTCTGCACCTGTGATAAGTGACTCAGTCACCTTACACGAGTCCTAGCCCTAATCAAATCATTCCTAAAATACTTTCTCCAGGTAGTTGGTAAGCAATGTTTGAACACTTCAGGAACACCTTCCCTCCCTAGGTCAAAGTTCCCTAAACTAGGCTCCCACAGGGCTGAGAACCTTTTCCTGCATAATTGCTAGATAAACATTCATTTCCTACTCTAAACTCTGAGCTTTATAAAGATGGAAACTATATCTGGTATTTGTTCTAAGTGTGGGATTTCTAGCCCCTAGCATAGACCTACCAAATTGTAAGCCTCCATAAATATAAGATGAAGGAAAAAGTAAACACACTCCCAGAGAAAAGAGAACTGTATAACACACTTGTTCATCTTTGGGCAGATCTATTAGGAAGATCTTACTATTGAGCAAGGTAATAATAAAGACAATGACAACTGCCATTTATTGATCATTTGCTGCATGTCAGACTTTGTGTTAAGGAATATGTGATCTCATTTAATCCACCCAACACCCTTATGACACATATATCTTTATCAGCCACATTTCAATAGAAGAAAAATCTAAGGCTTAGTGAAATGCAGAAATCAGAAAAATTTCTTCCCATAGCTTTCACACTAGTTCTAGAACTTCTCCTCTATAGCACTTTAATATATCACATAAAAATAATTTCAGGTGGCAAGATGGCGATGGAGTAGGCAGATGTACCAACTTCCACTTCCAAAAATAAAAGTGGATTACAACTTAATTTTAAGAACAATCACCTAGAAAAACCAACATTGGACTAAACTAAGGGAACTCTTTAACCAAATATCACTAAAGAAGCCACACTGAGACTGGTAGAAAAAGCAGAAATGCCGAGAGGGTTGTCCAACTCCCAGGAAAGAGCGGCAGCCAAGAGGGACTCGCATGGCAGGAGGGGAGTTTAGTGGAGAGGGGAGGGTCCTGGGCCCCAGGAATGAAGCCTCAGCTTGCAGTCCCAGAGCCTAGAGAGGTGTACAGACAGTATTTAGCTGCAAAACAAGCCAGGATACTGTTTGCGAGAAAGAGACAGAATTCTTAGACCCAGGATTCATCTTAAAGGGTCTGCACAGAAAACCTCTTTCACAACCACTCACCTGGGGCTCCAGGGGACGGGGACAGCTGAGAGGACTGGAGTAGCAGGAAGAGAGTGTAATCTAGGAGGCATAAGGAGAAACACTTTGAGGAACAGCCACCCTAACCCCTGGGCTGAGTCACTCCCCAAATCTAAAGTGAATATTTTTCCTGGAACCAGCAATACCAGCAAAGGGAAACAGGTCACAGGCCAAACAGAAGCTCTCTTGCTGCAGTCAGAGCAAAGAACCACTTAGAAGCAGGGAGTCATCAGGGATGCAGTATTGAGTGCTTAGGTGTGAGCTGCATCGCCACCCCCACACTGCTCAGTGCTCACCAGAGGGTGGACAGCGGCAGGACATGGGAGCATGGTCCTGGTGGTGGGGGCGAAAGCTGGGGACTGGCTGCAACTGTGGCTTGGGCACAAGCACAGCCCTGCCCATGGGGGCTCAAGCTAGAGCCAGCCACGACTGAGGCCCGGGCAAAAATGCAGACCCACCTAGCAGGGTAAGAGGCCAGGGACCAACTGCGGCTGCAGAAGTGGCGTACAAAAGCGGTCCAACTCGCAGCTGAAGGCTGGGTGCGCAAGAGTGGTCCTGTAAGGCCCTGGCCGGTTGGCTCAGCGGTAGAGCGTCGGCCTGGCGTGTGGGGGACCCGGGTTTGATTCCCGGCCAGGGCACATAGGAGAAGCGCCCATTTGCTTCTCCACCCCCCCTCCTTTCTCTCTGTCTCTCTCTTCCCCTCCCGCAGCCAAGGCTCCATTGGAGCAAAGATGGCCCGGGCGCTGGGGATGGCTCCTTGGTCTCTGCCCCAGGCGCTAGAGTGGCTCTGGTCGCCGTAGAGCGATGCCCCAGAGGGGCAGAGCATCGCCCCCTGGTGGGCAGAGCGTGGCCCCTGGTGGGCGTGCCGAGTGGATCCCGGTCGGGCACATGCGGGAGTCTGTCTGACTGTCTCTCCCCGTTTCCAGCTTCAGAAAAAAAAAAAAGAAAGGAAAGAAAGAGTGGTCCCATAAGCAGTCCCACCCACAGGGGCAAAGCGAAAGTCAGGGAACCAGCTGAGACATGTGAGTGGGCATAGGATCACAGTCCCACCCATGGGGCCCAGGCTTGCAGACCCGGCACCAGTACTGTTCTGCCCTGGGGGTGGAGCGGAGGCAGGAGGCCAGCCAGGGCTTGCAGCCCAAGCGCAGGAGAGCAGTCCTGCTGTCAGGGGCAGTATGGAGACCCAGCCAGCCAAGGCTTGCAGCCTGGGCATGCAAATGTAGCCCTGCCCATGGAAGAAAGGGAGAAGCCACAGCGACAGCTACAGCAGATCGGCGCCAGAACGCCAGTGCCTGAATGTCCAAGACAGCAGCAGAGGTAGTGGTGGGCCTGCAAACACACCATACCTAGGGAACCCAGAGGCCACACACATCAGACTCCTGTGGCCACACCCTTCTTATACACAGACAAAATAGAAAGGCAGAGAAATGCAACCCAAATGAATCAACAAAAGAAATCTTCAGAGAAAGATCCCAATGAGATAGAAATAACCAAATTACCAGATGCAGAGTTTAAAATAATGATTGTTAGGATGCTCAAAGATCTTAGAGCAACAATGGATGGACATAACGAGCATCTAAATAAAGAGAAAGCAAGTATAAAAAAGGACATAAAAATAATAGAAAAGAATCAGTCAGAAATGACAAATACAATATCAGAAATGAAGACCACACTAGAAAAAATTAAAAGCAGGATGGATGAAACTGCAGACTGAATCAGCATGTGAGAGAACAAGATAAATGAAAGCACAGAAGCAGAGCAGCAAAAATAAAAGAGACTCAAAAAGTCTGAGGAAACTCTAAGACAGCTCTGTGACAACATGAAGAGAAATAATATCTGAATCATAGGGGTTCCTGAAGGAGAAGAGAAAGAACAAGAAATAGAGAATCTGATTGAAGAAATCATAGCTGAAAACTTCCCTAAACTGATGAAGGAAAATGTCACACAAGTTCAAGAAGCACAGACAGTTCCATTAAGGATAAACCCAAAGAGGCCAACACCAAGACACATCATAATTAAAATACAAAAATTAAGAGATAAAAAAATACTGAAAGTTGTAAGAGAAAAGCAGTCTATTACCTACAGAGGAGCCCCCATAGGATGACATCTGACTTCTCAACAGAAACACTTGAGGACAGAAGAGGACGACAAGAAATAAAGTAATGGAAAACAAGAGCCTACAACCAAGACTTCTCTATCCAGCAAGGCTGTCATTTAAAATTGAAGGAGAAATGAGAAGCTTCCCAGACAAAAAAAACTCAAGGAATTCATTACAATCAAACCAATGCTACAAAAAATGTTAAGAGGCCTGTAAACAGAACAAAGGAGGGAAAGATCTAGTAAAAGAGAAATGTAGATTTAAAAAATAAAATGGTAATAAACAACTACATATCAATAATAACCTAAATGTAAATGGATTAAATGCTCCAATCAAAAGACAAAGGGTAGCTGCATGGATAAGAAAACAGGACCCACATATATGCTGTCTACAAGAGACACACCTCAAAACAAAAGATACACATAGACTAAAAGTAAAGGGATGGAAAAAAATATTTCATGAAAATGGAAATGGAAAAAAGCTGGGGTAGCAATACTTGTATCAGACAAAATAGACTTTAAAACAAAAGCTATAGTAAGGGATAAAGAAGGTCACTACATAATAATAAAGGAAGCATTCCAACAGGAAGATATAACCATTATAAATATCCATGTGCCTAATATAGGAGCACCTAAGTATATAAAGCAGATTTTGATGGGCATAAAGGGCGAGATCAACAGCAATATTATAATAGTAGGGGATTTTAATACCCTACTAACATCATTGGATAGAGTCTCAGAAAGAAAATTAACAAAGAAACAGCAGACTTAAAGGACACACTAGATCAACTCAATTTAATAGATATCTTCAGAACCTTTCACCCTGTAGCAGCAGAATATTCATTCTTTTCAAGTACTCATGGTACATTCTCTAGGATAGACCAAATGCTAGGACAAAAAACGAGTCTCAACAAATTTAAGAAGATTGAAATCATATCAAGCATCATCTCGGATCACAATGGAATGAAACTAGAAATCAACTACAATAGAAAAACTGAAAAACAATCAAACACTTGGAAACTAAATAGCATGTTATTAAATAATAAATGGGTTAACAATGAGATTAAAGAAGAAATAAGAAATTTCCTTGAAACAAATGAAAATGAACATACAACAACTCAAAATTTATGGGACACAGCAAAAGCAGTTCGGAGAGGGAAGTTCATAGTACTACAGGCATACTTTAAGAAGTTAGAAAAAGCTCAAATAAACAACTAACCCTGCATCTAAAAGAACTAGAAAAAGAACAGCAAGTAAAACTGAGAGAAAGTAGAAGGAAGGAAATAAAAAAGAGTGGAAATAAATGACATAGAGGCTAAAAAAACAATACAGAGGATCAATGAAACCAAGATCTGGTTCTTTGAAAAGGTAAACAAGATAGATCAACCTTTAACCAGACCCACCAAGAAAAAAGAGAGGACTCAAATAAATAAAATTAGAAATGAGAAAACTAACAACTAACACAGCAGAAATACAAAGGATTGTAAGAAAATACTATGAAGAACTGTATGCCATAAAATTAACAACCTAGGTGAAATGGACAAATTCCTCAAAACATATAATCTTTCAAAAATCAATATAGAAGAATCAGAAAACCTAAACAGACTGATTTCATCAAATGAGATTGAAACAGTTATCAAAAAGCTCCCAACAAACAGAAGTCCTGGTGGCCAGATGGCTTCACAGGCGAATTTTACCAAATGTTCAAAGAAGAACTACCTCTTATCCTTCTCAAGCTATTTCAAAAAATTCAAGAGGAGGGAAGACTTCCAAACTCCTTTTATGAGGCAAGCATAATACTGATTCCAAAACCAGTTTTCTACACTACAAAGAAAGAAAACTATAGACCAATATCCGTGATGAACTTAGATGCTGAAATCCTCAACAAAATATTTGCAAACAGGATCCAACAGTACATGAAATAAATCATACATCATGATCATGTGGGATTTATTCTAGTGAGACAAGGCTGGTACAATATCCACAAATCAATCAATGTGATTCAACACATAAACAAAAGAAAGGATAAAAATCACACGATAATATCAATAGATGCAGAAAAAGCATTTGAAAAAATCTAGCAGCCATTCACGATCAATACTCTCAGCAAAGTGGAAATACAGGGAACATACCTCAACATGATAAAGGCCATCTCTGACAAACCCAAAGCAAACATCATAATCAATGAGCAAAAATTAAAAGAAATCCTTTTAAGATCAGGAACAAGGCAGGGGTGCCCCCTTTCAACACTCTTATTTAACATAGTTCTAGAAGTCCTAGCCACAGCAATCAGACAAGAAAAAGAAATAAAAGGCATTCAAATTGGAAAAGAAGAAGTAAAATTATCATTATTTGCTGATGATATGCTACTATACATAGAAAACCCTAAAGTCTCAGTCAAAAAACTACTGGACCTGATAAATGAATTCAGCAAGGTGGCGGGTTATAAAATCAATATTCAAAAATCAGTGGCATTTTTATACACCAACAATGTACTGTCTGAAAGAGAAATTAAGAAAACAATCTCATTCACTATTACAACAACAAAAAAATAAAGTACCTAGGAGTAAATTTAACCAAAGAGGTTAAAGACTTGTACTCAGAAAATTATAAAACATTGACAAAGAAAATCAAGGAAGATACAAACAAGTGGAAGCATATACCGTGTTTATTGAGAGGAAAATAAACATCATTAAAATGTCTATATTACCCAATGCAATCTATAATATAAATTTAATGCAGTTCCAATTAAAATACCAATGACATACATACTTCAAAGATATAGAACAAATATTGCAAAAATTTATATGGAACCAAAAAAGCACACAAATAGCCTCAGCAATCCTGAAAAAGAACAATAAAGTGGGGGATATCACACTTCCTGATATCAAGTTATACTACAAGGCCATTTTACACAAAACAGCTTGGTACTGGCATAAGAACAGGCATACAGATCAATGAAACAGAACAGAGAACCCAGAAATAAATCCACACCTATATGGACAATTGATATTTGACAAAGGAAGTAAGAGCATACAATGGAGTAAAGACAATCTCTTTTTCCTTTTTTTTCATTTTTCCAAAGCTGGAAATGGGGAGGCAGGCAGACAGACTCCCGCATGCACCCGACCGGATCCACCCGGCATGCCCACCAGGGGGCGATGCTCTGCCCATCTGGGACGTCGCTCTGTTGCATCCAGAGCCATTCTAGTGCCTGAGGTAGAGGCCACAGAGCCATCCTCAGCACCCAGGCCATCCTTGCTCCAATGGAGCCTTGGCTGCGGGAGGGGAAGAGAGAGACAGAGAGGAAGAAGAGGGGGAGAGGTGGAAAAGCAGATGGGCACTTCTCCTGTGTGCCCTGGCCGGGAATCGAACCCGGGACTCCTGCACGCCAGGCCAACGCTCTACCGCTGAGCCAACCGGCCAGGGCCGACAGTCTCTTTAACAAATGGTGTTGGGAAAATTGGACAGGTACTTGCAAAAAAATGAAACTGGATCACCAACTTATGCCATTCTCAAAAATAAACTGAAAATGGATAAAAGACTTAAATGTAAGTCATGAAACCATAAACATCTGAAAAGAAAACATAGGCAGTAAACTCTCCGATATCTCTCATAGCAATATTTTTGCTGATTTATCTCCATGGGCAAGTGAAATAAAGGACAGGATGAACCAATGGGACTATATAAAACTAAAAAGCTTTTGCACAGCAAAAGACACCATTAACAAAATGAAAAGACAACCCACACAATGGGAGAATATATTTGCCAATACATCTGAGAAGGGGTTAATTACCAAAATTATGAAGAACTAGTAAAATTCAACACCAGGAAGGTAAACAATCCAATCAAAAAATGTGCAAAAGAAATGAATAGACACTTTTCCAAAGAGGACATACAGATGTCTAATAGGCAGACGAAAAAATGTTCAACATCACTAATCATTAGAGAAATGCAAATTAAAACCACAATAAGATACCACCTCACACCAGTCAGAATGGCGCTCATTAACAAAACAATACATAATAAGTGCTGGAGAGGATGTGAAGAAAAAGGAACCCTCCTGCACTGCTGGTGGGAATGCAAACTGACTGATGCAGCCACTGTGGAAAACAGTATGGAGATTCCTCAAAAAATTAAAAATGGAACTGCCCTTTGACCCAGCTATCCCATTTAGGAATATATCCTAAGAATAACAAATCACTGATTCAAAAAAAGAAATGCACCCCATGTTTATTGCAGCATTGTTTACAATAGCCAAGATCTGGAAACAGCCCAAGTGTCTTGTCAGTGGACAAGTAGATTTAAAAGTAGTGCTACATATACACAACAGAATACTACACAGCCGTGAGGAAAAAGGAAATCTTACCTTTCACAAGAACATGGATGGACCTGGAAACTATCATGCTAAGTGAAATAAGCCAGGCAGAGAAAGAAAAATATCATATGACCTCATTCATTTGAGGAATCCAGTAAACAATGTGAACTGAGCAATGGAACAGAGGCAGGGGCGGGATCAAAGGGATCAGAAGGAAACCAGTCAGAGGAAAGTAGAAAAGAAGATGAGATCAGAGAAGGGAAAGAGATAAATGAAATTATATATACATAACACAGCACTATAGAGAATAGGACAGCAAATCCTGGAGGGAAGGGGAGAAGAAATTGGGGGAAGTAGGCATGAGGGGGCTGATGGGGAATAGGGGTAGAGGGGATATATTCGGTGGGACACTTGAATCTATGTAAACACAAATTAAAATCATATATATATATATAAATAAATAATAATAATTCCAAATCCCACCAAAAAAGGGTTACATGTTATGTGAAAGGCACTATCATACCATCTCAAAGGGATAGAAAGGAAAAGTAGAACACACCTCTCTCTGGGATCTTCCGTCTCAGAATACAGAGAATATTTTTTTAAGTATGCAAATGATAATCTTAAAATATACTGCTCACAAAAATTAGGGGATGTTTCAAAAATGAATATGAAGCTATAAAATATCCCCTAATTTTTGGGAGCTGTATATAAGGCTCAGCGGAGTCAAGGTCAAAAGAGAAGGACTAAATGAAAGTTCAAATGAGAGAGCAGTTACAATCTGGTTGGAGGGATCAAAATTCCCTTCATAGGAGGTAGCAGCATGTCCAGTATGCCCTGAAGGAGAGAGAAAAGTTTAACAGGCATCATAAAGGGGAGGAGAGAGGGAGAATAGTTCAGAAAGAGGCAAAAGTCCCAGTGCAATAAGAGATGCAGGAAGTGTGTTTTTGTGTGCACACGTGTGTCTGTCTGCCTGTTTGACTGTCTATAAAGGAGTCTTCCAGTTTGCCTGCAACACAGAGCACATGTGAAAAATAAAGAGACATAGGCAGTGAGGCAGACCAGAATACATTAATGAGGGCTCCCAGTGCCAGGCTAAGAGATCTGTCCTAAAGTGCATCTTACTGGGATGAAAGAAAGTTCTTGAGCAGTGGTGTGCCATGTTGCCGAAACCCTCATTCCCCACCAAAAGCCATTGATTCAGACTTCTGGTAGTTCCTTAGGCCAACAGGAATTCCTCATCCACCTATGCCATTACTACTTCTAGACTTTGTTCTCTGCTGGGACCACAAAGACAAGTCTGGAAGCATTGTGTGGGTAGGTGAGGGCAGCCTCTGGTAGCAGCTCAGCCAACCACGACAATGGTAGAGGCAGAAGTGCTCCCCCACTGCTCCCCATAGGCCTGTGTTGGAACAACAGAGTAAGTAGTAGGCAGGCACTTTGGTGGTAGTGGTGTTGATAGAGCTGGGACATGTCTCTGGGTCCCACCATACGGAGGTGCTGGCATTTATGCATGCCCAATGCAGGCACTGATAGCTACAGCAAAGCTAATCAGAAAGTTCTTGGAAGACCTTGATATAATTCCATTTGTAGAATCATGGCTCAGAAAAAAATATGATTTAGTCAGTGACAATCAGAAAAAAGTGTTTTTTTTCCAAAATAACTAATAATTTGGAAATTATCAGAATAATTGATAAATGATGTATAGTAGAATTTATAGCACTTGTTCTATGACATCAAGTTAGTTTAGAGAATAAGAAATACATTTCTCATTTTCTTATGCACTTATTTTTATATATAAAAGCACAGTGGTTGTTGACTGTTTTAGATATCACTCAGGTTGATAGGCATTCAATTACATGGAGACAGATAGCTGGGCAGGGCCTGGGCAGTAGTAAATGAGGGTGTACAAAAACAAACCTCCCCCCTTAACTGTGTTTGGCCTGACCTGTATCTACCATGACCGTGACCCCCTGTCCCACTGACTTCTATGCAGCAATATCTCCAGCCAACCCCCCTAGCACAGCATGTTGATATCATATAGATCTAGTTTGCTTTTTCCTTCAGAGGTGGAACAGACTGCAACCAGAACACAACAGATTTATTAGCTAATTAACTTGCCCAAAGGTTAAGTAAGATGTACTCACTCACTTTAAAAAATGTAACTTACTGAAGGTTTGCTATGTTCCAGGCCCTGTGCTAGACTCTGAGGACATAGTAACAATGAAAGGTAAGTAAAGGACTCTAAAGAGGAAGGACAACAGCAACCCAGTCTTACAGCGTAGGAAAAGCATTCCAGAGAAAGTGGTCTCAACACTGAGACCAGATATGTGAGTAAGAGTAAATATGAGCCAGGTGCTGGTATCGGAGGGGAGGGGAGGGGAGGGGAAGAAGGAGAGGAGAGAGGGAGAGAAAAGGCCTGGAAAAGAGAGAAAGAGTGTGTTCCTTTGAGGAAACTGTGGTTGGTTTTTAAGGCTGGAGCACTGAGCACAACGTGGGCAGTAGTGAGAGAAAAGACTAGGACAGCAAGCAAGGCCCAGTTCACAAAGGGCCTTGTGAGCCAATAAAGGGATCTGGGCTTTACCGTGAAAGTAGTAAGAAGCATAGAGAAGATTCAAGAAGAGTGATGTGATCATATTTGCATTTGAGAAGAACACCTCAGCTGCAGCATCGGGACTGGATGAGAGAGGGGTAGACTAGAAACAGAGATGAGGATGCTCGCTGTGGTAAGTAGATGTCCAGAACTAAATTAATGACTACAGGAGTTGAGAGAAGTGAGTGCTTTGAACACTACTCATTAAGAAGAACTGGAAAAATTTGGTGATAATGGATGGTGTTATAAACTGAATACTTGTGTCCACCTCAAATTCTTTATGTGTGGCTGGATTCGAAGATGGGCCTCTAGGGAAGTTATTCAGGTTCAAAGAGGTCATGAGGATGGGAACCTGAAACCGATTTGCCAGCACCTTTATCTTTGACTTCCCAGCCTAAAGAAATGTGGGAACATGAAGTTCTGTTGTTTAAGCCAGCCAGACGATGTTATTTTGTTACTGTAGCCCAAGCAGGCTAATGCAATGGAAATATTCAGGGAGGGAAAGGAGTCAAAGGGGACATCCAGGGCTCTTGCTTTGTCACTGGATGGCTTGGAGCCACGATGGAGAAGCACAGAAGAAGCAGGCTTATGGAGAGGATGCATTCGTTTCTGGGCAGACAGCATTTAGAGACTATGGAATATCTTCGTGCAGACGCCCAGTAGTAGTTGGAAGTCTAGGGGGCAGGAAAGCTACATCAGAGATATAGATTTAGGGATAATATGCATATAGATGATAATTAAAACCTTAAAAATAAACGATGTTTCTCAGGAAGTGCATGAGGATGAATGAAAAGGAAAACAAAAACAAAAACTGAAGACCGAAATCAAAAGATGGTCAATATTTAAAAAATGGAGAAAGGAAAAGGAGAGCTCTTAAGAAAGATTAAGAACAAAGGATAAAACAAAAAGAAAGAATGGTGAGCAAAGCAAAGGAATGTCAATGTAAGAAATTTTCAAACCTGTAAGAATTTTTTGTGAGTTTATTTGAGCCAAACTGTTGACAACTGCTGGGAAGCAAAGATTACCCATGTTACCAGGTAGGTTACAATAGATGTAAGAGACAACAAACAGGCTAAATTAAGGTAAGCATTGACCTTTGTTAGAGAAAAATATCTCCAATAGACATAACTACCCACCATGAACTGCTTTTAGATGGAAAGGTTTCATTTCAGCCCATCCTGTGAGGTTACGTTAGGTCTCTGAGTCTGCAAGGCCACCAGGCAGGCTTCCCCTGAGCTTGTCAGGTTCAACATGCGGCTCCTTTTCTGTCCACAGAGGAAAAAGTATCAAGCAGGGGGCATGAGCAATAGTGTCACACGTTAATGGGAGAGTAACAGGACAGAGAAGGGATTCCTGGATTTAGCACAAGGAAGATACTGATGACCTGGCAAAGGGCTTCCAGTGGAGCGGTGTGGGCAGCCAGGGGCAGAGGTAAGAGATGAATTAGGAGAATAACTCAGAGAAATGGAGGCAAAACAGCACGAGAAATAATAAGATCAGTGCATTTTTGCAAACTTTTTTACCCTTGAGTTGTAATTTTTTTTAAATGGATGTAAACAGTAAGATGGAATTCATTACTAGATGGCATAAAGAGAGACTTTTTTAAAAAAAGGGATACTTTATTTGTGCAATGCTGTTTTTTAAATTAGGTTATTTGGCAGGTTAGAAATAAAGTCACATTTCAGCCTCATGTGGAACTAGATTGGTATATTCTGTTCAGGTTAGGATTTTAGAAACAAAGCCTTGTGAATCTCTGAATTTTCAAAACTGTTACTTTTATTTGTAAAGTGACTTGAGAACAACTATACACACATTCTAAAACCAGGGCAACTCCAGTAAACTTATTTCTTTGTATAGTAATATTGGCTTTCATTATTGTAATTTGGAGGTCTGTAAATTATATAAACAAATCATCTCTATGAACTCAGAACCTTCCTAACCTATTGTGGAGATAGAAATCTGAATTATATTGAGTCTAGGAAGAAACCAACCCTGTCCCTGTTGTTCTCCTTCCTCTTTCTATCCCTTCAATAATCATCCAAATGTAAAGAGCCCTAAATTAGCAACTAGCAAGATCATAGCTAGTGTTGTTTGAGATGCCTCTGTTTACCTGTGGGTTTTAATTCCTCTGCAAAAAGTCCTTTCCTCCACTCCAATCCTGAAACGTACTGAAGGATTCTGTCTCTCTTCCTCCCTCCGGATTCTAGAACTTGCCCTGTCTAGGACCAATACCCTCTCACTTTCTCTCTGATTTCTTATGCTCCCCTCAAGTCCAGGCAGACATTCTCCAGTCTTTATGCAAGAAAAACAGGCTCGAACTGCATATGTCATTTTCCAAACTATTTGTCTTTGCCAGGTCTTGACTTCAAAAATACAAAACTTAAAAATCAACTCTTCTTTTACCCACAGTTGGCCCGTGTCAGCCCGACCCAATGGCATGAAGGTGAATCCCATAATACACCAGACTGGCCCTGGCCGGTTGGCTCAGCGGTAGAGAGTCGGCCTAGCGTGCGGAGGACCCGGGTTCGATTCCTGGCCAGGGCACACAGGAGAGGCGCCCATTTGCTTCTCCACCCCTCCGCCGCACTTTCCTCTCTGTCTCTCTCTTCCCCTCCCGCAGCCAAGGCTCCATTGGAGCAAAGATGGCCCGGGCGCTGGGGATGGCTCTGTGGCCTCTGCCCCAGGCGCTAGAGTGGCTCTGGTCGCAATATGGCGACGCCCAGGATGGGCAGAGCATCGCCCCCTGATGGGCAGAGCGTCGCCCCATGGTGGGCGTGCCGGGTGGATCCCGGTCGGGCGCATGCGGGAGTCTGTCTGACTGTCTCTCCCCGTTTCCAGCTTCAGAAAAGTGAAAAAAAAAAAAAAAAATACACCAGACTGACACAGAGGTACAAAATCAACTGGGGAGGAGATGGTGTGGAGTTTGTTTATATCTCCAAATTTTACCTTGCTTCTTAAGCAAATAAAAGAAGAATGAAAGAACAAAGAAAGGAGCAGTTAGATAGAATAGGCAAAATTAAACCCACCCAACACCATACACTCAACACCGTAATCACTAGGGACAATTTCAGTATATATCTTTTCAATTCATTATCTGTTTATATGCATATATTTCTACTATACTGTGGACAAAAAGAAAAAAAGATAGGGCCATGAACTAAACCTGACAAGCTCAGGTGAGCCTGCACAATGGCCTTGCAAACTCAAGGACCTAAGGTAACCACACAGGATAGTCTGAAATTAAAAACCTTTCTAACTAAAAGCAGTTCATGGCGGGCAGTCATGTCCTAGGGAGGTATTTTCTCTGTAAACAAAGGTCAATGTTTACTTTTACTCAAGCCTCAAGCCTGTCTGTTGTCTTTTGCATCTACGATAAAGTACCTGATAACATGTCTTTAAAATGTAAGGGTAAGAAATGTTTACCTGAAATCTATGTATGCTTATTTATCAATGTCAACCTGTTAAAGTTCATTTTTAAAATAAAATGTAAAGAAAAATAAAAAATATATAAGGGTAATCTTAGTTTCCTGCCCCCTCAGGCCAGACATCCCACCAAAGCAGGAACCAACAACCCCCCCTGTTATTGTTATGAGAATCACTAACTGTTAACTGTCTTGTTTCTACCTACAGAAAAGCTTCAACAACATGCACATTTTTACTTTTTATCCAATTCCAGAGATTTCCCTGTTTTGCTTTCTCCTGCCTTCCTAATCTATCACCAATCAATTTCACATAACCCCCTGACATCTTCCCCTTTGATTCTAACGTATAAAAATAAATGGCGAAACGCCATTTTCCAGAGCACTTCCCAAATTTGTTGAGACTTTGCTTCTTAGCAATTGTTGACAGTTTAGTTCAAATAAACTTATAAAAATTCCTACAGGTTGGGAAGTTGTTTTATAATGACAATACCCATTTGTAAATGAAAACTGGCTTCATTTAATTTAATTATTCATATATTCCTTGCATAACAACATTAATTCTGGAAAGTCTTGCTAAGTGGAAAAAATTAATTTTTAAATTTCCATTAATTTTACTGGGAAAAATTATGACACATTCCATCCCAACTTATGATACCTGAACAATGCTCACATTGCTAACTTAAAAATGAAAACATATTATATAAGCAATAGACAATATTTAAAAAGATATGAATGTGGCTTATACTTTGAAATATAATATTTATTATTCTTATAAAATGAGGAAGAAGAATCTTGATAGTGAGCATTGGTTGGGGACAGTTGTGAAGAAGTCATTCTTTTGGAAGATGAATTCTCTATATACCATGTTCTTTACCAACATTTCAGACTTTTGGGGATACATGGTTATTATTTTGTACCGAAATTAGACTTGGATATAAGTTATAATACTGAAAAATCAGTTTGAGGGTAAAATAAAGGCTAACTCTGCTAGTCCTTAGTAACATATGGAAGAATACATGGAGATGCTATATTTCTTTCCCACTTGATTAGTGAACATACACAGAGCAATCATTTTGGAATTGCCAAATATGGTGTCCAATTCACTGTTTCACATTGTATTATTTTATTGGAAACTATTTGTTGAGAAAAATAGTGAATGTTCATTAACCTAAAACCATGTTTCATATAGATATTTATTTAGTATTTCTTGGGTGCAAAATAATTACCTTTTTTAAAAGCTGTCTGAGAAGTGGTATAACTATTAAAAAGGCATTATGGGGAAAAATCATTAAATGAACAGTGTAAAGCCAGCAGCCAGGGATGCTACTACAGCAGCCCGGCCCATGCAGGTTCGCATTGGATTCGGACAGTCGGTAAAGAAACAATGGAGCCACAAACTGGTAGGCCATAGTCTTTAATCCTAGCTTGCACCCGGCGGGCAAGTAAAAACACACAGTGGGCTCCAAAACCCACTCACATTCAGTGCTCACAAAGCTACTGACTTATCCGAGTTTCCTAGAATTAAAGGTTTCTAGCTCACCAGCCTTATTCTCCTCAGTTCCCCATCTCCTTCCTTATCCCAGATACAAACTCGACACAAACTGGCATCTCACTCAGCACTCCGCCATCTTGGCTGCTTTTCCTGGCCTCCTCCACGTGGCCTCCTTCAGCTGCTGGCTCTACTCTCTCTGCTCTCTCATGCTAATCTCAGGAACCAAGAGGGCAAGCTCTCGTTCTGCCCCCATTTTATAGTGTAGAAATCCAAACCTTTAATCCAATATACAAAACAGGGAAGTCTCTAATACAAAGTCACTTCTCTGAGGCATGATTGGATTGTACCACCCCACATCAAAAAGGGTGGGAAAGGCTTAATCCCAAAACCAAGCCCAGGCTAGAGGGATTCGGCCTGCCCATAGCCAGCCCCCAACACACATTAATATCACCTGGGTAACGGCCTCCTCGTGGGCAGCACCATCTTTAACAAAGTGAGCATAATATATTTTATCTGCCCAACAACAGTCATTATACAAAGTAAATCTATATATGAAAACATCATTGCATGACAGTAAATATGATTCTATAGCAATATTTTAAATGGCTACATAAATTCCATTATTCAAACATACCGTAATTTATTTAAATAATTCCCAACTGTTGGAAATTTAGCTGGATTTTTATTTTTCAGATTTCACTGTTATAAACAACGCTGTAAAAGAACATTCTTGTGGTTGTCTCTCTCCTAGGAGGTACTTTATGCACAAGTATTAGCTTTGACCTGGACCTAGATACCAATTCTTCTGTTTCTCAAGTTAATTTTTTTTTCTTTATGCCAAATTGAGAACACTTGGATCATATTAGATTTGCAACACATAGGTTCTGCACAAACACAGAAACAAACACAAAGATTCCCATGAACATACACAGTTTAACGTTGACTGCCCAATTCAAATGAATGCAATTCTCATTCTAAAGTAACTGGCTGACAGTTTATAAAATAATATGCCTTCTGAGACATACAGTCAAGGAAAAAATGTAGTTCTTGTCCAATTTACATTGTCCTAATGGCTTGAATTGGAATCCCTTATCAATGATTCAATGACTCAATGCCTAAAGGCCACAAACTTTTGAAGAATTTTCCAACTTTCCTCTCTTGACCAACTAGGGAGGAAATTGTGTTGTGCTCAAAAAAAAGGTCTGCCTCTAATTATCTTCACACACACACACACACACACACACCCCACCTTGGTAACTGCAGTGGTCAGTTAAAACACACACACACACACACACACACACACACACACACACCACCTTGGTAACTGCAGTGGTCAGTTAAAACACACACACACACACACACACACACACACACACACACACACACACCACCTTGGTAACTGCACACAAAAGCAGAAATGAACCTGCAGACAAATATAACTGAAACAAGACTCCATGGTCCTTGAAAGATATAACCTAGCCTGGACAGAAATGTAAAACTGAATGTGTTTTCATATACAAAGAAATAATAGCTTCAAATCTGTATTTCCAATTCAGATATGACATTTTCCTGAATAAACATAGGACCTGGCCAAGCAGAATGCTGTCATAAACAAGTTTTCTGTAGATGTTACCAATCCATCTCAAATCCAGCAAGTTCCCTTAGTCTCTAGTACTTCATATAAAATACACAGCATGTTTATGTAATTTATCCATCTTGTTTAAGAAGGATAGAGCAAAGTTTATATAAATTCTGTCAACAGCACAGAATTAGTGAGGTAAATTGATTTCCCATTTATGGTCGCTGGAGTTGATTTCCTTGAAAAAGAGATGTGTTTGGATATAACCTTCATAAACAGCAAATAAATGGCCATTGCCCTTCCCTTCATAGTCTACAAGGATGGAGCCAGAAGTAGTGAAAGGCTCCCCAGACACAGAAGTGAAAATGCCAAAGAGGTGTTTCTGCTGCTTAATGGACAGCTGGAGTATATAGTTTCCACAACTCACAATCCCAAAGTATTCACCAGCAACTTCCAGCAACTATCTGCTCTCTTGGCACCCAGAAGCAGAAAGTATATCTTTCCCTCCTAATTGTGACCTCTCCACAAATGCCTTTCAGTGAAAGAACCTAGGAGGGGCTCTGGCCTGGAAGCAGAAAGCACTGTTTTGATTTCTGATACAAAGTTGTGGGTTCAACCCCTGGTCAGGTCCATACAAGAATCAACTAATGAATGCACAAATAAGTGGTGTTTATCTCTGTGTGTGTCTCTCTATCTCTCTTTCTCCTTCCCTTTTCCTCTAAAATCAATAAATAAAAAATTTTAAAATTTAAGAGAAAGTCAGTTGGCAAAGGAGCCTGGTCAATGTAGTTTACAGACTCCCAGAAGCAGCAGTACAGAATCAATCCTGGAAGAGCAAGTGCTCAGCTTGGGGGCAACAGATAAATAGCTAGCACATGTCTAAAATGAAAAACAGAAGCAGAAAAATAAAATAGAATTAAGGAATTCAGAGGAAACGCTGCCAAACATTAGCCAAAACAATTTTTTAAGTAATGATTAACAAGTTCAAAAAACAAGAAAAGGCATAACAGTTATACAACAAAACAAAAAAGATATATTTTGTGGACAAAAAGAGGCCACATGCTGAACCTGACAAACTCAAGGTGAGCCCTGCCCAATGACCTTGCAAAGTCAAAGACCTAAAGTAACCACACAGAATGGTCCAAAATTAAAACTTTCTAACTAAAGGCAGTTCATGGTGGGCAGCCAAGTCCTAGGAAGGTATTTTTCTCTAACAAAGGTCAATGCTTTCCTTAATTGGGAGCCTATCTGTTGTCTTTTGCATCTACAATGATGTACCTTATAACATGCCTTTGAAATATAAGCATAATTTTCTTTTCCTGCCCCCCTCAGGGCAGGCATCCCACCAGAGTAGGAACCAACAAACTCCCTCATTGTTACTGTTATTTTAACTATTAACTATCTTATTTCTACCTATGTAAAAATTTCATTACAGTATATACATTTTTACTTTTTATCCAATCCCAGAGATTTCCCTGCTTTGCTTTCTCCCACCTCTCTAATCTATTACCAATCAATTTCATGTAATCCGTTTATGCCTTCCCCTTTGATTATGATGGATAAAATAAGTGGTAAAACTGACATTTTCCGGAGCACTTTCTCAATCTATTGAGACTTTGCTTCCTGGCAAGTGTCTACTATTTGGCTCACGTAAACTCATAAAAAAATTCTTACAGGTTTGGAAGTTTCTTCAGTTTCTTCTTCTTTTTTTTTTTTTTTAACAGAGACAGAGAGAGAGTCAGAGAGAGGGATAGATAGGGACAGACAGACAGACAGGAACGGAGGGAGATGAGAAGTATCATCAGTTTTTTGTTGTGGCACTTTAGTAGTTCATTGATTGCTTTCTCATATGTGCCTTGACCGGGGGCTACAGCAGACTGAGAAACCCCTTGCTGCATCCCAGTCCAACGCTCTATCCACTGCTCCTCCGCCTGATCAGGCTGGAAGTTCCTTATGTTGACATTTTTAAATAAGGGAACTTAAAAAAAAGAGTTCTTGAAAATTAAAATAGTCATAACCAAAATTGAAAATAAAAGTTCAAAAGAAAGTTGAAAAGATTCCATAAAAATAACTCCCATTATGTTTTTTTAAAAACTGATAAAAAGTAGAGGACGGATAGGAAAATTAGAATATCTTTTGAGCAGTTTTATCATTTGAATTACAAAAATTCCAGAAAAAGAGAATTTTTAAAAAGTGGAGGGGCCTGACCAGGTGGTGGCGCAGTGGATAGAGCGTCAGACTGGGATGCAGAAGGACCCAGGTTCGAGACCCCGAGGTCGCCAGCTTGAGCGAGGCCTCATCTGGCTTGAGCAAAAAGCTCACCAGCTTGGACCCAAGGTCACTGGCTCAAGCAAGGGGTTACTCAGTCTGCTGAAGGTCCGTGGTCAAGGCACATATGAGAAAGCAATCAATGAATAACTAAGGTATCACAACGAAAAACTGATGATTGATGCTTCTCATCTCTCTCCGTTCCTATCTGTCTGTCCCTATCTATCTCTCTCTCTGTCCCTGTAAAAAGAAAAAAAAAAGTGGAGGACAAACTATAAAAGATATAATAGAAGAAAATTTCTCAGAATTGAATAAAATAAATCTATAGTTTAAAAAGGTGCATGAAGCACCTAAAAACACCAAGGCATGTCATCATAAAATGTTAGCACACCAGGAATACACAGAACGTCCTAAAAGTATAAGGAGAATAAAGGGAGGACACGTTAAAGAAACAGGATTAAGGATATCATCAGACAGCTAAAGGGTAAAAATAAGGGAAGGAAGGAAAGTATAGAAAATGTCATCAAAATTCTGAGGAAAAACTTTTTCCAACTTAGAATTCCTTCCCATCCGCATTATCAAACAAAATATAAATAAGGAATAAAGGTACTTCTCAGAAAATATGTCTCCTATGCATTGTCTCCCAGAAAGCCATTGTAGTGTAAATTCCAGCAAAAGCAGAAAGCAAACCAAAAGTCACAAGATAAAAATTAAAAAATAAAAAAGGATAGGTTAGGGGAATTTTGAAGAGTAGTTGCTGGATGGCAGCTTTGTAACAACCTAGGGATTAACCAACCCAGAGCAGTGGATTAAACAACTCCAAGAGAGTTGTTTCCATAGGGAAAAGCTAATATATTATCTGATGGGTGCGGCTATACAGAAAGGGCATTTACCATTCTATCAGAATGCTGGGGAAAGAAATAATGACAGGCACATACACAATGAAATATATAAGAAGTAACACAGCAATTATAAACTCCAGGAAAAATAAAACACTAAAAGCTATAATAGAAAGGACTGTAATTATATTGTACTTTATGACAGTGATATGAACAATACTTACATAATTAAAATAATATAAACAGTGGATATTAATTTCATCAAAAATATACAATGTCACTTTATGAAGAGGATGGGTACAGAAGCTAGGATGTGGTTGGTGGGAGCCTTGGTGTTGAGGGACCTCAACTTTTCTAGCAGAAAATCAATAGAATATACTTAAAACTGAAAAATCAAGGTATATAATTTATACATGCAGATCCATTTTGCAGACAGTGAAACAAATACTTTTAAATTGGAACAAGTTATATACATACTGCTGACAGTGATGGGATTCCAACCCAAGTCTGTTGTGCTTTTAACCCCTCTCTGCGGATTCTGCCTCTCCGGCAGGGTCATATTTTTTATCTCGGTTGTTTAAGCTCTAAATCCTACACTCCAGGAGACTGCATTTCTAATTCCACACAGTCCCACATAACATCAAATTAGGGATATTATTCAAAACTATTACAGAGAAGAAGTGTACCAAATCATTTGTCAGCATAATATGCAAATACAAATAGCAGTACATCCTCTGAGAATGAATGAGCTGTAATAACAAGATCTTTAAATTCTTGAAAACATTTTAATATAGATTATTCTCATTTCTAACTTTTTAAAATTAAAGCACTGTAATAATAATTAACTTTTTATTAATGATTCAATGCCATTACTTTTATAGCCTCAGAGAAATGCCATTTTTTTCACATCCCAGGCTACTGTAGAGGAATTTTAAAGTCTAACATAGTAATTCTTTGGCCATAGTAATTCATGGTGATTCTATTTGCAATCACCTGGAAATATTTTAAAACTACTGATCCATAAGTCCCACTACAGAGCAATTAAAAAATCAGAATTTCTAGGTGTTTTGGAAGCTTCCCAGGTGAGTTTGTAATGTAAAGCTCGTGATGAAAACACCAAGTTGAGAACAGGGATTCTCAAAGCATGGTTCCCAGATAACCAGCACCAGCATGCCGTAGGAACCTGTTAGAAAAGCCGATTCTCATCCCTGACTCAGGCCTACTCAATCAGATACCCTGGGAGTGGAGGCCAGCAACCCGTGCTTTAACAACCCCTCCAGCCTGACCTGTGGTGGTGCAGGGAGTAAAGCGTTGACCTAGAATGCTGAGGTCGCTGATTCAAATCCCCAGATTTGCCAGGTCAAGGCACAAACAGGGAGCAACTAGGAGTTGATGCTTCCTGTTCCCCACCCCCATCTAAAATGAATAAATAAAATCCTTTTTATTAAAAAAAAAAAAAAGAAACCTCCAGGTGAGTCTTATGCACACTGATATTAATTTCTTAGGGCTCTCATAACAAATTACCAGAACCAGGTGACTTAACACAAAAGAAATCTATTTTCTAACATAGAAGTGTTGTCAGGACTCCGTTCCCGCTGAAGCTTCCTGCTCCTTTCCTCTTCCAGCTTCTGGTGGCTGTCGGCATTCCTGGTGGCTGTCGGCATTCCTGGTGGCTGTCGGCATTCCTTGTGGCTGCGACACTACAGTCTCTGCCTCCATCTTCACAAGGCCTTCTCCTCTGTGCGTCTGTCTTCTCATCTCTCTTATTAGGACACTTGTCATTGGTTTCAGGGCCCATCTACAGATCCTTTATTATATCTGCAAAGACATCCCCTCTGCTCACAGGTTCTGGGGACACATTTTTTGGAGGGGCCACCATTCAACCCACTACAATGCTCCAGTTTTAGAAGCACTGGTAGAAAAAGAATGAATAAGGACATTCTATATCAAAAGATACTCTTTTCATTTTCTCCTCTTTATAGTTTTGTTCATTCCTTTCTCTTATTTATTTGATTGTTTTATATTTCCATTCCAGTATTTAACCTTGTTCTCTTTTTTTTACACATTCTCTGAGGAGAAATTTTTCCATTATTCCTTAATTCTTCTCTTTACAGTTTTGTTTATACTTGGAAACTGCTACTCTATTTCAGCAGAAAATTCAGGTATTCTCCCAAATAAAGCTGCTGCACACAGATGAGATATGAGAAGTCATATTACATATAAAGTGTGATTGAATTGATTTTATAATTAATATTACAGGTAATAAATCCTATATATAATTTTTAAGACTTTTCATTTTTTATCATGGTAACTACTGCCCTCTCATGGCCAATGAAGAAACTGAGGGTAAAAAACAACATCCTTCCTGATTAAATATGTAGTATTGAGCATCTAATGTGTGAGACACTATATAGATGTCTATGTGAGAAATCTACACAAACTACACATCCTTCTTTCAATGTATTTTTATTTTTAATGAATTTATTGTAGTGACATGGTTAATAAAATTAAATAGGTTTCAGGTGTACAATTCTATATGTCATCTGTATGTTGTACTGTGTGTTCAGCACCCCAAGTCACGTCTCCTTCCATCACCACTTATCCCCCTTTACCTTCTCCTACCTGCACCACCTCTCTTTCCCTCTTGTAAAAACTACACACCCTGCCTTAATTTATTCAATTTTTCCCAAATCATTTCAAAAATTCTAGAATATTTTATTGAAATATTTATTTCACTAGAAAGTCTATAAAGACTATTTCAAGTTCATTAGGCTAACTATGCAGACTTTCTAAAGGGCACAATTTTTCCTCCCTAAAAAAGTGCCCTGGTTGGTTGGCTCAGTGGTAGAGCATCGGCCTGGCGTGCAGGAGTCCCAGGTTCGATTCCCAGCCAGGGTACACAGGAGAAGTGCCCATCTGCTTCTCCACCCCTCCCCCTCTCCTTCCACTCTGTCTCTCTCTTCCCCTCCCACAGCCAAGGCTCCATTGGAGCAAAGTTGGCCCAAGCACTGAGGATGGCTCTGTGGCCTCTACCTCAGGCGCTAGAATGGCTCTGGTTGCAGCAGAGCGATGCCCCAGATGGGCAGAGCATCGCCCCCTGGTGGGCATGCTGGGTGGATCCCAGTCGGGCGCATGCAGGAGTCTGTCTGACTGCCTCCCCATTTCCAACTTCAGAAAAATACAAAAAAAAAAAAAAAGTAATTCCAGAACTTCATAATGTATAAAATGAATTAAATTTACAACTATGCTCAAATCAGAAATCCTAGGTGTGAATGAATCATGAATATCGATATGATAATCTCTGAAATTCATTTACTTATATTTATATCTTTTTAAATTTTTATTGAATGTATTGGGGTGACACTGGTTAATAAAATTATATCGGTTTCAGATGCACAATTCTACAATACATTATCTGTATATTGCACTGTGTTCACCACCCCAAGTCAAGTCTCCCTCCATCACCATCTATCCCCCCTAACCTCCTCTACCTCCCCCGACCCCCATCTTTTATCCTTTAAAAATAAGCAGTTAATTCAAGATAGCTGAGAATATACATTTCCCTCTCCATCTTGCCCAAATCTGACTGAAATAATAGAAGAAATGTAAACATGAGAATATATTCTCATGTATAGAATTGAGTGGGAAAGGTGGTATCATCAAACAAAAAGAAAAGTATCATTTTGAGCCTGACCAGGCAGTGGCACAGTGGATAGAGCATCAGACTGGAACACAGAGGACCCAGGTTCAAAACCCCAAGGTCACTGGCTTGAGCACAGGCTCATCAGCTTGAGTGTGGAGTCGCTGGCCTGAGCATGGGATCATAGACTTGACCACATGGTCACTGGCTTGAGCAAGGGATCACTCGCTCTGCTGTAGACCCCCGGTCAAGGTACATATGAGAAAGCAATCAATGAACAACTAAGGTGACACAATGAAGAATTGATGCTTCTCATCTCTCTCCCTTCCTGTCTGTCTGTCCCTCTCTCTGTCTCTCTCTCTGTTTCTATCACACACACACATGACAGTGCCATTTTGATAAAATGTACATGTGGGATAAGTGTATAAAGGATTCATGGCAGACATGCAAAGATTTGGTTAGCATAGAGTCTTCCTAGGGCTACGCTGATATTCACCAGAAGCAGAATTTCTTAGGGAAGAAGAAGTTATACAGCAGGAGAAGAACAAGGGAAGTTCAAAAGAAGCAGGAAATTAGAGCAGGTTGTGACCTGAAGATACATGCTTTTGTAGATACTGGGGAGAACACTGGATTTCCAACAGCATACAGGACTAATGTTGGAACAATTCTACTAGTTATTAAAGTATCAGGCAACCTGTTAAGGCTGAAGGATGCAAGGACACCCAGACAACAAATTGCTGGGTTTCAAATAGCTGAAGTTTACAAATTATTTGTTTGTTTAAATGAACGAAAATAGTTTTGCTTTCCCTATAATAATACCACCTTCATTAACATGCATTTAATATACTGTATTGACTGAAAAAGAAAGGGGCAAGTCAGAGGGTGAGAGAAACTGACCACTGGTGTGTAGCACTGAGGAATATTAACCATCATATATGTCGTTGTGGGAAAAATAAATTTAGGATAATACATTTCATGGAATTTGCTCTGGGATCCTGTCCTGATGATTCACCTGATGTGTTGTTCACAATCCTCCAGCTAAGAGAGGGTTGGGCAAGTTTTGTTCCACATTTGCCTAAACGATCAAAGCAGAGCATCAAGGAAAAAAGGACCACTTTTTTAGTACCCTCAAACTTAAGCCAGCTTGCCTACTCAAAATAGCCTCAAACATCTGTGTTCCTTGTTATGGGCTAAACTATGTCTCCCTTTCTGGGTCCAGGTGGCTCAGTGTTTGATAAAGCATTGACCCCATGAGCCACAGGTTGTGGGTTCAACTCCTGGTCAGAGCACATACGAGAAGCAATCAATGAGTACACAACCAAATGGAACAACTAGGTAAAACGAGTTGATGCTTTTCTCTCTTTCTCTCCCTTCTCCTCTCTCTCTTTCTCTCTCAAATCAATGGAAAAATTAAATTGTGTCTCCCTGACCCCAAATTACCTATTGAAGCTCTAGTCCCTCAGGATATGACTGTATTTGAGATGGGACCTTTAAAGAGGTAATCAAGTTAAAAAGGCCATTGGGGCCCTGGCCGGTTGGCTCAGCGGTAGAGCGTCGGCCTAGCGTGCGGAGAACCCAGGTTCGATTCCCGGCCAGGGCACACAGGAGAAGCGCCCATTTGCTTCTCCACCCCTCCGCCGCGCTTTCCTCTCTGTCTCTCTCTTCCCCTCCCGCAGCCAAGGCTCCATTGGAGCAAAGATGGCCCGGGCGCTGGGGATGGCTCTGTGGCCTCTGCCTCAGGTGCTAGAGTGGCTCTGGTCGCAACATGGCGACGCCCAGGATGGGCAGAGCATCATCCCCAGGTGGGCAGAGCGTTGCCCCTGGTGGGCGTGCCGGGTGGATCCCGGTTGGGCGCATGCAGGAGTCTGTCTGACTGTCTCTCCCTGTTTCCAGCTTCAGAAAAATGAAAAAAAAAAAAAAAAGGCCATTGGGGTTAGCCCTAGTCCAATCTGACTGATGTTCTTATAAGAAGAGGAAATTTAGCCCTGGCCATTTGGCTCAGTAGTAGAGCGTCGGCCTGGCGTGTGGAAGCCCCGGGTTTGATTCCCGGCCAGGGCACACAAGAGAAGCGCCCATCTGCTTCTCCACCCCTCCCCTTCTCTTTCCTCTGTCTCTCTCGTCCCCTCCCACAGCCAAGGCTCCATTGGAGCAAAGTTGGCCCGGGCGCTGAGGATGGCTCTATGGCCTCTGCCTCAGGTGCTAGAGTGGCTCTGGTCTCAACAGAGCGACACCCCGGATGGGCAGAGCATCGCCCCCTGGTGGGCGTGCCAGGTGGATCCCAGTCAGGTGCATGCGGGAGTCTGTCTGACTGCCTCCCCGTTTCCAGCTTCAGAAAAATACAAAAAAAAAAAAAGAAGAGGAAATTTCAACAGACACTACAGATGCACAGGCACAGCATGTGAGGACACAGTAAGAAGATGGCCATCTACAAGCCAAAGAGAGCAGTCTCAGAAGAAACCAACCCTGCCAACACCTTGATGTTGGATTTCCAGCCTCCAGAACAATGAGGAAATAAATCTCTATTATTTAAGCCATCCAATCTATGGAATTTTGTTAAGGTAGCACTAGCAAATTGATATATTCCTTAAGGTATGATATCAAATTTTTAATTAATGTCACTTAAACTAAGCATATTTGTATCTTTTTTCTGCTATTAAATTCCACCTACAAAAAATCCCCAAAACACACCTGTGATCAAAAAAAAAAGTTAGGCCTGGCCAGTTGGCTTAGTGGTAAAGCGATGGCTGGGTGTGTGGATGTCCTGGGTTTAATTCCCAGCCAGGGCACACAGGAGAAGTGCCCATCTGCTTCTCCACACTTCCCCCTCTCCTTTCTCTCTGTCTCTCTCTTCCCCTCCCACAGCCAAGGCTCCATTGGAGCAAAGTTGGCCTGGGCACTGAGGATGGTTCAGGCCTGGACAGAGATGGGCCAGAATATGTAAACTAGGTGAGTTACTGAAAAATAGTGGTTCTTTTCTCTAAAAAATACAAGTCCTTATACAGTTACCATTAGATCAATTTTGTGACTTATCTGGGACATTGGGGTCTGAATGAGCTAGTATTAAAGGAGTCAGAGCTTAATTTGTCTTGCATGTCATAATTTGTTACATTTTATCTGTTCTGCAAGTCACAACAGAGTTTTCATATTAGTTTCCGTTTCATATCTCACTACTTAGAACCTCTTTGTGTTTAAATGCAAGTGATCTCAGATATGATCCATAGAATTGATAGAATAATTGAGCACTAATGTCAGTGATGGGTGACTATGCTTCCTTATCTGTTTACAAACCATCAATATACTAAGATTAAAAAGAGGCAACTTGGCATCTGAAAAGCTAAAGGTTCAATACAGTAAAATAACAAATTTTCTTTCATATTAACAGAGATCCAAATAGTAGAATTACATTAACAAATTAACTCAAAAGTTAAAATTGGGGCTTTAGAGTCAGACAGACCTTGATTCAATTCCCATCTTCCTACCTTATCAGTTGTAAAATTTGGGCAAATTATTTTACAGTTAGGGGTCAATTTTATACCATTAAAATAGTATAAGTACTTTCTCATAAGGTTGTTGTGACATTAAATAAGTTAATGCATGTAGTCTACTTATCTATTGCTACATAACAAACAGCTCAAACTTAGTGTCTTCAAACAGCCATTATTTTGCTCATGATTTGGTTAGTCAGCAATTTAGTAAGGGTTTGGCTAGGCATCCATCTTACTGCACAGAGCATCTGCTAAGGTGACTCCATTGAGGTTGGAGGATCCACTTCCAAGATGGCTATCAGGTAGGAGATCACCCAGGGCTGTTGGCCAGAGGCCTCAGTTCCTCTGCAATGGGCCTCTTTACAGAGCTACCTGGGCTCCCTCACAGTCTGACAACTGGGTTCCAAGAGATAAAGAGGCCTGAACAGAAGCTGGGAGGCCTTTTTTTCACCACTTAGCCATAAATCCCAGAGTGTTACTTCCACTGCATTCTTTTGGTGAATCCCGTCACAGATACCAGCATAGATACAAGGAGAGAACAATTAAACCCCACCTATGACTGGGTAGAACAGTAGAGAATTTGTGGTCATCTTGAATCTACTTCACACATAAAGCACTTAAGGCCCTGGCCAGTTGACTCAGTCGTAGAGTGTCAGCCCAACATGTGGATGTCCCAGGTTTGGTTCCTGGTCAGGGCACACAGGAGAAATGACCATCTGCGTCTCCGCCCTTCCCCTTCTCACTTCTCTCTCTCTTTCTCTCTCTCTCTCTCTCTCTCTCTCTCTTTTTCTCTTTCTCTCCTTCCCTTCCTCCTGCAACCATGTCTCGATTAGAGTAAGTTGGTCCCAAGCACTGAGGATGGCTCCTTGGCCTCTGCTTCAGGTGCTAAGAAGAGCTCAGTTGTTGAGCAATGGAGCAACACCCCAAATGGGCAGAGATCACCCCTTAGTGGGCTTGCCTGGTGGATCCCAGTCAGGGCACATGTGGGAGTCTGTCTCTCTGCCTCTCTTCCTCTCACTGAATAAAAGAAAAATGAAATAAAACATAATAACCACCATACTTTGTGAGCTACTACAATCTTTAGAGTTACTACTAAACCAAACATAGGACACAAGATAGCTTTAGTTTCCTAAAAATATCATAGAAATATAAACTAAATGTTTCTTGATTTCCTGATAGAACTTGTGTCATTTTTATTAACTCCATATTGCTCAAGGAGTGTTTCCCAGGCCTCTTCAATAATCATAGCCACCATAGATGTTAACGATAGTTTTTCAGAAATGTGTGAATCCTAGCAAAGCCAGAATTTGTTGAAACATTTTTTAAATAATCACTTGTCTCCAAATTTCTCAAAAAACATTATGAAGCATTCCGTATACGAGCTGTCTCCTGTAATGGCCTTCAGACAGAAGATGGAGAAATGCTTCCTTAAACATTATTAAATTCTTTCCTCTCTTCCCAGCCCCTATCCAGCACTCTCTGCTTCCAGGGGATAAAACTAAGTAACTGGTGACCTAAGTGCCTGAGAGAGGAGGATGATTGTCCAGCCTTGAGAAAGTAGAGATGACCTTCTGGACAATTTTCCAATCCCATTGTTGGAAAGGGATGAAGGAAGATTTAGGGTGACAAACTGTCTTCAAAGATCTGGAAAAGCTGCCATGTAGGAAAAGCAGACTTAATCCCATAGCAAAAAATATTTTTTTAATTAAAAGTAAAAATTTGAACTTGTATACAGAGTCAAAGGAAAGTAGACTTTAATTCAATAAAAACAAACATGTTTTTTCTCTTAGAGCTCTTCAAACATGGGACAGGGTGCCTCAGGAAGGGCATCCTCTCACTCCCTGGAGGACTGGTAGCAGCACTGGGATAATGATTTGGTGGGGATGTTACAGACAAGATTCCTGAAACCTCTGGAAAGAAACAGATTGGTCATGTCAGGTCCACTATGTTCCAACTCTGGGATTATGTAATTTAAAGTCCAAATAAAATTCAGTTCCTGTTTTACTGATTTCTTTTACAATCTACAATTCTATAATCTACATGCAAAAATCATATTACTATATAATCTATTAACCATGCCTTCCCAGGAGGGCAAAAGATTGATAAATCAACAGACCTATTCAAAAAAATTGGGGAGAAAAGCAACTCTTGCCAGCAATTGCGGTATGTGCCCCTGAGGAGTAATTACCGTATTTCCCCATGTATAAGAAGCACATTAATTTGGAGGCCCAAAATTTGAAAAAACATGTATTACATAAAGTTATTGAACTCAAGTTTTATTCATCTTAAAATTCATACAACTCATTACTGTCAAAACTCCCATCCATTAGCTTGTCACCATCTGTGTCTGATGACAAATCAGTCTTTAACAACGAGCACAAAAAAACAAGCGTGAAAAAGTGGGAAATGCAAGTAAAAAAAAATCTACAACCACTGTATAAGACACACTCAGTTTTTAGACCCCAAATTTTTTGGAAAAGTTTGCATCTTATACATGGAGAAATACGGTAATTACTGGACGACCCATCCCACAGTACCTCCAGGTTTGTGGTACATAAATAAATGCAAATGTAGATGGATAGGAATTGGACATGAAAAGAAGTGACACTATTGGTTTGGGGGTACAGAAAAGTTGATGCACAAGCCACAGTGTTCTAAAGCAGAAGAAAAGTAGAGAAACCTAGCAGGAATCTTGAATTAATAGTCTTTATGCAGTACCTACAAAACTCTGCTTTGGGTGTGCCAGAACTAAGAGTCAGCCTTGGCATGTTAATGGAAGTGCTTGAACCATCAGGCTGGGGAAGGGCTTTGGTGATTGAGGGAGCAGTTATCACAATACTGAAGACCGCCAGAGATCACTCACATGGGAAAAATGCCTTCTTACAGAAGAATAATTAGAAGCTTTCCTTAGAAAGCTTCATCATATATCCAACTGCCTATTTTGCATTTCTACTTGCGTATTTCAAACATCTTAAATTCAACATGTAGAAAACATGTGATTTGATTATGCACCTACCCATGGTGCTCCTTGTGCTCCCAATGCCCCCATGAATCTGTTGCTGCATCTTCTCGATCTCAGTAAATGGTGAATCAAAATGTAACCAGCTGTCAGTCAGATACTCGAGTCTCATCCTTGACTCCTACTTCTCCCTTATCCCACCATATCTAATCTTCATTATCAAGTTGAGTTCACATACAAAATATGTCTAGAACTCATCCACCACCTATTACAATGGTCTTCCTACCATCTCTCCACCTGCATCTTGACAACTCTTAATCCACTCTCTACACAGCAACCACTGTAGCTCTTAGAAAAATAATTTGTTTTTTTTACACATAAATTTGCATTAATCCTCCCACAAAGGGCTCAAGAAGAAAAGACCAATTTCTTACTCAACTGTAACAGCCTGGGTATCAATTCATACAATTTCTAAGAGGTAATGTTTTTCCTTTTTTCATTAGTCCTCTTTACTTTTGTTCTTTTCCTTTTCACATGTCAATAAAATGTCTAAGAAATATATCCTTCATCTACCAATGGAGTGCACATTTTGACATGTGTGCTAGCCCAACTAGTTCCACAGTAGTCTTTTTAAAAGATAAATCAATCGAGCCTGACCAAAAGGTGGTGCAGTGGATAGAGTGTTGGACTAGGATGTGAAGGACCCAGGTTCGAAACCCCGAGGTTGCTGGTTTGAATGTGAGCTCATCTGGTTTGAGCAAGGCTCACTAGCTTGAGCCCAAGGTCACTGGCTTGAGCAAGGGGTCAACCAGTCTGCTATGGCCCCCTGGTCAAGGCACATATGAGAAAACAATCAATGAACAACTAAGGTGCTGCAGCAAAGAATTGATGCTCCTATCTCTCTCCCTTCCTGTCAGTGTGTTCCTATCTGTACGTCTCTCTGTCTCTCTCTGTCTCTGTCACACACACAAAAAAAGATAAATTGATTTATGTGATTTTTCTTCTTAAAATTTTTCAATGACTTCCCTTCGCACCAAAAAAGAAAATCTAAGTCTTTACTGACCTATGAGGCCCCCATAACAGTACTTCTCAAACTATGTATGTTAAAGAACCAGTGTGTTCGTATTTTAATCTCTAATCCCTCTCCTTGGATATACTTATAAGATATAACAGAAATGAATTACTAGAAAAAAATGAAACCAGAAAAAAGAACATCAAAATGCAAATCCAATTTTTATTAGATTGAATAGATATAAAACCACTCTGTCAAATGACTTAAAAGATTTTAAGTACAGTCAGTCCCTGGGTTTCGAACAATATAGGTTCTGTAGATTTTAAAACATTTAACTATTTATATGCACAGAAAGGTAAAAATAAAGATGATATTAAGACAAACCTTTAAGTTGCATTTAATAGGTAAATGTACCTGTTCCAATTTACATACAAACTCAACTTAAGAACAACCTACAGGCCCTGGCCGGTTGGCTCAGCAGTAGAGCGTCGGCCTGGCATGCGGGGGACCCGGGTTTGATTCCTGGCCAGGGCACATAGGAGAAGCGCCCATTTGCTTCTCCACCGCCCCCCCTCCTTCCTCTCTGTCTCTCTCTTCCCCTCCCGCAGCCAAGGCTCCATTGGAGCAAAGATGGCCCGGGCGCTGGGGATGGCTCCTTGGCCTCTGCCCCAGGTGCTAGAGTGGCTCTGATCGTGGCAGAGCGATGCCCTGGAGGGGCAGAGCATCGCCCTCTGGTGGGCAGAGCAACGCCCCTGGTGGGCGTGCCAGGTGGATCCCGGTCGGGCGCATGCGGGAGTCTGTCTGACTGTCTCTCCCCGTTTCCAGCTTCAGAAAAATACAAAAAAAAAAAAAAAAAAAGAACAACCTACAGAACCTATCTCGTCCATAACCAGGGACTGCCTGTTACGCATTTTCAATTTCTATATCCTCTGATGGACCAGTTTAAGGACTGGGACTAACCTCAATGATTTGACTCTCCTGCCTAACTCTCCAGCTTTGTCTTAAGGCTCTCTATCTCCTTCACTCTGTTCCAGACCTACTTTCTGTATCTTAAACCAAACAAGCAATGTTAAACCAAACCAAAACAATGTACCTTCCCAGGTTCAAGGTACATTCCTTTCTCTGAATCTAGAAACTTCACTATCCCCTAGTACTCTGCCTGGAGAGTTTCTTCTCCAAATGTCATTTTAATTCAATCTCCTCAAATTAACATCTCAACTGAAGTAGCCCTGTTATTCTCTAACACAGCACCTAGTCCATGTCTGCTTACCACTTATCATAATTCATACTATATTTCTGCATATCACTTATCATAATTCATACTATATTTCTGCAGACCACTTATCATAATTCATACTATCTGTCTACTTGTTTACTGTTATCTCCAAAAGCAGACCTCAGTTCAATAAAGGCAAGAAATACATCACCTTCATTCACCATCAATGGCTGGCATTTACTAGGCAAGCCACAAGTATTTGTTGAATAATTGAATGAATGAAAAAATGAGAACTTTTTTAAAAAACACACTAATAGCCATGCCATCTATCCTCAAATATTCAGCATATCAAGCCAAGTCAACCCAGTCAAAATAAACTACAAACGTATACTATTATTCTATGGTGTTATTCAATAGTTGATTTAAATTTAAACTACCCTGGAGGATAGTACTAAATCCAAAATTATTATATAATGGCACAATTGTCTGCCATTAACTGACCTAATGGTGCTTTTGTGCATATATATCACTCTGAGTTTCTTCAATCCTTTTGAATTACTTCACAAAAACTCTTTTATTCACTTTGTATAAGCATGTAGCATTTACACTCCATTTGGATAATAGCATTAACCCTCAGTTTCAACATTTTGAAGTTAAGATTTAAAACAGCACAACAAGGAAAGGAAGAAAGACTAGCATGTTGATTTTTTGTTTGTTACATGGCAGTTTTATGATTTTTTAAAATTTTGTCTTTTATTTGTAGGCTATTGTATATTAAACAGAATATGAGAAAGAAGTCAATCTAAATCAAAACTCTTCTCCAAGTATATAAAAACTGTCATAACTTTTGTCTAGTAAAAGACTTCACTACTTTTAGAGTAGTCCTAGCCAACTACTCTAAAATAAAAATTAAATAAAATTTCTCTCGGCCCTGGCCAGTTGGCTCAGCGGTAGAGCGTCGGCCTAGCGTGCGGAGGACCCGGGTTCGATTCCCGGCCAGGGCACACAGGAGAAGCGCCCATTTGCTTCTCCACCCCTCCGCCGCGCTTTCCTCTCTGTCTCTCTCTTCCCCTCCCGCAGCCAGGGTTCCATTGGAGCAAAGATGGCCCGGGCGCTGGGGATGGCTCTGTGGCCTCTGCCTCAGGCGCTAGAGTGGCTCTGGTCGCAACATGGCGACGCCCAGGATGGGCAGAGCATCGCCCCCTGGTGGGCAGAGCGTTGCCCCATGGTGGGCGTGCCGGGTGGATCCCGGTCGGGCGCATGCGGGAGTCTGTCTGACTGTCTCTCCCCGTTTCCAGTTTCAGAAAAATGAAAAAAAAAAAATTTCTCTACTGTTATCCTGAAGAAATCCAATTAATTGTTATGCATGCAGAGAATATATTTCAAGATACAACTGAAACTGAAAATATCAGCATCTGTGCTGCCTGTCACCCACTCAACAAATAAGTAGACACAGGGATTGAATCATTTTTTGTTTGTTTTTAGTGTGCGAGAAAGAGAGAGAGAGAGACAGGGACAGACAGATAGGAAGAGGAAGAGATGAGAAATATCAACTCATAGCTGTGGCACCTTAGTTGTTTATTGATAGGGATTGAATCTTTATGAGCACTTTATTCAGATGGCCAGTGACCTGAGGAGGCAGGGGTTATGTACCCTAAAAAGCCCTTTCAACAACCTATCCTTAGCCATCCTTTTTATAAGGGGAAGAAAAAGGGTAGGCATGGGGTTTTGGAATTTTAAGAGAAAGTTAGTCACACCATAGGCAAAGTTAACTGGGCATTCGTTCTTGGAGCACAAAGGCTTTGCTTACAGTTTCCTGGGGCACAAAGGTGGCTTGTTTGCAAATCCATAGTTAAGACATGTAGCCTGTTCAACTATGAGTTGATTCTTCTCATTGCTCTCCCTTCCTGTCTCTCTCTCTTTCTCTCTCTCTCTTAAAAAGAATCTCTGGAAAAGGTAACTGCATAGGCAAATATAAGAGCAAGTTTTACTGTATTTTCAGCTCTACTTTCTACAGGACTATTTGAGTGTTCCTAATTTATATCCTTCTATAATAAACCAGTGTTATAGTAATATAATGTTATAGTAAATAAATATATAGAAATATAGAAGATATATAGAAATAAGTTAGGATATAATATTAAAAACCTAAGGCAAGTGAATAAGGTTACGCCCTCTGGGTGAGAGCTAATCTAGTGTGTAGAGATGTGATAGGCAAGACCCTGCCCTCTGCACATGGCCCAGTTAGTGTATGTGTGAAATGATATCTAGATAAAAGGAGCTCCTTGCCAGGAACTCCCTAAACGTGGCTTGATGTGATAATCCCGTAGATTAACACCTGTTAGAAGGCGTATGTCAGAAAGGGTACTTAAACCAAGGGGGTCCCATCTGCAGTCAGTCATCCAGACTCTAACGGTGAACATCCCTGAAGCATCTCCACGCTGCTCTGACCAAGGACAGCCAAAAGGAGCACTCTGACAGCGCCCCATTAAGCTGTATCCAGGCACGCCATAGGATCAGTGAATGATAAACTGCCTGTGTGATTCTTGCAACTAACTTGTGTGTCGGTCGTGTCTTTCTTCCGGTGATGACTGGTCTCGGTACCAATAAGTAGAATCCTCACAGCTGCCTCAAGATAGTCTCCAAAAAGCCGCCAGCCCTGCCATTAAGCAGGAATGTCCCACTGCACAGGAAAGTCAAATCGGGGATGCCTGGTCAACGTAGAGCTCGGGCTCTACTGGGACTACCAGAGATCTAGTAACTAAACTGTCTCTGAGTTCTGTGAGCCCTTCTAGCAAATTAATTGAAGAAGGTTGTGGGAAGAAGGTTGTGGGAACCTCTGAATTATAGCCAGATAATCAGAAACACAGGAAAACACACAGGGCTTACAACTGGAGTCTTGTAGGACTAAGCCCTTAAACTGTGGAATCTGGTGCTGTCTCCAGGTACATAGTGTCAGAATTGAGTTGAATTTTCAGACACCCTGGTGGTATCCAGGAACTCAATTTAACTGTGAACAAGAATATATGTTCAAGCTCACAAATTTCTAAATCAGCAAGTCAAATATGTCCTACATCCTTTTTTAAAATCCAGTTTAATCCATGGTAGATAATTAAAAATAAAATTTTTAAAATAATGGAGTTCAGGTCCAGAGAGGGAAAGAAGGGAGGTACTTAACATTTACTTAACAAATAATATGACAAGCATTTTCCATGCCTTATCTTGAAATATGCATAATCTCCTGCTTGGTAGCCAGTAGTACCTTCATTTTAGAAGAAAACAGGTACAGAGAGGTTAAGTGATTTGCCTAAAGTCATTCAACTAGTTTATAGTTAATCCAGGATTAAAACTCAAATTTCTCTAACAACGAATGCACTTTTCTCTGTGCTGTACTTTGTAAAACACATTGCTTTATGTGAGTAAAAGGGGAAGTCAAAATATTTTCCACTATTTTTACTTTTCTGAGAAGGGCTTGCACTGGAAATTTCTGAAAATGTCTATAGTGACAACTTCTTTAAAAATCTATTTTTTAAGTGTTTTGTATTTCTGAGTCATGGGGAATTATTCAGTCAATGATAAAAAACATATTTTGGCCTGACCTGTGGTGGCGCAGTGGATAAAGCATCAACCTGGAAACGCTGAGGTCGCCGGTTCGAAACCCTGGGCTTGCCTGGTCAAGGCACATATGGGAGTTGATGCTTCCTGCTCCTCCCCCCTTCTCTCTCTCTCTCTCCCCTCTCTATAATGAATAAATAAAATCTTAAAAAAAAATAAAAACATATTTTGGACCACTTACAAGCATTCAAAAATGGTCAATTCTATATAAGTTACAAAATAAACAAACCTTTATACAAGTTTATGTATTTCCTTGATTTGTAATGTCAAGCCTGTTGGGAAACAATTATTTGATTTCAGAATCCAGATAATATTGATTATACCTCAGTAACACTCACAACTAGCCAGAAGTAATTCTATCTTTTCCTGAAATTTGAAAAATCTTTTCCTGCATGTCTTTTGGAACTACTGATTACATATATACATATATATAATTTGTATCTATAACTTTTATGTATATATAATATATACTAATAGTCTATACATTACAGGAAATATACATTTGGTCTCATTATCCTTTCCTGACACACAGTCACTAAAATTCTTGGAATCCCTTAAGTGATGTGTCTTTATGTCTGCTAATGCATACTAATATTATTAACATGCACAATAATAACTAATTGCTGGGGGCTCCTGGACAGTATCAGGATAGGGGGTGTTTGAACTGAGAACCATCCTTGAGATTAAAGGGTTAGAACTCTCTCCAGGGAGGAGAGAAGGACTGGAGGTTGAATTAATCATCTATGGCTAATGATCTAATCTAGTGATTTTCAACTTTTTTCATCTCATGGTATACATACCCTAATTACTAAAATTCTGCAGCTCACCAAAAATTATATTTTTTGCTGATCTGACAAACAAAAATAAGTATAATTTTGATTCAATCACACCAGACAGCTATTGTTGTCTTGGCCATAGTCATTTTCTTATTTGCCAATCTAAGGGAAAAGAGGCCAGTGCCCCTGACTAAATAGTCAGGTATTGTATGCTCTAAAATTCTTTCAGCCTGACCAGGTGGTGGCACATGGATAGAGCATCAGCCTGGGACTCTGAGGTCCCAGGTTCAAAACCTGAGGTGGCCAGCTTGGGCACGGACTCATCCAGCTTGAGCATGGGGTTGCTGACTTGAGTGTGATCATAGATATGACCCCATGGTCACTAGCTTGAACCCAAAGGTCTCTGGCTTGGATTGGAGCCCAAGGTTGCTTGCTTGAGCAAGGGGTCATTGGTTCAGCAGGAGCCCCCCATCCCCCATCAAGGCATGTATGAGAAAGCAATCAGTGAACAATGAATGTGCCGCAACTATGAGTTGCTGGGTCTCATCTCTCTCCCTTCCTGTCTGTTGTCTGTCCCTATCTGTCCCTCTTCCTCTCTCTCTCAAAACAAAAATAATTCTTTTGTACACTGGTTGAAAATCACTGATTTAATCAATCATGCCTAGGTAATGAAGCCTCCATTAAAAAAACAAAAAACAAAAAAGCACCTTAACTGAACATGTCTGGAGATCTGGGTTGGTAACTACATGGTGGTAACTGGAGAACAGTGCACTCAGAGGGACATTAAAGCTCCTGGCCTCTTCCCCAATACCTTGCCCTGTGCGGCTCTTCCATCTGGCTGTTAAACATAAGTAAACTGCTTTCCTGAGTTCTGCGAGTCATGTTAGCGATTGTCAATCTCAGGGAGAAGGTTATATAGGTACACGTGATTTTTAAACAGCTGGTCAGAAAAACAGGTGACAACCTGAACTAGCGATTGGCAATATGCAGTGGGTCCAGGAGGCAGTCTTGTAGGACTTAGCCCTTAACCTGTCAGTCCCGGTACTAACCCCAGGGCGAGTGTCAGAATTGAATTAAATTACAGGACACTCAGTTGGTGTCCAGAGAGTTGGAAAGTGGCTTGGTGTGGAAACCCCACACAAAGGTGTAGAAGTGAATACAATAGAAAGAAGTTTTCCTGGTTAGCTTCCAAAGAGGCCTACCACAAATTTTGAATACACATGAAAGTCCTTAAGACCTAGTGGTTCAAACTATCCCTATTCATCTGTTCGTGGAAAAAGCACTTACCTGGACAGCGATGCTGGGTCTAGAGGCAGGGCTGGCATGGAGAAGGAGGCCTGTGGGCCCACAAACTCCTCGTGGAAAACACTGCAGCATCTGGGCTGCTCAAAGCCTCTGCAGCAGGGGGTGGAGAGTATGCGAAGCTGGTCCTAGAGTGACTTGGCCTTCCAGGTGCTGGAGTCAAGGTGCTGAAGTAATGGCTGTCCCGCCAGGCTGTGATTGGGGTGTCCCTGCTGGAGCGGGAACTCATGAATCAGATCTCGCGAGGTTACCGAGGTTATTGGCTTGGGCCAGGAGGGGCACATTTGTAGAGCGAGTGCTGAACTTTGGGGCTTCCTGAGACCCAGGTTCTCCTTCCACGTGTTGGCTGGGTGGCTGCTGCGGAGCCCACGCTAATTCCTGCATGGAGACCGCTAGGACGGGCCTTGTGGCCAAATGCTTGTGAACAATCATGGATTTACAGATACAGCTGGGCTAGTTATCACCAGGCTGCAGCAGAGGTCTGTGCACCTGGGTCTTGGGCATGTTGCAGAAGGAATGAAGGTTTCCAGAATAAATGTCCAGGGAAGGAAAAAACATTTGAAAGAAACAGGGAAGTCATGGGCACAGGAAAAGGTCCACGCATATGTGGGAGTTAGAATCCAGACACTCTCACTCCCTGCCAAAGATGGAAAGAAAGGGAAATCTGATTTTCTGATGTGTGCTCAGTAACAAAGAAGTAAAGTGCTTACCAAACCTGTAAATAAAATGTTCATAGCTTTTCAAAGTTGCCAAAACCTGTAAATAACCCAAATGTTCAGCAACAAACTGTGTTACTTTCATGAAATGGAATGTTAGCAATATAAAAGGAAAGACCCATTGATACATACAACAAATTTGGATAATCTCAAAGGCATGTTGAGTGAAAGAAGTCTATCTCAAAAGATTATATACTGCCTGACCAGGCGGTGGTGCAGTGGATAGAGCGTCGGACTGGGATGCAGAGGACCCAGGTTCGAGACCCCAAGGTCGCTGGCTCGAGCAAGGGGTTACCCAGTCTGCTGAAGACCCGCAGTCAAGGCACATATGAGAAAGCAATCAATGAACAACTAAAGTGTCTCAATATGCAACGAAAAACTAATGATTGATGCTTCTCATCTCTCTGTTCTTGCCTCTGTCCCTGTCTATCCCTCTCTCTCTCTGTCTGTCTCTGTTTAAAAAAAAAAGATTATATACTGTATGATTCCATTTATGGGCTGGAAAACAGATCAGTAATTGATAGAGTGATTGACAGGGTGGAGTCAGGGGAGGGTGCAGGCATCCCCAAACTACGCCCGGCATGCGGCCCCCTGAGGCCATTTATCCAACCCCCTGCCACACTTCCGGAAGGGGCACCTCTTTCATTGGTGGTCAGTGAGAGGAACACTGTATGTGGCGGCCCTCCAACGGCCTGAGGGACAGTGAACTGGCCCCCTGTGTAAAAAGTTTGGGGACCCCTGCAAGGGATAGCACACAGTTATTTGGGTTGACTGAAACTGTTCTGTATCCTGATAATGGTGGAGTCATACAAATCTATATGTGTGTTAAAAGTCATAGAACTTTACAAAGAAAAGGAGAAAAAGTTGAATTACTGTATAACTTTTTTTAAAAAAAAATTAAACTCTGTGCCAGGCACTATGCTATCTGAGGCAAAAGCAATGAGCCCAGTAAGGTGTAAATATAAACACGAAGTAACTAGGACACAAAATATTTAATATAGGATAACTGAAATGTAATGACAGCAAATGTTATAGAAAATTACAGGCAAGATCATTTCCAGTTTAACAGAAAATGCTTCAGAGCAGAAGTGGCTTGGGATCTCAGATTCTAGAGCAAGAGAAGGCAAGTGATAATTCCATGTGAAAAAATGGTCAGTCAGATTATGTCAATAGCATGCAGGAAGGAACAGAAAGTGCAGAGGGCAGAAAGTATGCCTGATTAGAATATAAGGAATTTAGGGAGAGCTTGAGCTGGGGTGTTGACCATCTATCTAGCACAGTAAGCCTTTCCAGGGAGCGGACCCACACCTGTAGGATACCCCAGAGACCCAAAGAAGGTTGGTGTGATCTATTTCTTCATTTTATTCCCACCAATTGAGGTTGTTGTTGTTTTTTTGTTTTGTTGTTGTTTTGCCTCATTTACAAATGTGGGTCACATCTTCATCTTCCTTGCTACAACATTGGCTCTTCCTAACCAAAATTATGCAATTTTTATCTGCAGTTTATCCTCAGATCTCTAAGAAGATCCTTTCCCAGCTTATTTTATTTTCCAGCAACCTCTACTCAGATGGTGCCCCCCTCAAAAAGGATACATACAACCTGCCTTGTATTCCCAGACAGTAGTACCGGGAATTAAATGGAAAGCACAGGTTTGAGAGACACCATTCTGGATTTAGTATTGACAAGACTGGTTTGATCCCTGGCCAGATAGCTCGGTTGGTAGAGCATTGTCCTGAAGCACAGGTCACCAGTTCAATCCCCAGTCAGGGCACATACAGGAAGAGATCAATGTTCCTGCCTCTCCTTTTACCTAAAAATCAATAAAATAAACATTTAAAAAAAAAGACTGGTTTGTAAGTTGGATGTAAAGAATGGAAGAATATGGAAGAAAAAAACACAAGTTTAGAGGGAAAGTACTAAAAAAATTAATGTAGCCAGTGACCATTTTACTCTTTTCCAACGTCTACATTTAAATATTAGTTTGCTTAAATCAATATTTATAAATAAATCAATTTTTCTTTATTTAAAGTGTGCATGCAGGGCAATAAAACAGTAACAGGCCATTCCAACTTTAAATAAAAAAGTGGAAAGTATTTTAAGTAACAGCATGATATAATCCAATTTTTTAAAAGATAAATAGACAATCCTTCAAATCACAATTAAAAACTTTTTATTGGTGTGGAGATGAGGGAAGAATTTTCATGAACTTTACAGAGAACAAGAAAATAAAATGTGATTGAAGAATTCTTTTTAAAATGAATAAAGGCACGCCCTTATTTTATTGAGCTTCCCTTCATTGCTCTTCACAACTGTTGCAATTTTTAGAAATGAAAGGCATGACCCTCCAACAGCAAAAGAGATTTCGACTTGCTTTATTACAACACTCTCTTCATTTTGGTGGTCTGGAATGGAACCCACATTACCTAATGAGGTATATCTGTATTGGTGGTTTTTCTCACAAGAAAAAAAAAATTATTGAAAGAGAGATTAAAATGACATATAAAGTTTGTTATATAGCTTGTAGTAAAAATAAAATTTGATAGTACTGGATGTACATTGTTTTAGTGTTTGTATTAAACCACAATTGTATGTAACAGAAGAGACTCAAAGTAAACTGAACACGAGATTTTTCCTATTTGCATGAATGTACATAAAATTATTATTAACACTGCAATAAAATATGCAAACAAGTAAAAAATAGTAAAAATAAGCAGGGCACATCAATAAAGATTGAGGAAATGAAAACAGACTTGTATTCTTGCTCATCTGAAGTTATAAAGTTTACAGGGCTCTTGGTTCAAAGGGAAACATAATGGCCACGAGTACCTACATTACCTATTTACCATGGTTTCATTCTTAAGATTCCTCAGTTGGTTTAAATGGCAATGTTGCTAAACAAGTACAAAATAAAACCATTCAAAATATTTAGTCCTTATTCTTCAATCTAAAAAGAAAGCACCATAAACATAAAAAGGTTCATAAATATTTGCTGAATACACATCAATACTCATTACTGATAGATGAACTAGAGAGAAAATATCATAACACTTATATCCTGTGATTGGACATACTCCATGGAATTGAGTCACCTTGTTTTAGTAACTCAGACACCATAAAAATAAGGACACAAGAGTTTTAACTCCTCTTCACCTAGGATAGGTAAGAAGGGCCAGACACTAAACATGAATAATAAATTCATTCATCTCAAGTTTAATTTTTGGCTAGCATTTCAATTTCTTCCCATACTAACCTTTACCAGGAGACAAAAGTAAAAAAATATATTTTTGACATATAGATCAAAAAAATATATTTGAACAGACCCTTCCCATTTCCTATGTGCGTGGCTAAAACATACTGAAGAAAAAGAAACAGGACAGTGGAAAGAGTTGATTATAAAGGACCTGGAAAATCCACTGGAAAAAAATGCTTACAGTGGGAAATTGATCTCTCACACACAGCAACATGATCTAGAAAGAGATGCCCATGGCAACTATCGCAAATCCCATGCATCTGATTCCACATTGGTGATCAGCTATGTTATTAATTTGCTTTATTTCTGATAGGAAGCCACTTGTTGGCCTCAGGTTCTATTCATTTAAAAGGGGTGAAGGGACAGTGAACTAAACAACATCTGACTGTTCAAAAACATTAAAGAACAGCTCTCGTATTAGCAGTTGTATTTTTCTTGCTGAAATTTCCTAGTGAGGAATACAGGGGGTTACGACAGTCTCAACATATGACGTTTTGAATTTACTATGCTCACTCCCATAAAAACTTAAAGAAACTGAGATGTGAATGTTTTGTCTCTTGCATGTTCCTTAGACAATCCTGATTCACCTGACCCTGTATCTCCAGCACCTTCTGCAGGTTCTCCTGCCTCTCCAGCTTCCGCCTCCTAATAGGCTACTCTCCCCCACCTTGCAATGCCCCTTCCAGTGTGCAAGCCAGCCACAGGAATAAAGGTAAGGATTTTTTTTACACTCATTTTTTGGTCATTTTTTCTATTACTACAGTGCAGTATACAGTACATTTATGTCCTTTTCCTTTTTCTGTGGCTTAGTTGTGTTTTTATGTTCTAAATTATGATTTTACAACTGTGTTAGGATAGGTAAGTGACTTAAGCTGGGTGTATTTCGACTTACACCAAAATTTGGGTTAACTCACTATCATAGGAACAGAACTGTGTTGTAACCTGAGGACCCCCTGTAAATGCTTAGAGTTTAAAGGTAGAATTAATGAGTTCACAGGACAGTAGAAACCACTGCTAACAATGAGAAATAGAAATAAGGCACAATGTCCAATTTTAAGAGACAAGGGCATTTACAAGTTTCATACAGTGTCTGTTAAGTGGTGATCAAAATCTTAAAAATGTGAAAAGCATATGACTCATAGAAGAGCACTACTCCCAGCAGTGATGAATGCAGATCTAAAGAAAAAAGTAAAAATCTCCCAATACACCACAGCACATTCACACACTCACCTGGGTTGAAGTAGAAGACCTCCCGTGTCCTTTTATCCTGAACCCCCCCATCTGAACCCTCGTTCTGAGATTAAGAGCAGGGGCTCTCCATGTGGCCTGCAGCAGGGCTACCACACGCTGCAAAGGTGACACAGCAACCACAGTGGGTTATGCTGTAATGTGAGGTTCTCAAAAATCAGGTCCTTCGTCGAGGTCCTTTAAAAAATTGAAGCAGAAATGACACTTTGAACTCCCATGAGAAGCCAACATCACCTGATCCTCATTACAGGTGTATCAAAGGGACTGAGAGGTCTGGCCAATGTCACAGGACACAGACATGATGGGTGAGTGCTGCAGGCCAGGTTTTCCCAGAACACTGGCTGTCATGGTGATGCCCTTTTTATCTGAGAACTTTTCGGTCAATGGCTGTTCTTTGGCTGATTCTTCATACAAATCTGTGTTCAAATAGACCTCACTTTCATGTCTTAGACTTACTCCTGGTATAAAAAGGCATTTTTTGTGATCCCAAGAGTTCCTCTTCTGGAATGTGGATTAATGAACTATACAATTTAGTTCTTACTCTATTACTTTCTTCTTCAAAATTAGTGAGGAATGTATGATACTTAACTTCTAAGTGCCTTAGATTCTCTATCTCATAGACACTGATTAAATTCTTGAAGCTTCGATCTCATAGGAGAAACATATGAAGATGCAAAGTTTATCTATTTGGAGAGATGGACTGTTTCTGTTTTGAAAACATGTGAGAAAGATGGTACCATCAAGTAATCTTCCTATTTGAAATCATCACATAGCAAATATTGGACCCATGGACTTTCAAGCCTATCAGACCACTCCAAAGCAACAATGTAAAACAGAAACAGTGGCAGACATTCTCCTCACCTGAAATTTGAATTACTTTAATAATAAATAATAATAACCAGGTTTTTTTCAAGTTATGTACCTCTCCTCTGTAACTCTCAGTAAGTAAGTGTACATTGAAAAATGCTATCACTTGTAAATACACCTAAATGACTGAAAGGAAACATCACTGTCCTCCCCTTATTTTTAAAGTGTTCTAGAATATTCCACTTTCCACAATAGTGATAACTTTAAAAAACATGCGTTGACACATCCTTCATACGTACACATATTTTAAAATTTTTATTTATTGATTTTAGACAGAGAAAGAGAAATATTGATTTGCTGTTCCACTTATGAATGCATTCACTGGTTGATTCTTGTATGTGCTCTGACCAGAGACAGAACCCACAACTTTGGTGTTGGTGTAGCAGGACGACGCTCTAACCAACTGAGCTACCCAACCAGGGCCACAGTTATCTGTTTTTAATGAAAACTTCTGCATTGGGGCATATGTGTATAGCCAGTATTTATTGAACAACAAGTCTGCCAGGCACTATCCTAAGTCATTTACATAGCTCATTTCATTTAATCCTCTTAACTTTAGAAGTAGGGTAGTTATTTCCCCCCATTTTATAGCTAAGGAAGCTGTGTTTTAGTTAATCTGTCCAAGGTCATTCAGCAATAAGCAGCAGAGCCAGTCTTGAATCCAGAGTTTCCCTGCAAAGCCCACACCCTCTTAGCTACTTCTTGAGGCGTTCTTATGACTTCGTATCAGAAGTGTGGGTAATTTTAAAATGGTCACCATTTCTCCTTCGCTGTTCAGCCTCTTTCCTCCTTGTCTCTTCTCCCACTTTCCTTTCTGCTTCTTCTCAGGTTCTCTAACTCCTGCCTTTGAACTTCCTCAGTTGTCTTTTATAGCCACAGCCATGACCTGGCCTCACTCCAGCTCCCTGTTGGCCATGGTGCAAGTTAGGTGGAGGCTGAGCCTGTTGGGAACCCCAAGCAGATGGCTGTTGACAGAAAACAGAACTGCATGGAAGTGTGAGGTTACCTACATATCCATGATGAGCTCCCAGACTTGAGTGAGACAGTACACTCTGACCCTTCCTGGGATGCGTTTCTTTTCATGATTATGTAGAAATACATGAGGAGCTCTCAGACTGTCTGAGAGAAATGTTGCATTTAGCAGTGCAAACTCAGAGCACTGAATGACCACTAATCTAGGCTTTCCTTCTTTAATATATATTCAGTTTAATTTGCATAAAGTTGGAAATTTTGGAAATTTGAGGGCTACAACCTGTTTCATTAAATCATAGTTCTACAAGGTAACCAGGAACCAAAACGTTTAGCCAAAAATTTTCTGAGGGGATAAAAAGATCTTTAATAAGAAAAAGGTCTTAGGGTTGATTTAAATAACACATTTACTTAAATTGGTAGATATATTAAATTTATGAGATGCTACATCCAGGGATTGAGATGGAAAAGGACCTGGTCTGTTTCTGCATAATTTCCTGGCAGAATGTGAATGGCATCGTCTGCCAATAGCAGGAGGCAGCAGGTGCACTGGCTCAGGAGCCGGCCAGACCAGCACTTCCACCTTCAAGCATTGCGACCTTGGGCCAGTTACTTAGCTTCTTCACACCTCAACTTCTCTGTAAAGACACAGGAGCACTAATGTTCACCACCCCAGTGAACATTTGCTGTAAAGATCAAATGACATCATGTCATTGAAAGTGCTTAGCACAGAAACTGGCAGAGTAAGCATTAAACAAATGGTAGTTTTATTTAATTTTATATCATTTTAAGGGAGAGGCAGATATAAAGGCTTGTTATTTAGAAATAAGGAGACAGAAACCATAAATTTGTGGTCTGCTATTTTTCCTTCACCTCAGAAAACCATTTACCAAGCCTGTATTTTCAGTTAAAACAGGGAGAGCACAATCTTTTGCAATACTTCTCCCACTAAAACCTCAAATTTTGGTAATGCAGACACTTCGAAGTTTGGCTGCGCAACGTACGGCTGCCCTGTGTATTACTGCTACCTACATATTTGCAACATAAAATTTAAGGGGACAAACACAAAATCAAAGTCAACATGGTGATGATCAGATGTCACTGTTAGGTCCTACAGCATATTAGAAAAGAAATCATCTTCTTTGAAGATGACAAATACAGGACTTACAATAAGAAATACCACTAAATCAGAAATTCTATATAATAAAGAACATTTATGAAAAAAGCATATATAGAAAAAATTAGATTTTTCTCTACCTAAAATTATCTGAGATTTCACTTTCAGCATTATTTCCAATTTGTTGTATGAGATTAAAAAAAAATAAGGTCACCACTGCTTTGCTCAACATTTCCTTTTGGGTAAAATAGCCAGTCTATTGCTAAAGAGGCCAGTGGAGGGGCTCACTAAGGAAATACAGAAACCAACAGCAGTAATGCATGGAAGTCCAATGATAAATATGTAATTTAGAACAGACCAGTCCCAGAAAGAAAACTGAAATGGGAAATTCAGAATTAAAATATATATATATATTCTTTGCATGAAGTTACTGGGCTGGTAGCTCTACTAGCATCTCACTTGGCACAGGGCTGAAAGGCATTTTCTTTTTTTTTCTTTTTGTATTTTTCTGAAGCTGGAAACGGGGAGAGACAGACAGACTCCCGCATGCGCCCGACCAGGATCCACCCGGCATGCCCACCAGGGGCCACGCTCTGCCCACCAGGGGGCGATGCTCTGCCCCTCCGGGGCGTTGCTCTGCCGCGACCAGAGCCACTCTAGCACCTGGGGCAGAGGCCAAGGAGCCATCCCCAGCGCCCGGGCCATCTTTGCTCCAATGGAGCCTTGGCTGCGGGAGGGGAAGAGAGAGAGAGGAAGGAGAGGGGGGTGGAGAAGCAAATGGGTGCTTCTCCTATGTGCCCTGGCCGGGAATCGAACCTGGGTCCCCCGCACGCCAGTCCGACGCTCTACCGCTGAGCCAACCGGCCAGGGCTGCATTTTCTATCTAAAGGATGCAACGGCTTAGAAGTTCAGGCCACTGCGACTGTCAGAAAGCTCAAGTTACAGCAAAATCTTGAAAGTCATTTCCAGAACATGAGCCAAGCGCTCCTCTGCAGAGTCTGAGCATGGCAAATTCCTAGAACTGATTTTTGTTGCCAAGGTCAGCATTGAACAATCTCTGATCGTTCAGATCAGCTAGGCTGAATAAACAAGAAGCAAAAGTAAATTTTAGCATGGAGTTTCAACTACAGCTAAATGCATTGTCCTGTTTCACCAAAAATTCATGCAAATACCTAAGGCCACCCTCCACTTCCCAAAAAAACTACAGTTGGCCAACTTTCTAAACTTCTCATAGGTTTGATAATATTAGAATCAATGACAGTGGATGTCCCACTATTCTTCTCAAATACATAAATAATATATCTATATCAAGCATAGCCTATTGTAATGAAAATTATCCATATTCATGCAAACTGTATTCTCTCTACCCATGTTAAAAAATTAAGAATATTTAGTTGGCATCTGTCCTCACTACGCCAGGCCCACAGTGGACTAGAACAAAGTGTCAGAGATCTCCAACAGCTTTTTGTTATGGCACAAACCCCTTTTTAAAGTACAAATCCTTAAAGGCACTGTGAGAACAGATATAATTTCAACAATGATTTCATATCTTCAAACTTACGCTTATGAAGAAATACACATGTCTAACATTAACTAACATATTTGTTTCGAGAATAAAATATCTCCTTTTTATTAATTTCAGGCTTTGTGCTCATCTTTTGCTGCAACTACTGATCAGATTTCCTTCTACTACCATTTAGTTGGGGTAGCTATGAAAGCCCTCGAGCAGGCTTCTCAGGGTGTCCTTTCTCACGGCACCCACAGACAGAAAAACCAGTCAGCACCACAGGAAACCTTTACAGAGGCAGTTACTTGTTTCCTGAGCTAACCCACTTCCTTCTTCAAATATTTCCTTCTCTTCACCAATGTGTTTTTTGAAATTAGTCTCAAAGTCTTCTTACAAAATAGACCATATTTCCCCATATATAAGATGCTCCAATGTATAAGATGCACCTTAATTTTGGAGCCCAAAATTTGATAAAAGATGTGTTACATAAAGTTATTGAACTCAAGTTTTATTCATCATAAAATTCATACAACTCCTCATCACTGTCAAAACTCCCATCCATTAGCTTGTCCTCATTTGTGTCTGATGACGAATCGCTGTCTTCATATAGTGCCTCCTCTTCAGTTCCATCTATGGCATTTGAAATGCCACACTTTACAACCACTGTATAAGACACATCCAGTTTTTAGACCCCACATTTTTCAAAAAAAGTTGTGTCTTATACATGGGAAATATGGTCGTCCTAGGTCTAGCACCTGAAATCTGGACGAATGCCAATAGCTCTGTCATTTTTAATATCATCATACTAGTGATATAAAACTAGAATCTCAAATAAAGTGTCACTTCAGTAGTAATGTGAACATTTCCCTGAAATGTTTACTGATGTTTTGGCAAAAGAATCCAAATCATTATGAGCTAGAGCCCTGCTTTGAGAAAACAAATGTTATCAAAGTAAAAAACTGAAAGCCAAAAATGTCATGTCTCCTGGCTACTCTATTACAGAAACTATGTATCTTCCATAATAAGGAAATCATTTTTTAACCTTTCAAACTTAAATAAACTATAATGAGCTGCTAGTTTTCTTCATACTATGCATAACCTTGCAGATAAAACTGAAAATTTCATAATTATTAGTTATATATTTTATTAGAAATGTATCTTTTCAGTGATTATTGTCTTGACTCTAATAAAAGTAGATATAGAAAGCTAAATGAAAATTTGGCTATTACAATTCTTCAGTGCTCACAAGTACAAAATATAATTTAAAAAATTAAATCAATCTTTACCTAAATATAGAAAGCTTTACTTACCAGCAAAGAGTGATACCAGAAAAACAGACAAAAGGAATAAAGTCTCTTAAAATGTTTATTTTTGTCAGAATAACTGACAATTTTCTATTGTCTTTTGGTTTATTATAATAAGCATTTCCCCCCTTGAAAAATCCATTCAAAATATCTCAATCCTTGAAGTAAAGAACTTTAACTAAAAACCATCCTGATTTTTTTTAAAGAAATAAATTTTAAAATTCCTTTAATGTGATAAATAGCAATAATCTCTTCTTGTTCTACTCTGGTGAACAAGAATGTTCTTTATACAGCAAAGTATCCAGTCACTTATTGGCAAACCAAAGGTGAGAACTATTCATTTACATGTTCTACTCAAACACAGTGCAATATTGCCACATTCATATAGACATTAAAAAAAAGAGAGAAAACAGTTACCAACACTCTCCTGGCAAAGAAAAGGTTTTGGAATGGCAAAAGCAAAAGAAGTTTTAGCTCTTAAGGCTTTGGAAGTGAATTAATCTGAGTCGTCCTCATCAAGATAATCCTCAGCATTGCTTAAACTTCGAACAGCATCTGAAAAAGTGGAGAAAGCAAAAGAGAAAAATTAAAATTGCTTTATTTTTCTTTTCACTGTCAAAGTTCCTAACAATACAACAATTTGTCATCTTTATTCAGACCCAGGGGTAGTACTTTCCCGAAGGATCTTTTTCAAGTTTTGCTTTTCAGCCTAACTGTTCAGTTTCTGCCGCTACAGGGGCCGGCAAGGTACACTTGTCTGCATGTTCCTTAGACATGCAGAGAAGTAAAGGTGGTACACAGCAACATGAAACACACCAGGCTCCCCTCTGACAACCGTGCTTCCCACCTCCTCTGCCAATGACAAGTGCGCATGTGGCTTCAGTCAGTCGACAACCTGTGGCCTTACCTGAAGGCCAGGTCACTGGGTAGAAAGATAACTAACGAGGGGGAAAAAGGAAGTGAATGAAAACACAAAACTTCAGTTTATTGTAGAAAACACTGATAAAGTACACTCAGAAGCAAAAGGATTGAAATGAAAAGAAAATTAATAAAAGAGTGAAACAGAAAGAGCTAAACCTCATCAAATGTAAAATCAATCTTAAACAAGGTTCAAAAGAAAGACATTGGACCTTTATCTGTTCACCTATTCAACTGTCTAATCAAATTTCTATAGGAAGAGGTTATATTATCAACAGGTAAAATTTTAGGGGGGAAATTGAAATGCATGGGTAAACGCATTGTTAGAGCTTAATAAATATATGTTACATCACCTAGACCAGGCATCCCCAAACTACTGCCCGCGGGCCGCATCCGGCCCCCTGAGGCCATTTATCTGGCCCCCGCCGCACTTCCGGAAGGGGCACCTCTTTCATTGGTGGTCAGTGACAGGAGCACTGTATGTGGCGGCCCTCCAACGGTCTGAGGGACAATGAACTGGCCACCTGTGTAAAAAGTTTGGGGACCCCTGATAGACCATGGTCTCTAAATACTAGATCCCCATAGCTTGTTGGAGATGTGACTAATTTCAAGTCTGGGGCAGAGACTGTAAAAATGCACCTGGAACTACTTGTGCCACAAAGCAAGGATACTACCAAAGATAGCATCATTTTAAAAGTGTTCAGGATCCAACCTAAAGAGGCCTTCACTAGTCAAAGATATCAATAGAGATACTAGTTATGAGAAATTAAAACACATCAGATATTTCAGCATACGCCAAAGCAAGTTCATTGGCCCCCTTGGAGAATGACAGGCAACTAGCATGTTATTTTGAAAACTCTTAAATAAAGGGCAAAAATCAAGACTTTATTTCACTTTTGCTACATGAAACTATTATTCCTCTGGGTAACCAAACAGCTGATAAGGAGAAATTTTTCTTTATACAATATTCTAGCTAATAACTAAGGAAAGAAGTGACAGAATTAGAATGTCACCATTTTGCAATGATTAGTGAAATTATGGATCTAAACAATGATCATCAATGGGTTCTAACATCATAGGTTGAGTAACAACCAGATACTATATGCCTCTGGTGGAATAACATGATTTCCTATATGAGGTATTCTTTCCTCTCCCCCTAAGATAACTAGATCTAGCTAAATCTAATAAACCCTCTAGATCTCACATCAATTGGCAAAAATGCAGAAGACAGGAGAAAATGACAAACACCACCATAGAATACACACAACAATGTCTACACTAGTGAATTCAGATAAACTAACCCAGTCTCTGTAACAAATAAACTACAAGGTAGAAATGGGGGAAGAGGAAAGGGAAAGGAAACAATGATTTAAAAACACTATTTTGGCCCTGGCCGGTTAGCTCAGCAGTAGAGCATCGGCCCGGCGTGCGGGGGACCCGGGTTCGATTCCCGGCCAGGGCACATAGGAGAGGTGCCCATTTGCTTCTCCACCCCACCCCTCCTTCCTCTCTGTCTCTCTCTTCCCCTCCCGCAGCCAAGGCTCCATTGGAGCAAAGATGGCCCGGGCACTGGGGATGGCTCCTTGGCCTCTGCCCCAGGCGCTGGAGTGGCTCTGGTAGCGACAGAGCGATGCCCCAGAGGGTCAGAGCATCGCCCCCTGGTGGGCAGAGCGTCGCCCCCTGGTGGGCGTGCTGGGTGGATCCCGGTCGGGCGCATGCCGGAGTCTGTCTGACTGTCTCTCCCCGTTTCCAGCTTCAGGAAAAAAAAACACTATTTTAAAAAAACAAACTAAGAGACATACCCTTCAAGTGCCTTATTTGGACCCTGACTTATACAAAGTATAAGAAAATAAATAGATAAGTAAGCAAAGAATAAACAGGTATAATAAAAATGAGTAAATTTGGAAAATGACATTTGATAATATTAAGGACTTATTAAATTTTTGGTATGTTAATGATATTGTAGCTTTTTAAAATAATCATTACATGTTTAGGAAAATAATTATTAAGAAAAAGGGAGGAACAAGGGAAAGTCAGAACAAGGCAGGTAGAAACCAATTTATTTTATATGAGAGAAGGAAAGATAAAAGAACAAGTGGGTATAAGCACACCAGAGGCAAACTTCAATGATTTCACTTTCAGACTATTAGGAGTCTCCAGATTGACTATATTCTTCTCCATTCTCCTTGAAAGGAGTTCTGGAGACCTGCAAGAAATATATTTTGCTCTATCCCACACACACCCACAAACTTCAAGACTGTCTGACAAATTGGTTAAAAGCAGCATTTTAAGTGAAAAAACAAAAAGACAAGCAGCAAAGTTGTTTCCCCTTCTCCTTTGCTACTACAATCCTGTATTTTGCTGTATTGAAGATATTCTTTGTACTTCAACAGTTACTTCTGTACTTTGTTTTAAACTTGTTTCCTCTGATAGCAAGAGAAAGATGGCTTGGCATGGTGAAAACTTGGACTGAATAGAACTCAAGGGACAGAAACGAGCCAGGCAAATAAATTCGTTTTCCTTCCATAGACTACTCTGAGACACAGTTTCTCTGGAAGTATCTCAGACAGACAAACGCTGAGTCACGAGCTGCTTCTCTTCACAGCCCAACCTGGAGCATGACCAGCATGATAACGTGCCGCCTGGTAGTACTTCCCAAACTCCCCGCCCCCACTTCCACTTTTCCTCAGTTTCACTGCCCTGGACTTACATGTTCCAAGTCAAGCATCAGCACTGCAGACAGACAATAAATAAATAAATGATGGAGAAATAAACACAAACACATAGATAAATATCACAGAAATAATGTTAAGGGCAAGAAGTTAAACACAAAATGTACACAGTGCTTGATTCCATGTTTGTCAAATTCAAGAACAGGCAAAACTAATCTATGGAGAGAGAAATAAGAATACTGAGGAGGCTTCTGGGGAATGGAGAAAGTTTTCTGTCTTGATCTGGGTTGTGCCAAATAGTGTACACATAGTAAAAAATTCATCACTTAGCTGAACACTTTGGATTTATGTACTTAATGTAAATTATATCCCTTTTTTTTTTTTTTTGTATTTTTTTCTTAAGCTGGAAACGGGGAGAGACAGTCAGACAGACTCCCGCATGCGCCCGACCGGGATCCACCCAGCACACCCACCAGGGGCGATGCTCTGCCCACCAGGGGGCGATGCTCTGCCCCTTCGGGGCGTCGCTCTGTTGCAACCAGAGCCACTCTAGCGCCTGGGGCAGAGGCCAAGGAGCCATCCCCAGCGCCCGGGCCATCTTTGCTCCAATGGAGCCTCGCTGCAGGAGGGGAAGAGAGAGACAGAGAGGAAGGAGAGGGGGAGGGGTGGAGAAGCAGATGGGCGCTTCTCCTGTGTGCCCTGGCCAGGAATCGAACCCGGGACTCCTGCACGCCAGGCCGACGCTCTACCACTGAGCCAACCGGCCAGGGCTATATCCCAATTTCTTAAAATTGGAGAAAGAACTATTTAAGGGCTCAACCCTTAAATATGACCTTGACCCCACCCCTATACCTTTAAGTTACCCTTCATCTTAACTAAAACAAATGATTTATTTTGTCCCTCTAAAAAATCCAAGATGTGGTTTTAAAAGTGGACAACTGTATCAGAATATACCTTTCCAGCTTAGAATTCTTGCTGGCAGTTATATGGCCCAATAGTCAAACTCTTATTTCAAATAGGATCAAAATACAAATTAAATCTTTTTAACTGGATAACTGGGGAAATGAAGCAAGGGAAAAGAAAAAAGAAAAAAAGGTAATATAAAAATCAAGATATGAAAATTCATTGCTTGGCTCTGTCTGCTAGGGCTCAAGAATACCTTCTTAATGAATCCATTATCCATCAGTATATATTTAGGAAGGCAGACTAAAGGCACTCGGTGAGTGAACAGAGGAAAAGAGTACCAGGTCCTAGCCTTATTCTACAAAGACGGCGAAAAGGTGAGGGATACAGAGAAGAGATTGTCTCTGGCCTCTCCCCAGTCCCGCTGCTCATACCAAAGCTTCTGGGTGTAGGGTTGAGCAAGTTTGGTATTTTCCTGGCCAATCACAATCAAGCTCATACTATGCGTAAGATTCGGATAACCTTCTGCTCACAAGAAACCTTACTCCTCAGTCAGGACATTCTAAAGATGCCCACAAAGCAACAGGAAGTCAGTAGCAAAAAAAGGAAGTTAGGCCAGAGTCCTACTTCCTGACCCAACCAAGGCTGCAAAGAGTAGGAGGTCCATTTCACATAAAAGTGCCCCTCCTGCATGGCAGCAAATACAGCTGCTCAGTAAAACTGCAGCTGGGGAGCTCTGCTCAGCTGGAAAATACTTTCTCACTCACATGGTAGAACCTATTTTGTCGATGCAGGAATCACTGCATTAAGGAAAGACTTGCCCTGACAGTAAGCACTCATGGCTGAAATAACTGAAGAATCCCAAACTGCTTAATAGTACATTATGTATTTGAAGTTCAAATTATTTCTTTTACCTGGAACAAACAAATATCTGGAATAAAAGACCAAAAATAACAACAGATTTGCGAGGAGGGCTAAGATGAGACTCTGTTAATAAGGAGGATAATTCTGGGAAGCTTCCTTGGTGAGTCATGAAGAGAAGGGGACTGATATTTTTGATTGATTGAAACAGGAAGATAGGGGACTGACTTTATTTTGTTGCTTCTGCTAGGAATGGATATGTATGGGACTGCATAATTTTGCCACTTCTCATAAATCAGAGAATACCTAAGGGAAAAATAAATTTTCCCAGGGTTCAAAAATTAATGGAAAATCAATTCAAGTGATAAAAACAGAAATCAGTATCTCATGCCACAAACTCTGAAAGTGATAGTATCCTGAAGTTAAAATGAAAACACATGCATTTAGCCTCTAAAATAGAAATTTTTCAAAAGTTGCTTTGGTGATTCTCCACCACACTGAAGAGTCTAACCTTTAGACTCTAAAGCTACACTAAGAAGTGTTGAAATGAGTAGTAGCAATGCTAAAGACTTGGAAAAATCATATATATATATAATATATATATATAATATATATTACATATATATAGAAAGAAACTAGTATAATATATAGATGTACGTATATATATTAATTATATACTTCAAAGTGGTATTAAAGTGCCAAACATGAGGTAATAAAGTCAAGCAAGGCTTGAGAAGTGAGGAAAAAAAAGAGACGAGAAGTTCCCTCTAACCAAATCATCTTACACTTTTCTTTTTCCTACATGTCTGGGGTTCTCGGGGGGCAAGAGGCTGATAATGAATGAGGAGGGGGAAACAGAAGGGGAAGACAGGAGGAAAGAGCTCAAGACACACCCTCCCAGCACTTCTTTCAGGAATCTTCACATTAGGATGATTCTGGGGACACATTCAATAGGCTATATACTGAGAAGTCAAATAAACATCCGGGACACATTCAGTAGGCTATATACTGAGAAGGCAAATAAACATCCGGTTTCTAGTCAGAAATGACTGCAATCATGTTTAACACCTTTTCAAAACAACCACACAAAACTTTCATTTTTTAAAATCTATTCTCCCACATCAATAGCTCTTTTATCTTTAAGAATGTACACCTATACTTCATCTTTAAAATGACCTATAGTACTATGAATAAATGCCAAAATGTTTACAACACCGGGAATAATTTTGACTATAGTTTATTGATGCCTTCATTTCAAACAGAAACAAAATATAATCCTGGAGCTGTTGAGTGCTTAAGTTTAAAATATCAGAGATACCACTCATAAAAAATACCTAAAAAGAGGAGATGGAGACCATGGTTCTCTGATAAGGATTGTAATGGAAAGCAATGTGATTAGTTTGAGTGTAAGAAAAGAAATACACAAAAATGTATGTGTTTAATTTGTCTCTTCAGATGTGTTTGCATGAGGGTATTCTTCTGTGTCAGAGGTTTTTGGTTTAGACCAAGGGTATACAATATAACTTCAGAATCACCTGAAGAGATTATCAAAACAGTTTTTTCCCATTACTAAGTTGATAAACCTTAGTCATGTCAGTACCATAGGAGAAAGGAAGGTTAAAACCAAATACCTGTTCCCTGTTTCTTTTTCAGGAGAGTTGCACAGGCAGCATTGGTAGCCATGTCCAGGGCCAGCTTCTTCTCATTGTTTCTTAAGTCTGTTCTAGCACCTTCCCCAACACAAGAAAAGTCAATTAGATGTTTTTGAAGACTACAGTGGCAGCCAATACGCTTTCCATCAAAACTGATCACTTTTGGCAAAACTAACTGGAGAACTTTGCCAGCCCAGAAGCAAGCTTTTTCAAAGCAAAAGTACTTTCTTAAACCAGTGATACTGTACTTGGCATCAGGGAGCTTGTTGCTGCACCTGGAAGAATTATGCACAATCAAAATATAGCCTTTCCCTTTGAGTTCCTACAGAGTTCCATGTGAACTTTTCAGTGAGGAGTTTACCGTTCCTATGGTAAGTCTCAAATCAGTTAGACCCCCAATAGTTATTGCGCCTCAGCATGAGATTAAATCCAATATACTCTTTGCCTCTTCTGTTCATGGAAAAGACCATGTGGGTTGAGCTTGAGGGAATTAATATTTTATATCTATAAGTATACTCTCATGTAAATTATCAGAACAGTAACATAATAAAACCCAGGGGCAATTAAAATATAATTCCTATAGCCTCTGTTCTACACACTTTTTCCTTGTCTTTATTCTGTTAAAAGTTATATCAGAATTCATGAATATATTCTCAACGTTAAAGATTCAAAAATATAGAAATATGCTGAACAAAACCATATATCCCATTTTAACTCCTAACAAATCCATCCTCCTCTATTTTCTACCTCCTTGAGAAGTAACCATTCCCCAAGAGTAGGCAGTTATTCCTTTATGTGCACGAATGCATTCACAGGCATGTATGTACATACTCACAAAGTCATACTACACGTTTTACTCTGTAATTTCATGTTTCAATTGATGTACAACTGATATATAAAATTATATTTGTTTCAAGTATACAGCATGATTCAATATTTATATATATTGTGAAATGATCATCACAATAAGTTTAATCAACTTCTTTTACCATACAGTTACAAAATAATATTTTTATGTGATGAGAACTTTTAAGATCTACTCTCTTAGCAACTTTCAAATATGCAATACAGTATTAACTATAGTCACCATGCTATATTTTATATCCCCATGATTTATTTTATAACTAAGTTTGTACCTTTTAACCCCAAGATTTTTTAATTTAACAATTTATAATGGCACTAATTCCTTAGTAGTACACATACTTATAACTCAATCTATTTAAATGTTTATAAGTATTCAATTTTGTGGATGTTCAAAAATTTATTTAATAACTCCTCTGTTGAGAGGCACATAGGGTGTTGTTCCTAAAATTTTCATTATCACAAACAATATTGCCAGAACATCTTAAACATCTTTGTTCATTTATATATTTCTGAAGAATGGTTTCCTACAAGTGGTGTTGAAATGTATGAATATGTACATTTTTAACTGTGTTAGCGACTGTTGAACTGCTTTCCAAGGTTTTACTTATTTATACTTTCTGCCACAATGTATGAAAGTACCATTTTTTTGTAACCACATCCTCTTCAACAAACAAAACACAAATGTCCTAAAACTCAAAGGCAGAAAAATACTAAGTCAAGAAAAAAAATAATATGTTTAATTAGGAATATGGTGATCGTGTATGAAAACCTTTCTACTAAACAGAATTATATCTATCCACAGTTATACAGAAAACCTCCTTCTCTATGGTAAAAAATCCTGATGGTTAATAGTTCTGTGACTAATCATAACTTACATTAAATTACACTTTAGAATGCAGACATGATTTTGGTCAGGACAGGAAATGTTCAGAGAGACAGTGATGCTGAGAAAAAAACACAACCATTTCCTGTGTCCTTCTCCCAGCGCTGCCCAACAGAAATACAGGGTGAGCCATATGTGTAATTTTCAATTGTCTAGTGGCCACATTTTCCAAAAGAGAAATTCCTTTAAATAATATATTTTATTTCACCCAGTGTATCTGAAATATTATCGTTTCACCATGTAACCATGATAAAAATGATTGTGATAGTTTACTTTTTTTTTTTCACTAAATCTTCAAAATCTGTGGTACATTTTACACTTACAGTACTTCTCAAATCACACTAGCCTTTATCCAAGGGCTCAAAAGCACAGGTAGCCAGTGGCTGTTTCACAGAGAGTTTAGCTTTCAGTATAGCTTTTGAGGGGCAAAAGTGGCATCCAATCTTTTAGACCTAGAGTTTATCAACATACTTCAAATCCAAAATACTTCCTCTCATAATCTCCAACACTGCTCCGAGGCACCCTAATGATAGTACATCCATATAACATAAGCTTCAGGGGCTCAAACATCTTATATTATAACCTCCTGGACCAGGGTGTGGTACGGGGTGTTATACCTAGCTGTCTGTAGGATTAATTAATATTTGTGGGACAAATAAAGGGATGGTGGGTCAGTCCATAAATTCACAGTTAACTTCTAATTTGTGTAAAAACAGAGAATTGAGGGATCTCTTTGTACATCTGAAATCTCTGCTCAGCTCAAAGTAGGACACTGTAACCACAGATGTCTTTCTCATCTATCAAGCCTTTGCTGCGAGCACAGGGGCCACAGAAACATAGCCCACACAGCTTTCTCAGAGAGGACCTCCTGTCTGCTCATGTGTGCTCTGTCTGCTCATGTGTGCTCATGTGCGCTCACATGCATGCCCCCCCACACACACTTGACACATCTTTCTTCTAAGGCCCTTTAATCCTACAGAAATATACAATAAGTTTTTACTAAAATTAATATATGTCATTTTAAAGCTTACAATGGTTTACATTTAAAACTAAAAACTTATACAAATCACAATAATTCCATCTTATGATAACTCTGTGACACAGACAGAGTAGAGGGAAAAATCCCAGTTTTAAAATAAGGAGCCTCAGGGCGGGAGGTGGTGGAAGAGGGGATAGGGAGGATAAAGGGAGACGGACGGAGACTTGACTTAGGGAGGTGAACAGGGAGGTGGTGGAAGAGGGGATGGGGAGGGTAAATGGAGACGGACGGAGACTTGACTTGGGGAGGTGAACAGGGAGGTGGTGGAAGAGGGGATGGGGAGGATAAATGGAGACGGGGAGGATAAATGGAGACGGACGGAGACTTGACTTGGGGAGGTGAACAGGGAGGTGGTGGAAGAGGGGATGGGGAGGGTAAATGGAGACGGACGGAGACTTGACTTGGGGAGGTGAACAGGGAGGTGGTGGAAGAGGGAATGGGGAGGGTAAATGGAGACGGACGGAGACTTGACTTGGGGAGGTGAACAGGGAGGTGGTGGAAGAGGGGATGGGGAGGATAAAGGGAGACGGGGAGGATAAATGGAGACGGACGGAGACTTGACTTGGGGAGGTGAACAGGGAGGTGGTGGAAGAGGGAATGGGGAGGGTAAATGGAGACGGACAGAGACTTGACTTGGGGAGGTGAGCACACAATCCAGTGGACAGAAGATGTGTTGTGCAACTGTGCACCTGAAATCTGTATAATTTTGTTAACCAGTATCATCCCAATAAATTCAATTAAAAAGGAAAAATAAAGAAAGAAAGAAAGAAAATAAGGAGCCCATTATTCTTCCTACTCTTTCAAACAGTATAATTAGATCTAGCCTATTTTTCAGAGAAAGCAAACACCAGATAAACTCAGCACCCTTTACCTTTGGCCAGAAGTAACTCAACAATATCTGCATAACCCTTCCAGGCAGCAGCATGCAAAGCTGTGTCTCCCAACTTGTTCTGTGGTGATGAAAAGAGAAAATAGCTTAATCCCTTCACCTACTCACCCAGCCCCGCAACCCCATGCCCCTCTGACAGCTGTCAGCCCGCTCTCTATGAGTCTGTTTCTATTTTGTGTTAGTCCCTTTCGTTCATTAGATTCTACATATCAGTGAAATCATACTGTACTTGTCTTTCTCTGACTGGCTTATTTCACTTAGCAGAATGGGGTGGTAAACACTCAATACAATATACAGATGACATATTACAGAATTGTATACCTGAAACCTATATAATTTTATTAACCAATGTCACCCCAATAAATTCAATGTTAAAAAATCAAGAAAAGAAAACAAACAACACAAAACACAGAGAAAGTCGCATTTTTAAAATAGAGTGTGGACTGAAAACACACAGGATTTTAATTTATGCTTACATTAAATCAGTGATTTTCAGCCTTTTTCATTTCATGGAACACATAAACTAATTACTAAAATTTTGTGGTACACCAAACCATGTTTTTTGCCAATCTGACAAAGAAAACAAACAAAACTGGTATAACTTTGAATTAAAATAAAATAAAATAACAATTGTAATTACCTTTCCTTTTTGCTCCAAAGCAACTTTTTTAAAAATCAGGTGCCTATACCTGTATATAAAAATTTCTGGTACCAAAAGTTACCCAACCAGACAAAATATTATTATGAGTTGTGAACAGTAAGATACAACTCTTTTATATGACTTATATAGTTACGGTTCAAGGCAGGGCATTCACACCAGACAGCTATTGTTGTGTTGGCAAGTTGTCATTTATTCATTTGAAAATCTAAGGGAAAAGAGGTCCATGTTTCTGACTAAATAGTCAGATGCTGAATGTCTTTAAAATTCTCGCAGCACACCAGTTGAAAATCACTGCTCTAAGTAAACCTCTAATGAGAAGAAAGTTATAAAATCATACAAAATTCCAAAGAAGGCATGAAGACTCAAGAGCCGGAAGGTGAGTCACGTTGGGAGACGGAATGGGATGGAGGAATAGAAACTGCTGTGATGGAATCTAAGTGAAAGTGCAGATGCCTACAGAGGAAGACACCAGGAGGAAGCAAGCAGGTTCCCCCAGCCCCACAGGACCTGGTGTGAATTAGGAACTAGAGATGCCCAGAGACACTGGAGCAGGAATGAGGCATGGGGTGGAAACAAGGGTACTGGGTGAAAGTGTTTATAGGGAGTAACCCCAGAACCCCAGATCACCTGCCTCTCTCCTTGATGCCAGGTGGCCCAGTAAAGATGCTAGAATTACTCTGTCAAGAAATTAACCAGATAGTTTCCAAGCTCATGGACACTAGGGACAAGGGAAGGTGGCAATAAGGCCACAGGCATAAAACCTGGGGGTAGGTGAAAAACTTGGAAACTCTCCCAGCTGCCTTTATAACCCCCTCCCTAGCCCCAATGCATAAATATAGCCATGTAACCCAGGCAGGATGCTGGGGGCTACATCCCTGGTAAAGCTGAACAGCCCCACATGCCAGGGAGGGGTGAGTAACTCATACTGACATCTGGGGACAAGCCAGCAAGACAGCTAGGACTTCACCACTTCATCCTATGGAAAGCCCACCAGCCAACAAGCCCTCAAGCACATAAAGCCTCCAATTCCACTTAAGCATGAAGGATAAAGAAAGACACTATGTATTTGAGGAAAGTCTCCTGTATTTGAGGAAAGACCAAAACAAAATAAAATAATCTCTGAAGAAAAAGACACAGTACTATGAAAAGCAGAAAATCTTTTAAAAAGCTATTATTGGCCCTGGCCGGTTGGCTCAGTGGTAGAGCATCAGCCTAGCGTGCAGGAGTCCCAGGTTCAATTCCTGGCCAGGGCACACAGGAGAAGCTCCCGTCTGCTTCTCCACCCCTCCCCCTCTCCTTCCTCTCTGTCTCTCTCTTCCCCTCCCACAGCCAAGGCTCCATTGGAGCAAAGATGGCCCAGACGCTGAGGATGGCTCCATGGCCTTTGCCTCAGGCTAGAATGGCTCTGGTTGCAACAGAGCAGCGCCCCAGATGGTCAGAGCATCGCCCCCTGGTGGGCATGCTGGATGGATCCCGGTCGGGCGCATGCGGGAGTCTGTCTGACTGCCTCCTTGTTTCCAACTTCAGGAAAAAAAAAAGCTATTATTAACATTAGAGATATGATATTAAATAACGAAATAAGAAAAAAGATGCTATTCAAAATAACAATCGGAGTAAAAGAAAGAGCTTGGGGTAAAGAGAATTCTAAGATGGCCACCGAGATTCCTACTCCTTGACACACCCACTGTATAATTCCCTCCCCTGGGGTATGAGTGAGGCCAGGGAATATAACAAAGTATCAATTGATACTGAGTTCATCAAAAGAGAGATTATGCTGGGTGGGCCTGACCTAATCAGGTGTGCCCTTCTCAAAAAAAGGGTATAGGCCCTGGCCGGTTGGCTCAGCGGTAGAGCGTCGGCCTGGCGTGCAGAAGTCCCGGGTTTGATTCCCGGCCAGGGCACATAGGAGAAGCTCCCATTTGCTTCTCCACCACCCCCCTCCTTCCTCTCTGTCTCTCTCTTCCCCTCCCGCAGCCGAGGCTCCATTGGAGCAAAGATGGCCCGGGCGCTGGGGATGGCTCCTTGGCCTCTGCCCCAGGCACTAGAGTGGCTCTGGTCGCAAAAGAGCGACGCCCCGGAGGGGCAGAGCATTGCCCCCTGGTGGGCAGAGCGTCGCCACTAGTGGGCGTGCCGGGTGGATCCCGGTGGGGTGCATGCGGGAGTCTGTCTGACTGTCTCTCCCCGTTTCCAGCTTCAGAAAAATACAAAAAAAAAAAAGTGTATAGAGTCAGAGACACAATCTGCTGCTGGCTGTGAGGAAAAAAGCACATAGCCATGTTATGAACTGTCTTGGAAAGCTGAAGGCCACATTACTGCCGTTCAAGAAACTCAATTCTCCTGCTGATTTGACTGAGTTCAGGATGGGATGTGAGCTCCACATGAGAACCCCACTCCAGCCAATACCTTGACTGCAGCCTGTGAGACTAAGCAAGAACCCACTTACGCCAGCTCAGCATTCTAGTTGACAGAAAATGTACGGTAAATGGGTGTTGTTTTAGTCTGCTAAGTTTGTGGTAATTTGTTATGTAGCAATAGAAGACTTATTAAGAGCTCTGGGTAATTAAAAACCAAAATAAAAACATGAAGATAAAAGTAAGAAAAATCTCAAAAAAACTAAGATAATTGGAGGTTCAACCTAAAAGGTTCAATATAACTACCAATGGCATTCAGAGCCAAAGAACAAAGAAAATGGTCAGCAAACTGACCATAAAACTATAAAAGAAAATAATATACAATATTTTTCCAAGCTGAAAGAATTCATCAGCATGTTTGGGAAAAGACCCACACGAAAGCCCATCACTGTGAAAGTTTAGAATACCAAGGTTAGAGTAAAGACTCCAATCACGAGCAGAAACAGATCACACACAAAAGGAAGGGAATCAAAATGGCATCGAACCTCTCAAAGGCAACCCCAGATAGTAGAATACCATGGAGGCATGCCTGCACAATTCTGAAGGAAATCATTTTCAAGCTATGATTCTGTCAACCAAATAATCAGCACCAAGCTCCTCTTTCTCAGCAACCTATATGAAGATGTTCTTCAGCAAATGGAAGACACAGGATCCAGAAGCATGAAGACACAACACAAGAGGGAGGTGACGGACTTCCCAGGGAGACGGCAAACTGCTTAGGTTAGAGAATGCAAATGGGTGGCTTCTGGATGGATGATTCCAGGGAGAAAGAAGCAATCAATTGATTATCTTACACATTTTGGAAAAGAATATCAAGAGAGTATGAAGCAGTATAGAAGTCTTTGTGAGCTACCCCCCAAAAAAGCTAAATAAAAGTCAGTAAGTATAAAAACAAAGAAGTTCTACAAGCAGTGAACAATATTTAAACAGCCATAATAATGTAAGCAATACACAGTAATATAACCAAAACTATGATGTGATACACTGTGGAGGACGAGCTAGGGGAAGGTTGGGTGATGAGGTGCTCAAAGGTGAGCGTGGGGCCGTTGGCAAGGTTACATCTTCACCTACCAGATAGGATGCTGAAATGCATATGAGATGACAAATTATGAGAAAGCTCCATAAGTATTTTCCTGAGTAACACGAAGGTAAGAAGAAAGAGCTAAAAGCCAAAAGTGATATACAAGGAGGAATGTAATAGGCATTTTGGGCTTTATACAATTTGAACTTTAGTACAATAATAATTTAACTATGTGCTTGTAGTATTTTTTTTTTTTTTGGACAGAGACAGAGAGAATCAAAGAGAGAGACAGATAGAGACAGATAGGAAGGGAGAGACATGAGAAGCATCAATTCTTTGTTGTGGCACCTTAGTAGTTCATTGCTTTCTCATATGTGCCTTGACAGGGGGGCTATGGCAGAGCGAGTGACCCCTTGCTCAAGCCGGTGACCTTGGGCTCAAGCCAGCAACAACGGGGTCATGTCTATGATCTCACATTCAAGCCAGCGACTCGGCACTCAAGCTGGTGAGCCCGTGCCCAAACCAGATGAGCCAGCGACTTTTGGGGTTTTGCATCTGGGTCCTCTGGGTCCCAGTCCAACACTCTATCCACTGTGCCACAGCCTGGCTAGACTGTGCTTGTAGTATTTTGATTAAAAATTTATGAAAGATAATGAACGGGGAAAGGTCAGTTCAAGATACTATGGTATGATTTTTTCATGCCCATAAGCTGCACAAAGAGAACAAGGCAGTTATGTTAAATGACTTTCATGTAAACAATCTTACCTGTTGGTTCAGTTCAATGTTTGGTTGAGTAAACAGCATTTCTACTATATCTGAAATTCAAATAGAAAAAAATAATTTTTTTAAGAATGAGAAGTGGAAGTCTGGCAAAACCAAGCATAATAAGTTTAAAGAAGAGAATTCTTTAGAAGAATCTTCAAAAAAAATCCTTACAATAAATTTTTCAAGGTATATCTAAATTGCAGACTCTAAAAGGAAATATTTTTCAAATAATTTGGCTTTTGCATTTTCTGACATCTATTATGGGAATATTTTTATGTTTGCTATCATACTTAATATTTGTGTTACTAATTTGTGTTTATTAGCTAAAATAAAATGGGTATTTTTTGAGAGACAACCATAAATTTCCCTTTGGCTATGCTATTTAATTTGTTGGGTTCTCTGTTTCTCATTGTTGGGATTATGTATGTATTTGTGTTGTAGAGAGAGGTAGAAAGAGAATGAATGGATATGGTAGATTTTTGGCCAGTCTGAAATACACCTAGAAATTCCATCTGTTATTATTATTGTCAATTATAAAAGAGAAAGTTACCAACTGAATCACTAACTCAAGCAAATGCTCTTTTGCCTAAATCTAACAGTTTATATTAAACTTAAAATGTATATCATAAAAGCAGTATCCTGGAAAGGCTTATGCTAAGAGTCAATTCTGCCCCTTTCTTCTGTCAGATTAGCTATCAGGTTGTGTTTTTATATTATTGTTGTTTTCCTGTAACTTTGCCAAGTCTGAGAGAGGAACTCTTTCAAGTGAAAGAGGTCCACAGGAGGCTGAACAATCATAATCAATCTACTGTTTGACAAAGAAAGTGCAGTAACCAGGCTATTGGCTGATGTTCAAAAAGAATTTGAAAAGAATAAGTAGGCCCTGGCCAGTGGCTCAGTGGTAGAGCGTCGACCTGGTGTATGGAAGTGCTAGGTTCAATTCCCAGTCAGGGCACACAGAAGAAGTGATCATCTCCTTCTCCCCCCATTGCTTCTCCATCTCTCTCTCTCTCTTCCCCTCCCACAGCCATGGTTCAAATGGTCTGATCAAGTTGGCCCCATGCACTAAGGATGGCTAAATGACCTTGCCACAGGTGCTAAAATAGCTTGGTTGCCAAGCAACAGAGCAGCGTCTCAGAGGGGCAGAGCATCATCTGGTGGGGGGCCTGCTGAGTAGATCCCAGTCAGAGCACATAGGAGTCTTTCTCTGCCTCCCCACCTCTCAATAAAAATAAAATAAAATAAAATAAAAAATAACCTATTCTAATTCACCTACATGAAGCACATTTTTCAGTAGCATAGACGTTTATGGTAACAAACAGAATGTAATACCTTTGTGACCTCCGTGACAAGCCCAGTACAAGGCAGTGCTGCCAGCTTTGTCCAAGCCATTAACACCGACTCGGTTGTCCAGACACTCTCGCAACCAGCTCAAGTTGCCTGAAAAAATTTTACATTTATAAAAAACACAAGAAAAAGAATTTTGTTTTTTTGTTGTTCTGCTTTTAAATCAACTTCAGCCTGCATAAATTTACATTTGCAATGGATTAATCAGCAAGTCTGAAATTAAGACCTGCCCAGTTATGCACTTATTATGGTACATTTTGACTTCCAGTTTATTAATGGAAAGCATTAACATCAATTTTTAATAATAGGCTTATGAGAAGAGCTGCCTAACTGGGTCTGCTTAAGGTATTTTTACTCTGCAAAAAAAAAAGATAGTTATATATATATATATATATATTTTTTTTTTTTCCTTTGTGAATTCCTGAAACTTGGGAGAAAAAAACAATCAAACCTAAGAACAAGCAACACTACTTATATTGATATTTAAAATGCACTTTCAGTTCTTACAAGAAAAGAAACAGTAAATGACCTACTCAAATCCGCTATTCTTATGTATTAAAGTATAACTACTGATTTTATATCCTCTGGCTAATGCCCTAAATATCTAATTTTTAAAAATGCTTTAAATGTCAGTTTCATATTTTGACTTATGCACAATCCTAAACCAATAATTTCCTCTTGCATATTCAGATTTCAAAAAGACCTAAAATAGAATAAAAGGGAGTTTAGTGAGGCCTTGCAAAAACTCCTGCACAGGGTCTCTCCACAGCAGCCTTACTGGCACTTGGGGTTATCGGTGCTGTCCTGCACACTGTTGTATATTCCGTAACAGTCCCAGCCTCCACCCAAAAGATGCCAGTGGCATCCCCCTAGTCACAACGAAAAAAATGTCTCCATACTGCCAAATGTTCCAGATGTGGAGAGAGGAATTACACTCAGTGGAAAACCACTGATCTGCAGAATAAAACCTCTGTACAAGGCCCATCGGTTGCTCCCTCCCTTCCTGACTCCTCCCTTACCACACAGGCACTACATCAACACTTTCCCAATTGCTGCACTCACAAGAAGTCCCCACCACCCTGCCCTTCTATTACTCAATCGCTGCATATTATCACACCATTTTGTTCTGTTACACACATCTCACCCTTTCCAGACTCTCGAATCTGGGAGTCACAGACCATGCCTTTCCATCTGCCACAGAGCACAGGTATGTAAGGGACTCAAAGTGTTTGTGACTTAAATTTCAAAATTAAAATGACACTTATTTCTCTAGCATGACAGAAGGCAGAACAGAGGTTGCCTCCGGGGAAGGCAGAGATTTAACTAGAAAGAGAATTTTCAGAAATGATAAAAATATTCTAGATCCTGAAATGGGTGTCAGCTACATAAGTGTATATATTTGTCAAAAGTCACCAAACTATATATAAGTAAATCTATATCACTGTGTGTGTATCTCAGTCAAAAAGAACCACACCTACCTCTTTTTGCAGCTTCATGCAATGGATTGTCAATGGATTCTGCCTGTTCAGCCACTAGATTGAAAAGAAAAAGTACAAACCCAATGCTGAGAATGTCATCCAAATGGTTCACTAAAGCCTTCACAGTCCCCTAGCTTCCACAGTGCCAGGGCCTTCCACAATTCAGCTTCCCTTACTTAATATGGAAAAAACATATGTATAGCAGAAAATCAAACTGATGTTTCCTGCTTTAAAAGCAGCTGAATGATGTGTTCAATAAAAGCAAGCTAAACAATAAGACAATAATATAGCAATTAACTGGAGTATAAACAAAACAAATTCATGGCCTACATACCGTTTATTCAAGTTATTTAATAAACAAATTTAGTCACAAAAATGCAAAAGAAAGCATTTGATGTTCATGTTTATATCCTGTAAAAACACTGTATATGAGATGGCTGAAAAGAACTTTTTTCTGTGTGTGTGTTTGTGTGTGTGTGTTGAGAGAAAAATATTTTGCTTCCTGTATTCAGAAAAGGCAATGACTATGCCAGCTGCTTTCAAGAAAGGTGTGTTCACTGTTGTCCTAGAATCAGCAGGAGTGACAAGACCATTGTTCAAATGAGACTTCAGACATGCCCCCTCCCTCCATAACGGACTGTAACTGAACACTCCCTTGGCAACCAGCAATCCAAAGCAACAAAGGAACATCTTATACCCTCAGTGTCTGTGAACAATTTACACCCTCAAAAATGAGGTATATTTTGGATGTCATGGTTAAAGAAATGTAGAAATGTTTAAAGTCTTTTTAAATCCAGAACAGTATCACTCTAAAACCAAGCCTCAGCTCCCCATCCTCTCTGCTCCTCCCCTCCACTAGGACCTTTAAAGTGCCTTCCTTGAAATTTTCTAAATTCTCTTCAAGCTCTTGGAACTGGTGCCTGATGCCAGCCCTATTCATCTGAGGATTCATCTAATGCTAAAGTCCAAAGGAACCTTATAAGTGATTTATATTTTTTATAGACCAATAACTTATTTTTTTATTGATTGATTTTTAAAAAGAGGGCAAGAAAGAGAGGGGAACATCAATTTGTTGTTCCACTTATTTATTTATTCATTGGTTGATTCTTGTATGTGCCCTAACCCAGGATAGAACCCACAACCTTGGTGTATCGGGATGATGTTCTAACCAAATGAGCTATCCAGCTAGGGCAATGTTTAAATCAAACCTTCTCATTACATAGATAAAGGAAAAGTCCATTAGGTAGTAGTTCAATGTATTCACTAAGGTGTCTGGCTATTAGGAAGTATAGAAAAAAGGATTAGAACCCAGGATCCTTATTTGTCAATCTTGTGCTCTTTTTACTTTGCTGATTTCTAGGAAAGTCTATTTTGTCCCCGCTCCAACTAGAAGTAGATTATGGCAGCTGCCGAATCTCTCAGCTTAAGCTCCCTAAACTGCTCCTGATAGGCATTTAATGACCATACTGCACCAAACATAAATAAACAAGGTAGGGTTACTTCATCAGAAAAAAAAAGGGAGGTGCTAAGAAACAATCTGTAAAATTTCATTTAACATCAAAAAAAAAAAAGTTCAAAGAGTTGAATGAAGTAAAACCATAGCATTTCCTTGGAAACCTTGGATTCTTTTAAGAATGTTAGAATGTATTTTCTTTTATTTATTTTTTATTAAGTGAGAGGCAGGGAGGGAGACAGACTCCCACATGGATGCTCTTCCCATATGGGGCCACTGCTTCATTGCTAGGGCAACCAAGATATTTTAGTGCCTGAGGTAAGGGCATGGAGCCATCATCAGTGCCGGAGCCAACTTGCTCAAACTATTTGAGCCATGGCTGTGGGAGAGAAAGAGAGAGAGAGAGAAAGAGAAGGGGGAGAGGAGAGGGGTGGAGAAGCAGATGGTCGCTTCTCCTGTGTGCCCTGACTGGGAATTGAACTCGGGACTTCCACATGTGGCCCGATGCTTTACCACTGAGCCAACTGGTCAGGGCCTAGAATGCATTTTCTTAAGCCAATAAGTCAAGGCTCTAGCACTTCTAGACTTCCAGAGTTCATGACCAATTTATTAACAGCAGGCTCAAGGAAGAGAAGATGTCCTAGACTGGCAATGCTCCTTTGATTTCTTAGCCACAGCAACAAGCAGAAAGGGCTCAGGATGCAGATAAGTGAAAGTGCAGAACAGTATATCCAAAGTACAGCCACAGCAGCCATGCTTACCATAGTTGCTTGGGATTAGTCCAGTTCTGCCTTTGCAGGTGCCTTTCCACCAACTGGTATCACTCTGGGGAAAGAAGCATTAAATTAAGTGGTACAAAATCCAGTTTACAGTCAACCACTTTTAAAACCACTGAACTCATGGAGTGTACCCGCTCTATAAAATATCCATTGACCCTGGTCACAATGATCAAGCTTCCTCACTCTCTGTTATGGATGTCCATTCCCCTTATCACTAAATTACAAGTCCACACATCTGTGCAACAAATCAAATACACTTCATCACAGGGCCTCAACAATCAAACAAATCAGAGATAATTCAAATAAAAAAATTACATTTAGTTTTTATAGACTATTTATAGGGTTTATTTGTACAGTCTAATTTTTGCTAGTGTCAAGATTTTTTATTTGTTTTCTAACAATCTCTTTATTTCACCTTTATTTTGGGGGTAACTTTTTATTATAGAAAAATCCAAATCTATATAAAAGTAGGAAAGAACAGTATAATGAACCTACATGTACCCATTTTCAATTGCACGAATTATTTACTTATGGTCAATACTGTTTCATATATAACTCCACCTACAACCTTCTTCCCCTTCAGATTATTTTGAAATAAATTCTAGGCATCCTATTATTTCATCTATAAATATTTCAATATATATTTCTCAAAGATAAGGACTTTTTCAGACACAATTATAACATCATTATCACAAATTAAAATTTTTTCATTAACTCCTTAATGTCATCCAATATCTAGATCAACACTCAAATTTTCTTGTTGCCCCATAAACAGGAATCCAAATAAGGGTCACACAATAACTGACTGATTTGCCTCTTCACTCTCCTTTAGTCTATGGGTTCCCCCTCCATTTTTTTTTTCTTTTTTTACTTCTTCATAATCTACATGTTGAAAAACCAAGTCTGTTTTGTAGAGTTTCATACAGCCTCGATTTGCCTGTTGAATCCCTGTGTTAGCAAAAATGTGTTCCTCTGTTCCCTGTATTGCCTTTAAATTGGTCATTAGTTCTAGAGACTTAATTCGATTCAGAATCAATTTTTTTAGCAAAACTATTTCACAGGCAATCTTGATCTCTTCCATCAAAAACATATAATGTCTGGTGGTCTCCTTTTTTATAGTGTTAGTAATCACTGATGAGCATGATCTGGATCCATTGCAACATGGGTCATATGCTAAGTCTTCTTCACTGAAATAACTAGGGTATCTTTTCAAAGAGAAGCTCTCCCTTATCAACTCTCATGTTATTCAGAGGTGAAGTTCATCGAAAAAAGTCAGAATAAATGCTGATTATTTTTCCTTAACAGATGCAGAATAAAAAGTTGGATCCCTCACATTCTCAGGGTGTCTGATAATATTTGTTTTGAAATATCATTATGAACTCATAATTTAATCATAGTAAATGTGTTTCAATCCTTGGGAATTGTTGCTTTAATTGGTTGCTCAAATCATCTTATCTTTGGCCACAGGCAGCCTCTTCAGCTTAGTTCCTATGTCTTTTCAGTATGACTCTAAGTAGTCTTTGGTAGCTTCCTTGCTATCTAAAAATAAGATATTTGGGGATTAACTTATATCTTAACTGCCCCTGATCTGACACGAACATTTCTCAAAGGAGCTTTATTCCTTTTCATGGGAAATAACACGTTATTCTTGGTTGGTCATTTTTTTCTAGGCCTCTTCTAAGTACAGAGCAGGAGAAACTGTTCTATTTTAGATAAAATACAATACCCAATTCAAATGCAGAGCTACAGGGAAGGTTTCCATTTATTCTCATTGATCTTACACCTGTATATCCTTTCTTGTTGGCTGAAAATCTGTTATCAACATCACTTATCTAAAGGCTCATTTGCTCCACAACACACATGCAACAATCGCAGAATAGCAACACCAACACTTCTCCAACAAGAGCATGCTTAAAAACAGTTTACACTTCTTTTGGCAGTTTGTTTTGTCCTTCACCTGTATTCTACTAGAGATGCTCAGTCGTACTGCTATGTTTTAAAGTCAACTTGGAAAAGCTCCTCTCTGTGTGGCTATGCCAATTACCTGGGGTACAATTAAGCTCATTTGATTCATGCTGCTTTTAATTTTCAGGGATTGCTTTTTACCAACCAAATTGTATAACTATGCAAAAGTTTATATGATTCTAAGGTCAGAGCTCTAAAACAAATGATAATTTTTTAATAAAAGTCTAGCTTCCATCAATGTTTCCTCTCCTCTATTTCCCTTCCCCCACAGAGAAGAAAGTATTTTTTAAATTCAGTTTTATGACTCCTTTGACATTTTATTTTAAACTTTAAAAAATATGTATATGTTTACTCCTCACCCTTTCTTAGATAAGTGAGGGCATGCTATCCACACATTTTCACCCGGCTTTTTTTCACTTAAATTACTCCACAATAGAGGTACTTCTTATTCTTTGTAGCAGCATAATAGTCCAATATAGCAAACTTTATTCAACTATTTTCTTCTTATACATAGTTGAATGTTTCTTCTTGGGCTTTTTCTAGTCTTATGCTATTAAAACCATGCTAAAATGAATATATGTATTTCTATATAGATATCATTTAAATAATGTACAATGTTACAGCTATAAAAAAATAGCTTCTATTGTCTATCTTTAATTCATATATGATATTACAAAATTTTAGCTGGGCTTACCATGTCAGTAATGTAGATAATATCACCTTCTTCAAAGTGCAATTCATCTGGCTAAAGGAAAAAAAAATGTTTACATTTGATTTCATGTGACATTTTCATGAATTAGAATACACTAATTATAATAATGATATAGACAATGTGGTTTTTAAATTACATAACCCATTTAATAAAACATTAACAATTTAACACATACACAGATGCTGAACTTTTTCCATGACGAACTTCAAGAAATTATAACAAAGATTCCTCAAATACACACATCTCACATTCTTCCACAATGAAAGCAGTGCATCTTTATATCAAGAGAATATTAATAAAATTTCTTTGATAGAAATTCCAAAAAGTGATATATATTTCTTTATAAAAGGATAAATGTCTAGAATTAAAACTATAAAAAGTGACTTGAAGCTTGGTTCTCTCCTAAATGATTAGGCATCAATTCTTTAAACACTTTCATATCAAAATTTTTTAAATGGTTACTTTGAGAAAAAAAATATTTCCCATCTCTTTTTGTTCAGAGAGAATAAGCATTTTATATGTGAGACTAGTGAATACATAGTTCAACTATGAAAGCTATGGAGCTGAAAGTGTGAAGCAGTAACTCAGACAGTCCAGCCCATTAGCAGCTCTACAGGATAAGTTGATTACAGTCAGTATCTGCTCTGGCCCATACCAATCAAATGTTCAACACATTCTCTGGATAAAGCTAGACACTTTAATTAAACATCCCCTTCTTCCCATCAGTAGATAACACTTATCAGCATGACCTTATAAGTAAGTAAAATGATGTCTATTCAAAACAAGTTTCAGATATTAAGAAATGTTTATGATGTCACATTGAGTGAAAAATATGCCTGACCAGGCGGTGGCACAGAGGATAGAGTGTCAGACTGGGATACCGAGGACCCAGGTTCGAGACCCCGAGGTCACCATCTTGAGCACGGGCTCATCTGGTTTGAGCAAAAGCTCACTAGCTTGGACCCAAGGTCGCTGGCTCCAGCAAGGGGTTACTCGGTCTGCTGAAGGTCCGCAGTCAAGGCACATATGAGAAAGCAATCAATGAACAACTAAGGTGTTGCAATGCGCAATGAAAAACTAATGATTGATGCTTCTCATCTCTCCATTCCTGTCTGTCCCCGTCTATCCCTCTCTCTGACTCTCTGTCTCTGTAAAAAAAAAAAAATGTAAGACACAAAATTATAGGACAAGATCACAATAATACATGAAATATGTATAGAAATTTTTCCAAATTTTATTACTTTCATAATTTTAGTTGGAAAATACGTTTTAGCACAAGCCTTTGATATTTCTGACTAGTTATTCTTCCACACACATAAAATTTATGCTAGTGAAAAAAATTATTCCATCCATTTCTTTTTCCATTTGTTTACCTCCTCTATCAGTCACAGACTAGGGTAATAAATACCATTCTACACTAGTAATGTATTTAGTTTCAAAGCTGTTCTATATTATTATTATAACTATTTCTCCCAAATATAAAGACTATAACAGCTATATCATACTTTAACAACCACAATACACAAATATTTACATGCATTATAAATACAAATATAAAAATTAGCAAATAATGATTGATATAAAAAAATGGCTGAGATTCTTTAAAAGGCAACTCCCTGAAGCATTTGTGGCATTTGCACTTTATTTACAGAAACTAGACTTATAAATAGCACAAGCTATTCAAAATTAGTTGAATGTATATAGACTTGATTTTAATATTATTTGAAATAGGCATTGAGGAGAAAAAAAGCAAAGCCCTCTAAGACTTCCTCTACTTATTCGCTAAATTGTTCTGATGATCTATGATCAATATTATTGACTACTACTATTGTGATAGAGAAAATGATTAGGGAAACAAATTATACTGCTCACAAAAATTAGAAGATATTTCAAAAATGAATATGAAGCAATAAAATATCCCCTAATTTTTGTGAGCAGTGTATTTCCTTTCATATCTCCCTCTCCAAGAGGCCAGAAAGGGGACTTGCTTACCACTGTAGATAGCATCCCAACTAGACGCAGTATATACTCTGGTTTCTCTTCAGATCACATAAATCTTTCGCCTTTTACCAACTAGATGCGGTGGCCATACCCATAACAGTAAGATCAGCCTTCACTGGCAACACCATTTGACCATCTCTCCTCTAGATGACAGTATGCAATGGAAGGAGAGAACGAAATAGGATATAAGGAAGTAAGGAAAACAGAATATAAGTGAACATGTAGCATTTTTCTGGAGTGACTAAGTTTCCTGGAGTTTTTAAAGAGCTCAATGCCTTTTTTTTTTTTTTTTTTTTTTTAAAGCCATGCTGGGACATTCTTATTCTGTACCTCTCTAAGAGCTAATCCTGCCCACTTTCGTCTAACAATGAATCCTCAATCAGTGCTTTCATTGGAATTAAGGGGTCATTTATGCCTGAAATGGCAAGTCAGTTCTGCCTAAATTTTCTCATTTAATAAGATCATTCACCCTTGGAAGCAAAAGGCACATTGTGAAAAACTATCAAACTACTGGGGGGAGGGGGAGGGGAAAGTATGAACACACATATACAATCCCTGTGATTAGTTTTTCACTTTTAAAAAGGAATAAAGCCCAGAAAAATGGAAAGTAAGTGCTTAATGGATATGAGGTTTCCTTTTTGGGTGATAAAAATATTTTGGAACAACACAAGAGGTGGTGGCTGACAGCACAGTGAATGTACTAAATGCCACTGAATTGTTCACTTTAATGTGGGGGTTTTTTTGGTTTTTTTTTTAACAGACAGAGAGAGAGTCAGAGAAAGGGATAGATAGAGACAGACAGACACACAGGAACACAGAGAGATGAGAAGCATCAATCATTAGTTTTTTGTTGCAACACCTTAGTTGTTCATTGATTGCTTTCCCATATGTGCCTTGACCATGGGGCTACAGCAGACTGAGTAACCCCTTGCTCGAGCCAGCGACCTGGTGAACTTTGCTCAAACCAGATGAGCCCACGCTCAAGCTGGCGACCTCGGGGTCTCGAACCTTGGTCCTCTGCATCCCAGTCCGATGCTCTATCCACTGCGCCACCGCCTGGTCAGGCTAATGTGGTTATTTTTATGTAATGAGAAATTTACCTCAATTTTTAAAAAGGCAAAAATAAAAGCCAACAAAAGTTAAAACTCTTAATGTCTTATAAGTAATTCTTGTCCTGTGTACTTTGGTTAGATGCATTATTTGGAAAATATCACTAAGTATAGTCATTTTTATATTTCTCAGTGTTCTTTTGGTTTTGAAATTAATGGCTGCTGTTCAATCGTAGTGTCTGCCACAAGCCACGTATTCAGTCAGACTTGTTTTTCAACATAGACAACAATAGGTAGTCAATTTCAGTCAGGTATAAATAGGTCTATTTTTTTTATCTTGAGAAAAAAGAGTGGATGGTTTATTTTCTTGTTAACCAATAGCCCCCAGACACACAATGCTACTTAGTACCCGTAAAATACCTTCTTCCAAAGAAACTAGTGGCAGTTTTCCCAAATTCTTCAGACTGCTGGTAGCCACATAAACAAGGTAATTTCATAATTTTAAAAATTAGATTTTTACCTATCATAGTCCCACTGTCCATTAAGAAACCGCTTGCAGGACACTTAATGCAAATGGTTCAGTGAGGATCTACTTTTAAATTACTGGCATCATATTCAAGGAATAGAAATGGTAAAACAGTGACACAATCAAGGAGGCATGTCTCTATTTCCAACGTGTTCTTTGGTTTTTAACCACATTCCTCCTTCCTTCTCTCCTTGAAGAACCACAAGATATCAGAACGAGTAAATTGTCGACCACTGAGATGTTACGGTGATGAGCACAAACTTGGTAACATATATGCTCACTCTTGTTCCATAAATTATGGGTAATATAATTACCAAGGCATTATTTTTGTTGGTTTACACAAATACATATTTTATGAAAAAATTTAGAAAGACTGTGCGATACTTCGGAAATTTTTCAGATTTGTCAATCTGGAGCCTCTAAAATTAATAAAAAGATAAAAAACAAATCAGATTGATGCATATTTTCATTTAACGTTTCATGATATTATTATGTACCAGACATTGGTCTGGATACTTAATAAAGATGAACTAATTTAACCTTCACCAGCAGCACTATGAGGTGGGTGCTACTCTCATCACCACATTATAGATGAGAAACTTATCCAAGGCCTCAGAGACGTACAAGGTAGACCTTAGACTTGCACCATGATAGTAAGATTCTGGAATCCCTGCTCTTCACCAAAACCTATGCTTTCTCTCATACAGAAGGGTCATGCATAACCACTATTGGTCATCATGGAGTCATGACCTGGTTAAAAGGCAGTGGCCATGGGAAATATCTGTTCCACTCGCCCCCACATAATGCATTACAACAAAACCAACAGCAGCACCCTATACTTGCAAAGCATATATAACCTCGTTTGATCCTCACAACAACCCATTAGGGCAGGGCTGGACATGGGCATAGTCTCCATTTCACAACCAAGCTAGAAGGATTAAAGAACTTGCCACAAGTCACAGAGTGAGTGGCAGGACTGGGCTCCTATTTCAGCTTTCGGAATCCCATTCTAGGGGTCATTCCTCACATTTAATGCTATAAACCTAGCAAAGCCCAGCCAACATTAATGATGGAGCAGGGTCCTGCTGGCTTCTCTTTAGAGATCAGTGCTACACTTCCAGCATACAGGCAATGCTGCTCTTTCTGTGTCAGCATGTCTTTACTCTGGTCTATCCAGTCCAGCCAGGCCTCTGTATGACATGTTATTGCTCTGGGGGTTGGATGAGAAATAAGAATTAAACAGGCCTGGGCGGTGTGAGGACCATCTTGCCTTCAAGCAAAACAGAAGAGAAATGGGGTGGCAGGCAGAACCAGGAGCCACAAGCTGCTCAGTGTTCTATGTGTTCAGCAGATCACCAAGAATGGAGTTGGGCACTGCTGTTCCTATCTCCTGAGGGTTCAACAGTAGCTAAAAACAAGACCCAGGCATCCCTGGGGTGCTGCACAGCCAGCAATGGCCCCACAGAGTCCAGCTCAGATAGAGATGCCCTCCCTGTGTTCAAGGGACAAAGACAACAATGTCTGGGCTTCATACTTCTTCACTTTTTGTGTCCCCCTAAAATTCATATGTTGAAGTCCCAACCCTCAAGTACCACAGAATATGACAGTATTTGGGACAGGGTCTTTAAAGAGATACTAAAGTTAAAATGATGTCATTAGAGTGGGCCCAAATCCAGTCTGACCGGTGTCCTTTTTATTTTATTTTTTATTTTTCATTATTTTTTCTTTCAGAGACAGAGAGAGAGTCAGAGAGAGGGATAGAGGCAGACAGACAGGAACAGAGAGAGATGAGAAGCATCAATCATCAGTTTTTCATTGCAACACCTTAGTTGTTCATTGATTGCTTTCTCATATGTGCCTTGACCGCAGGCCTTCAGTCGACTGAGTAACCCCTTGCTGGAGCCAGCGACCTTGGGTCCAAGCTGGTGAGCTTTTTGCTCAAGCCAGATGAGCCTGCGCTCAAGCTGGCGACCTCGGGTTCTCGAACCTGGGTCTTCCGCTTCCCAGTCTGACGCTCTATCCACTGCGCCACCGCCTGGTCAGGCCAGTGTCCTTTTTAGAAGAGAAGACTGAGATACAGACAAACAGAGAAAGACCATGTTGCAGACACAGAGAGAAAGACAGTTATCCACAAGCCAGGAAGGGAGCCCTGGAAGAAACCAACCCTGCTGACACCTTGGTTTCACACTTCTAGCCTCCAGAAAGCTGAGAAAATAAATTTCTGCTGCTTAAGCCACGCAGGCTGATGTGGTTTGTCCCAGCAGCCCCAGTCGACCGCCACTCCGCCCCTTCCCACCTAGGCCAACACAGGGCAGGTGTCAGCGCAACCTCTCCGTGAAAAGAGTAAGAAACTAACACTAGAATCTATGTAAACACAATAAATTAAAATTTAAAAAAGAAAAAAGAAAGGAAAGCTTGCCATATGACAACATGGATGAACCTTGAGGGCATTACACTAAGTGATATAAGTAGGACAGAAAAAGACAGATACTGTATGGTTTCACTTATATGTGGAATCTCAAGACAAAACAAATAAAAACCAATCTCATAGATGCAGAGAACAGATTGGTTGCCAGAGCAGGGGCAAGGAGTGGGCAAAATGAATGAAAGTTATCAAATGATACAAACTCCAGTCATAAAATAAATAAGTCACAGGATGTACAACATGGTGACCATAGTTAATAATTCTGTATTGTATATTTGAAAGTTCGTAAGATTGTAGGTCTTAAAAGTTCTCATCACAAGAAAAAAAATTTTGTAACTATGTACGGTGACAAATGTTAACTAGGCTTATTGTGGTGATTGTTTTACAATATACACAATTACTGAATCATTATTTTATACACCTGAAACTAATATAATGTTATATGTCAATTATGCCTCAATAAAAATCAAACAATGTACATACTTTAAAAAAAAGAAAAGAAACTAAGACTTACCTCTATTCACCAAATCCCTTTCTTGTCCCAGAAACATCTGTTTACAAAGTATCGGGAGAACTCATCTGAACACACACACTCCTGCTAACTGCATTATTTGCTGCCATTTAGTGGCATGCATCATCACATTCCGTGCTCACAGCAAGGATCCCCTGGAGGATGGTTTATGTTATTCTCATTTTCAAATTAGGGAAATGATGACCACAAGAATAAGTGAATTCACACAATGAGTAAATGACAGATTTGGGGTTTGAAGTCAGGCACTGGCCTGACAGTGAATCAAAGCTCAAGTGCCACGTGTCCTAGGGACCACAGGGCCCGGGGCAAACCCAGATGAGGCCAGCAGCAAGCAGCAGGAAGGCTCTCACCTCTAGTAAGAGAGAGAAGTCAATAAGAACAGGTTTACTTCAGCTGCTTTCTCCTCTGTGCTCTGTCTGGAACCCCTGCTTCCATTCTTATCCAAGATGGCTGTCCACATCTCTGAGTGATTCTTCCAAAACTCAGCTATCTAACCACCATTGTACTCAAACCCTTTAACTGCTTCCCAAACTACACAGGGCAAAATCCAAACACGACCCAGGGATGCTTGTAGGACCCTAGCATCCCTGAACTCATCTCTTACCTCCCTCTCCCTTGTTTACAACTTCCCTAGCCCCACTGTCCTCCCTGATGTTTCTCCAACTCACCAAGCATCCTCCTGGCACCTGCTGTTCCTTCTGCTCCCTCACGTCCTCTACGCAAATGTCACCTCTATAGAACAACCATCTCTAAACACCCTATTGAAAATAACATTCCTCCTCCCTGAACCTCGTTGCCCCTTACCCTCTTCAGTTTTCTTCACAGCACTTACCAGGCCCTAACAGTCACACTCATTTGTCTGCTTACTATCTGTCTCTCCCTAGTGGGATGTGAGCTCCATGAGACGGTCCTTTCTGGTGTCACAACACTATCTCCATGGCCTGCACCAGTGTATGGCACATAATAGGTGCTCACTAAACCATGGGTGAATACATAGATTTATGGATGGACACCAGAAACTATAACAATGAAAACTGCATACAGCAGAGACATAAAAAAAAATGCTCTGGGCAAATGGCAGAAGGTGCCACTACAATGTAGCTTAAAGCAAAAGGTCAAGGTGAAAATAAGCGTGAGAGTCATAGGAAGGATGACTAAGATGGGGTCATATGCTTGCTATGCAGGTCACTTTGTTTTACTGCAGGGGCAGAAGCAGCTCAAGATAGACAACATGACCTTGAGACAGAAGGACATGCAGATCAGCAGAGGAGCTTAGCGTTCACCCCTCTGAACTGCAGCGGGAAGTGACCGAACACCCATTCCTGTAAATTATTTATGGCTATCCAAGAACAGGCAGACCATTTAGGCCAGAGGAAGTATCTAAATGAAACCACCTTACGTTCTATGCCAATTTTAAAGTTAAAAACTGAATACTTACAGTTCTGGGTTCAAATGTATAAAGAGCTCTGAACACTTTAACTTGTCCTAAAAGAAAGGGGAAAACAACATATGATCAATTCTTTCATTTCTAAATTTGTTCTATCTAGTATTATCCATTATAGTCTTCAGAATTCCCTATTAAAAGCCCATGTGAAATTTACTTTGAAATTAAGTGCCCTTTCCACATCAGAGATATTTTTTAAACATTTATTAAATAAAAGCATGAACTCTAGAGTATTTTGCTTTCTCCTCTCAAATAACAGCAGCTACATAATTATATGTACTTACCTTCTATCCTATATAGAGAGCCCTTCAAACCCTAAAATCTAAGTTTAAAACTGGAAAGGTGAGCATTAACATAAAAAAGATACCCAACATGACAAATGACAATGGTTTAGTATTCTTCAGTTAATGGTTTAGAATTTTACCACCACCACCACCCCCCAAAATACTACTGAAAACAACAGTACCTATTGGAGAAATCAGCGGTTTCATTAACTCCCAAAACAAAGTACAAAGCAGAGGCCATGCTCATGAGAGCTGTCCTCCATTCTTCCAAACAGTATCTCTCCTTCTAAGCCCCTTTGCCGCATTTCCATAGTACCATGTCTAACTAATTTGCTGGCCTGTCTCATTCGAAGGCAAGACTCCTAACTTTTTCAACTTCCTGGCCCCTACCTGGCATATGTACTATAAACTTAATAAATGCTTGCTAAATGAATATGTAAGTAAAAGAACAAATCCACACAGTGTATGAAAAAGCATAAAGAGAGAGGGGAAAATGTTTTTTTTATGAAATAAATTTAGAAGAAATATCAAAATAGAAGAACTACCTATTTAAAAAGTGTTAATAGTTCAGGTTCAGCACTGGAAGCACACTTAGAGATGCCATCTATCACAAGAGCATCATGCAGAATGGTAGCCTCTCAGGTGGGATACAGGAAGACTACTTCAGAAACTATGCACATCTTTACCTATTCTTTTCATTCCTAACTTAACATGTTTTATAATATAACAGCATAATAGACTACATATGCAAGTTATAAATACACATACATTTATAAGGGCTGAGTTCTCAAAACCTTTTGCTGATTGAATGTAAGCATTAGGAGGACAGGTGTTTTGGTTTCACAAATTAGACATCCAAGTACTGAGCACATAAGAGCGCTCAATAATTATTTGTCAGATGAATGAAGAATGAATGAATAAAGGAATGGAAACGTGTTTAAAAAAAGTCTGGGCCCTGGCCGGTTGGCTCAGTGGTAGAGCGTCAACCTGGCGTGCGGAAGTCCCGGGTTCGATTCCCGGCCAGGGCACACAGGAGAGGCACCCATCTGCTTCTCCACCCCTCCCCCTCTCCTTCCTCTCTGTCTCTCTCTTCCCCTCCCGCAGCCGAGGCTCCATTGGAGCAAGGATGGCCCGGGCGCTGGGGATGGCTCCTTGGCCTCTGCTCCAGGCGCTGGGGTGGCTCTGGTCGCAACAGAGCAATGCCCCGGAGGGGCAGAGCATCGCCCCCTGGTAGGCAGAGCATCGCCCCTAGTGGGCGTGCCGGGTGGATCCTGGTCCGGAGCATGTGGGAGTCTGTCTGACTGTCTCTCCCCGTTTCCAGCTTCGGAAAAATACAAAAAAAAAAAAAAAGTCTGAAAACCCATAGTTTAAAACAGCACTGTCCAGCCCTGGCTGGTGCTCAGTGGATAGAGCATCAGCCCAGTATATAGATGTCCTGGGTTCAATTCCCAGTCAGGGCACACAAGAGAAGTGACCATCTGCTTCTCTTCCCCTACCTTTCCCTCTTCTCTTCTTCTTCCCCTCTCACAGCCAGTGGCTCAATTGGTTCAAACATCAGCTCCAGATGCTGAGGATAGCTCAGCTGCTCCAAGCACATCAGGCTCAAGCACTAAAAATAGCTTGGTACGGGAGCATGAGCCGCAGATGGGGTTATCAGGTGGATCCCGGCCAGGGCACATGAGGGAGGCCGGAGTTTCCCTGACTATCTCCCCACCTCTCACTTAAAAGGAAAAAAAACCAGCATTGTCCCATAAAACTATGCAATGATGGAAATGTTCTATGTCTGTGCTAGTCACATAAGCTACTGAGCACCTGAAATGTGACTAGAGGAGACAGACTCCTGGGTATAGCAAACCGACTTACGGCTGTGGGAGTAGTGCTGGGTAAGAAAGGTGAAGGGATTAAGCAAAAGAAAAAAAAACCTCATGGACATAAACAACAGTAACAACAGTATGGTGACAGGCAGAGAGAAGGGAGGAATTGGGGGAAGTAAAAGAATGTAAAAGGGACAAAAATGGTGATGGAAGGAGACTTGACTTGGAGTGGTAAACACACAATACAATGTACAAATGATGTATTATAGAATTATACACCTGAAAACTACATGATTTTATTAACCAATATCACCCCCAATAAATGATTAATAACACAATGTGACTAGAGTGAGTGAGGAACTGAGTTTTAAACATTATTTAATTCTAATTAAACTAAATTGCCACACATGGCCCGTCGGTAGCATATTGAACATCGCAGGTTTAGAACATTAGAAAATGAGAAATGATGAAATGTCCATTAAGAGGGGACTATATAAATTAACCCTGATTTGTTCACAGTCATTAAAGAAGAAGGCTGCAGAGAGATCCACAGACACTGACAGCAAAGAGCCTACAAAACATTCGGTGAAAAAGCAGGTTACAGAACATTAGGCCAAGTATCATCGCCTTTATGCTGACAACACACACACACCCCTTGACTGATAGCACCAATTATGAGGAAACCTCACTTCCTACTTTACATGTATTGTTTATATTCAATACATTTAGCAAGCATTTTTTAAATTTTTATTTTTTAATTTTTAGAGAGAGCAAGAGAGAGACAGAGACAGAGAGAGAAGCATCGATTTGTTGTTCCACTCATTCATGGCTGTCATTGGTTGATTCTTGTATGTGCCTGACTGGGGATCCATCCTGCAATCTCGGCATGTCAGGATGACACTCCAACCAACTGAGCTACCTGACTTGGGCACACTTAGCATGTACTACTTTTATAATCAATAAAAGTAGTAAAGATACTTTCATGGGGGATGAAAAGATGGGAGTCATTCTTTCTCCTAAACTCCCTAACACAGAAGAGCAGCTCAGATCCCTGTTACTTAGTGTGTCTGCAAGAAAATATTCTTGCAACCTGAATTCTAGTGCTACTTCTTTCCTGCTCTACTAGGGGGAGTTCAATAGGCAGAAGAAAAGGTGAAAACTTTTTTTTTTTCTTAGAGAGAGAGAGACAGATAAACAGGAAAGGAGAGAGATGAGAAGCATCAATTTTTCACAGCGGCACTTTAGTTGTTCGTTGATTGCTTTCTCATATTTCTCATATGTGCCTTGACCAGGGGACTTCAGCTGAACCAGAGACCCCTTGCTCAAGTCAGCAACCTTAGGCTCAAGCCAGTGACCATGGGGTCATGTCTATGATCCCATGCTCACGTGAGCAACCCGGCACTCAAGCTGGTGAGCCTGCACTCAAGGCAAAGGAACCCGCACTCAAGCAGGTGACCTTGGGGTTGAGGTTTCTGCGTCCCAGACCAACACTCTATTCACTGCACCATCGCCTGGTCAGGTGAAAACCTTTTTGTTTGTTTCGAGTTTACTTTTTACCCACACCCACAAAGCCTAAGAAAGGCAACACCAAGGGGAAGGAGGAGCCACCAGGAGAAACATTTTCTGCTGACCTGACGTCTCTCTGAGAAGGGGAAGGGAGACTGGGCATCTTGATTACTTCAAACTTTCCAAAGAGAAGTTACACAGGAAGCAGACTACTCATGACCAAAATCAATAATGACAGATTTTCTTGTCCCTTTGAGGGAATGGTTACAATGGGATGTGCTCTGGCTAATTTTGAAAACAAGATCCAAGGTCAATTTAATGAGCTTAGATAAAATTCAACATAAAGAACCTGAATAAAATACTTGGAGTGTGATTAACCCACTGATTTTTGTAACTGTATCTTTTGTGATGGTCTTACTTAAAATGTTCACAAATAAAAGAAAGTGGGAGATTTATTTGCATTTTGATTTACATTGAACATTAGGCAAGGGAACATTCTGTGAAATGCTGTAGAAACCCTGCCACATACAGGATCCTACTTTGCAGTTAATGTTGGGATGTTAGCCTCCAGTGGATCCCTGTTAATCTATATACATATATTATAAAAGTTCTGGGCCTTAAGTTATTCCATTCTCAGATCTGAGTCACATAGAAATAAAAGAACAAAAAAGAAAATAGAAGATATGAAAGAATTGCATAAAAAAAGAGAAAGACATGACTTTCATGATTACAGTTTTACCAACCTTGAATAGTCTCTCAAGAGAACAATAATAATACTTAATACAGTGATCATTTTTACATCATAAATAATTCAACTGTGCATGATGTTTTATAGAGGTTTAAACAGAGTATTGAAGGGAAGAAATAAGGTACTATGTGTTACTATAGTATTGTCCTAGCATGCATTTAAAAAAATAATAAACATTTTAATTATCAAGAGCAGGTACTGATCAAAGCCAGAATTATTTAAAGGCAGACTCACAAATCTAACGTAGTTGTGTTCTTGCGTATGCAGGGAGGCTAGCTCAGATGCCTTCTTCGGGCATCTTCCATCTTATCATTTTTTTTTTCATGGAAATCTGGTTACACATAACAAAGAGAGAAAGCAGAGCTGGGAAGACTGTGTAAATTACCTGAAATCATCCTGGAATTCACCAGAATTAAGATTGGAGAGAGGCCAGATCCTATGCCTAATGCTTTACGTGGCTCTCGCATGAACTAGCATGTGAATGGTATTGAGGATTTTAGTAGGGCTGGCTTCCCAATGTTAACAAGATAAATAAGCACCCGCAGCAGCTGGCTCCTGCTGGTTTTCCCTTTGCTGGTTTCTCATCTTGCCTGGCACACCCCTTCCTGCCCCTACAGAGAAGGACTGAGTCTACCGGTCATCAGCCAAATACGATTTTCCTCTGGAATTAGGCTGACCCCACATGTCAATAAACTAATCCTTATCCATTGTGGCTGAGGTAGGTAGAGGGAAGGGGATCTGGACAGGGCCTTGTACAGGGAAACATAAGAGAATTTTCTGTTTCTGAGAAAACGTTATATACTGCTGCATCTCTAAGGCTCTGAAATAGCACTTAGGACTTGGGGTTTATAAACTCAAATGAAAAATTGTTAATCTGTTTTATTCTCTGTAGATGAAGGAGTAGAGGAGAAGAAGTTCCTAGAGTAAGCCACTGAGACAGAATTAAAAAGGGACTGCTCACTATAACAGACAAACATGTAATAAACAGCAAGAGGAATGACTTTTCAAACATCAGACTTTAGTTATCTAGAACAGCTGAGCTATTTCATTCATGTGCTGCTAAGAATTTGGGAAGCATGAGCCATCTAGGATTTCATTTCAAATGGCTATAACTACTACACACCTGCTTATAATGGTTAAAACTAAAAATACTGGTAATGTTAAGTGTGAAGAATACAGAACAACTGGAATTCTCAGACACTGCTGGAAGGTATGTAAACTGGTGTAGCCACTACAGAAGATTATTTTGCAGTAGCTTTAATTCATTTTTTTATAAGTCTTAACATGTCTTTGAGACCTAAAGTTTCATTTTTGGGAAAAAAGCATAAGTCAAAAACCTTCACTGCATCTTTGTAGGACTAAAATATTGCAGAGAAGGATGACCCCTCTGGGACAGTGTCACTACTCTCAGAATACAGTGAGTCTCCACATTTCTAAACTATATATCATAACCTCTATACACAGAGGTCCCCAAACTTTTTACACAGGGGGCCAGTTCACTGTCCCTCAGACCGTTGGAGGGCCGCCACATACAGTGCTCCTCTCACTGACCACCAATGAAAGAGGAGCCCCTTCCGGGAGTGCGGCGGGGGGGGGGGGGGGGGGGGGGGGCGGATAAATGGCCTCAGGGGGCCTTATGCGGCCCGAGGGCCGTAGTTTGGGGACGCCTGAATATAGTATCTACAGGTATATCATGATGCTAATTTAGTAGCTTTAAAAAATATCAAAGAGAACTAAATAGACCAGAGAACAACAGAAGTAATAACAGTTTGTGAAATTTTTGTTTTATTGGGACGGGATAGGTGGATGTCTATTTTACAGATTTCCTGAACACACATTTTGTTTGGCATCATGCCAAATGGCCAAATATTAAAATCAATATTTGCCTAACTCCAATGTTGCCTTCACAGGATGAACTACTGAGAGACAAGAATAAATCTGAAATGTTATTCAAAATACTATTTATGATTATAACCTTAGTAATTAAAAATTCTGGTAGACCCATTTTAAAAGTTTAATATAAAAGGGCAGGAACCCCAATTCCTTGGCACCATCATCTGCAGCCTGATGAGCCTTGTGTAAATCTAAATAAATGTTCTGTCTAAAATGAGGTCTGGCCTGACCAGGTAGTGGCGCAGTGGATAGAGCGTCAGACTGGGATGCAGAAGGACCCAGGTTCGAGACCCCGAGGTCACCAGCTTGAGCGCGGGCTCATCTGGCTTGAGCAAAGAGCTCACCAGCTTAGACCCAAGGTCGCTGGCTCCAGCAGGGAGTTACTCGGTCTGCTGAAGGCCCGCGGTCAAGGCACATGTGAGAAAGCAATCAATGAACAACTAAGAAGTCGCAACGCACGCAACGAGAAACTGATGATTGATGCTTCTCATCTCTCTCCGTTCCTGTCTGTCTGTCCCTGTCTATCTCTGCCTCTGTAAAAAAAAATAAAAAATAAAAAATAAAAATAAATAAAATGAGGTCTGTTGAAAAGCAACAGTTCAGTGCTAGCTCTGCCAGCTGAGCTGTACCCGTGGTGATGTTGCCACCGAGTTAGTAAGCTTTCTTCCTTCCTAAGAGAAAATGACTGAGGAAGAGACTCACTTCCTCTCTATCTCCTGGGCTGGAAGATTTGCTTAATGGTAACGATGCAATTTCACCAGAGGCAATCCCACAAAGGACACACTGGTTTCCCCAAAATTATAACCAATCACACTCTTGCAATATCAATTCTCTACTATTTATATACATAATAATTTTTGGACATAATAAAATTCACAGCCTTTAACAATCATCATTACTTAGAGCAGTATTTTTATTCTCCAATAACAAATATACATTTAAACTTTCCACTGACTGAGGAAATTTTCATATATAAAGCACAAAAGGGGGCATTCAGAATAAAGTACATTTAAAGTATTGACTTGTTTTTCACAGTGAATATTAAGATAACAACAAGTCCAAATGGCACACCTTGTTTGCAGGACTGGTGCACTACACTGGTTAGACAAGAAGGTTACCAGTCAATCTACAATCTTTGTTCTAGTATCAATCTAGGTGTGCCTAAAAGGACACTAAAGTAGGCACTCCACCATTTGGCCAGTCAGCCAGAGCTGAATGGCAGAGTTAGAAAGAAATCTGAGGCTAAGGTAAACTTCTGTGTACTCCTATAATCATGTGTGCACATGTGTGTGTTTGGACTGGGTCATTAAGTAAATTGTTTTACCTAAGACAACATCAAAAAAAAATAATTTGAAAGCCACTGCTCTAGACTATCTAATCAAATTAGGAATTTGCTACAAAATACTCCAAAGAATAAGTAATATTTCCTCTAATTTATGAATTTTAAAATTCACCAAGGATATAAATACTATTTATTCTCCTATCTCCCCCTAAAACAGATAGTTTATAACCAACATTAGGGCTTTTGAAAAGGAAGAGAAAGAAAAATATACGAACAAGGGAGAATCATGGAAAAATCAGAATTTACCATGTAGATATAGTTCTCACATTTGCCTAAGAGAACGCAGGGAGTGCTAACTTCTTAATTCACATCCTGGATGAAAAAACAAATGTGTCACCACCCTTTCTCTTCTCAGGATAAGTAAAAGTATTAATGTTATTTCTACTAAGCATATTTAAATTATTCCATAAAACATGCAGGATGAAACAGGATGTTTTCTGCTCAAAACCAATACAGGAGTCTACGTGATAGTATCCAAGAGTCAAGGCCACCGTTTGACGGCTGGGGTGAGAGGAAACAGCTGTGCTCTGCTGAGCCAACACAAGGCTCCCTTGGGCTCTGTGCATGGCAAACACCCACAAATAAAGCGGGTAGCTCAGGACAGGCTTCTTGGTCATGATCTCTATTTGTGTCATTTCACAAAAGCCCACTGCCCTTGAAAATAAAACATAGAGGCTAGGATCCTTGCAACGAAAAATCATCATGTGAGCGTAGCAATGTCCAAGAGTTTCCAATGTAAAGAATAAGTTTCTTCCCTCTGTACTTATACTCTTGGATTAATAAAATGAAATTCAAAGAATTGCATATATACCTTTGAAAGATATAATAAAAAAGGCTAAGAACATAATATTTTCATCTCTCCTTATTCCAACACCACCTCTTCCCTAGCACTTTAACCAAAAAAAAAAAAAAAACCTAAAGAATTTGAAATGTGTCTTGATTTCAGCTGGAGGAATGGCAGACTCATTAAAAACAGTAGCCAGTGTGTTTTCAGACAAGAGGGTTCTGTTTATTAACAGTGTGCCTTTCTTATCCAGTTTTTCCTTTGCTTACACTTTTCAGTGCCTTTCAGCAAACTTGGTTACTTTTACATCTCAATGGGTCATAACTGCTGGTTATTTTTGTTTCTTCTCTACAATATTATGTGAAAGTCCCAAAGAGCAGGGTTCAAATTTTCAGATGACATGTTCATTGCCAACTGTGTCTTGACTGGCTAAAAATTAGAGTGGGGGCAAGGGCCCCCGAGGACCCTTCATCCCAAGATAAACTGCTTCCAAAGTCAGTTTGAGGAGACGGTAGAGATGAATGAAAGAAAATTATTTATTTCGGTCCTTGGGATTTAACTTTAAAAAAAGGCTGCACTGACCATGTTACTTTCTGCAAAAGGCCAGACAAGTCTAAGAGCCGGCCCATGATGGCAATCGCTGTTTTTGTACAAACAGTGAGGAGCTAAGAATGGTTTTGCATTTGTAAATGGTCAGGATGGGAGGGTGGGAACATGAAAATAATATTTCAAGATACATGAAAACTTATCCGAAATTTAAATTGCAGCATCCATAAAGTTTCATTGGCACACGGCCAGCCTCTGTGGACTGTCTATGACTGCTTTCCTATCACAATGGCAGAGGTGAGCAGCAGCAACAGAGCCCGTCTGTGCCTAAGATATTTACTATCTGGTCCTTTATGGAAAAGGTCTGCCAAGTCCTATCATCTGGTTCCTTCTTCTGTGCATAACAAGTCAGACCACAGGATCACTATGGTATAATGTGAGGAGCTATGGGTCTAAACCTACCTCCCACTGATCCCACAAGCAGGCTCGGTCCCAGCCTCATCCTATGAGAAATAATTGGCTGGGAAAATAAGTCTATACATCCAAGACTGAAATAGAATATTCTCTAACACTAAAATCTCTAAGCCAAAACAAAATTACCCATCTATGCCCAAATGCCAGACACCCTGTAAAGAGCTGATCTGCAGCCACTCATTTAATCTTCAAACCAATTCTGGGACATAAGTACTTTATCTGCCCTATTTTATAGCTCAGGAAACTGAGATTGGAGAGGGTAAGTCCATAGCCCAGGTCTGCACAGCTAGGAAGGCGCAGAGCTGGGTGTAAACCCAGGCCCGGGTTCCAGGGCCCATGATGCTCTGAACACCCTGGATGCAGTTTAGAAAGAGCTGAGCTTTTAGTGCAAGCACACTAGCACTAAATAAATTAAACCAATTAATATACATAAAGTATTGAATGCAGTTCCTGTGGTGTTGTATGTGCCTGTAAGTATTAGCTACTATTAAATACTACAAATTTTCACCCTATTTTGGGGTTTATTCCTTCTGTCTTTATCCATTCTGGCGAAACAACCTTATCAAAATCTTATTCTTGTATATTAGGAGGTTTATCATCCATAATATGCCAGCAGAGAAATCTTAATGCTTTTTTATGCAAATAAAGCATAATATCTAGTATTATACCCCTCACCATGGCTATTAAAGAATTAAATGTGAGTTTTAAGTTGTCGGTTTTGAAACCTACAGCTATAGTCTTTAGTCAGTTCAGGATGCCTTAACAAAATACCATGGACAGGGTGGCTTAAACAGCCTTTATTTCTCACAGTTCTAGAGGCTGGGAAGTCCAAGATCAAGGCACCAGCCAACTCAGTTTCTGGAGATAAGTCTCCTCCGGGCCTGAAGATCACTGCCATTTCACTGTGTGCTCACGTGGCCTTTTCTGCACACACACACAGACCTCTCTTCTTATAAAGGCACTAATCCCATCGCACAGGCCCCATCCTCACAACCTCACCTAACCTTTTCCAAAGGCCCCATTTCCACATACCACCACATTGTGCGTTAGGATATAAATAAAACACTAAATCTAGAGGAGCTATAAATGCAAAATTGTTTTTTAAAAAAACAGAAATGCAAGAACATGTAAATGTATACATACGGTGGAATATAGGCTGCCACAATAATAGTAAAAATTAGCTTTTTGGAGACATGTTTATGTTTTACTGTTACATAAAAAATGGTTGGTGGTAATATTACATGTATACATTCGGCTATGCAAAACAAAAATATGCATAGGAGATACACTGGAAGAAATAAAAAACATCAAACTGTTAATAGTTACCTCTGGGCAGTAGAATTATGAGTCATGTTTATATTCCTCTTTATTTTCTAAGTTGTCTACAAAGAATACAAATTCCAAATATAATCAGGCAGACATATTCTATTTTAATGCCCTACAGGAGGACATCTTAAGTCATTTGTACTCTTATTTATCAGCTTTTTTAAGTGAAAAGAGGGGAGATAAGGAGACAGACTCTCTCATGCACCCTGACCAAGATCCACACAGCAACCTCCACGTGGGGCCAATGCTCAGACCAACCGAGCTATCCTCAGTGCCTAGGGCCAATGCTCAAACCAATCGAGTCACTGGCTGAGAGAAGGAAAGAGGGGGAGAAGGAGGAGAAGGAGGGGATGAGAAGCAGATGGTCACTTCTCTTGTGTGCCCTGACCAGAAACAGAACCTGGCATGTCCATATGACAGACCAACACTATCCACTAAACCAGCTGGCTAGGGCCAGCAGAGTATTTTAATATGAGTCTTTTTTGTCATCTTTGTCTCCCAGATCTCACCACCAAAAAAAAAAAATCTGTGTAGAGATAAGCAACCGCGATGCCAACTATGCTCACAAAAGTGAGGCTAGCCTGACCAGGACGTGACGCAGTGGATGAAGTGTTGGACTGGGATGCAGAGGACTCAGTTTTGAAACCCCCAGGTCGATGAGTGCGAGCTCATCTGCCTTGAGTGCGGGGTCACTGGCTTGATCATAGGATCATAGACATGATTCCATGGTCGCTGTCTTAAGCCCAAGATCACAGGCTTGAGCAAGGAGTCACTCACTCTGCTGTAGCCCCGCCCTCCATCAAGGCACATATGAGAAAGCAATCAATGAACAACTAATGAGCCGCAATGAAGAATTGATGCTTCTCATCTCTCTCCCTTCCTGTCTGTCTGTCCCTATCTGTCCCTCTGTGTCTCTCTCTCTGTTTGTTTCTACTAAATCAGGGGTCGGGAAACTTTTTGGCTGAGAGAGCCATAAATGCCACATATTTTAAAATGTAATTCTGTGAGAGCCATACAACGACCCATGTACGTTACGCATTATCCATAAAAATTTGGTGTTGTCCCGGAGGACAGCTGTGATTGGCTCCAGCCACCTGCAACCATGAACATGAGTGGTAGGAAATGAATGGACTGTAATACATGAGAATGTTTTATATTTTTAATGTTATTATTTTTTTTTATTAAAGATTTGTCTGCAAGACAGATGCAGCCATCAAAAGAGCCACATCTGGCTCGTGAGCCAGAGGTTCCTGACTCCTGTACTAAATACTAGTCATGACTAACTATTCAGACTTCATGACTTCATGACCTACTACTGGATCGCCACTCACAATTTAAATAAGCACCAGGCCAGAGCATTTAATACATGAATGTGTCTAACCAGTGCTGAAAAACCAAATAAAAAATTTTCAGATTTAGATATCTGGTACTCTTGGTAATAATTTAAAAAATGCTTTCAAAATATATTAAAAATGGTCTTGGAAATTATTTTTATCCCAAGAGAATTTTTTTTTAATTTGAGCAAATAATAAATGGACAAGCTTAAACTTCAGATTTCATGAATGTCCAATTTCTAGAAAAATTGCAAATGTATAAATATTTATAAAATAAAAATTTGCAACAAGGTCCTCGCCGATTGGCTCAGTGGTAGATCATCAGCCCGGTGTGTGGAAATCCCAGGTTCAATTCCTGGCCAGGGCGCACAGGAGAAGCGCTCATCTGCTTCTCTACCCCTCCCTCTCTCCTTCCTCTCTGTCTCTCTCTTCCCCTCCTGCAACCAAGGCTTCATTGGAGCAAAGTTGGCCCAGGCACTGAGGATGGCTCCATGGCCTTGCCTCAGGCACTAGAATGACTCTGGCTGCAATGGAGCAACACCCCAGATGGGCAGAGCATCGCCCCCTGGTGGGCGTACCGGGTGGATCCTGGTCAGGCACATGCAGGAGTCTGTCTCTCTGCCTCCCCACTTCTCACTTCAGAAAAATACAAAAAAAAATTTTTTTTAACAACAATAAAATGGCTTTGGTCTTAGCCCTCTATAAAAACACATGCTAGCAACACAACATGAGGATTAAAAATATGTCTCTTTTATTTTAAGCAGAACCCCTTTAAAACCTGATATAAGGACAAAGATATACACTATGTCCAAAATAAAGAAAAGAGAATCTCTAGAGACAATGAACTGAGCTTAAGCTACACGGAGGTGCTCACTCGAAACTTACCTGATGGATACAGAGGGGCCAAACCTGTAGGGGACGACATTATACTATTTCTACTTAACACTAGAACTCTTGTACAACAATACAAACTCTAGATGTGTGAGAAATATTATCAAACACAACAGGAAAAAGTAACTAGAGAGCAAAGAATAAGCAGTAGCCGAAACTGAGCCCCTTTCAGTTCAGAAAACAAAAGGAGTCCAATCTGCTTCTGTGGCACATTCAAGAGACTCCATGAACGTCCATATCCAAAATGAGAACAGAACCAAAAACAGGAAAGCGGATTCAGAAAGGCCATCGACAAGGCACCAACAACATGTCTAAGACTTCATTGCTTCCTAGATCACCTACCTATTCAACAGTCTTTAAACTAGAAATTGTTCCCCTAACTGCACCCACTCTCCAGTCCCACAGCAGTGCTCCTTCAGCAGGTTTACGAAGTGCACCAAGAGCCGTGGTCCTACCATGAAAGTGGTGAGCCTGGCCTGCTGGTTCTGGAAGTGTTGGACATGACACTTCCGGCCATTACAGAGCCAGATATGGCATCTCGCTGAAGGCTCGGCTGGGGGCAGGGCAGACAGGGGGTGCCCCAAGAGATGAGTTCTTTCTCCCAGCTTGCCTGGTTCTGAGAGTCGAAATTGGTTATGGAAAGGGGAGCCTGACAGGAGTCTAGAGGGTCTGAGAAGACCCAAGGAGTTGGGAGGGACCAGAACAAGTCACCCACAAAGATGTGCCTCTGTGGTAAGAAGATAGCTTTTAGCTAAAGGCAACTTTAAACCACAGGCTCAGGAGAAACTTCTGACCCCCACCCTTAACTGCCTAGAAGAATTTGAATTAGAGGCCTTGCCCATAAGAGTTTATCAGCAATGACTTGTTCAACCCACCTGAAATGACAGGGCAAACTTATATGTTCTAAACACCAGCTGCTCTTATCCTGCAATGACCCTTCGAAGCCCCTGTGGGGCATTACTTTACTTGGTCCTTAAATCAGAATGTCTTATACTTCAATCCCTTCTATATAAACCTCTCCTGCATACTTGCTCATGTATGCAGGGTCCCCATACAGCTGTATGTAGTAAATTTGGTTATTTTCTCTAGCTAATGTCTATTTGATTATTAGACCAGCCAGAAGAAACTTGAGGGTAGAGGAAAGTTTGTTCCTCCCCCTACAGAGTCCCAGTGGCTCCCAGAAAACGTCAAAGAAATGTTCAGGTATTTTCCCAATACTTGAACATTTTTTTATCAGATTTTGGGAGAGGGAAGTGAGGCCCAAGAGAATAAAGTCCCTAAAGAATGATATAGAAGTCCCTAGAGTTTCCCTAGAGAATGACAAAGGTCAGACAAATGAAAAGCTGTGGTTTTTCTGGGGCTGTAATTAAAATAGGGTAATTACAGAACCATTCTTTTGAAAATGTCCTCATCCACTCAGAGCCTGGGCTTCGCTGAAGGTCTCAGTGACAAGCTTCTGCAACTCCAAGCCCAAGGCACCTTTTATATCCATTCCTCAGGCTGCAAGTTGCTCATGAATTTTAATTCTTTTTCATTAGCAGACACCCAGCAGATCATTTATCTTTATGAAATGGGGTCATGAGTGGGTGGAAGGCAGGGGATTGAGACACTGCAATTTGCCCTTAAACTTCTAAGAATACCTCTGGTCCCCTTCCAAACCCTTGAGCCTGCAGAACCACTGGCTGTTTATGATGTGAATGGGTTGACAGAGAAAATAACCTCTCTGCCCACAGGGACAGAAGAGGGGAAACTCACCACTCTCTAGGGCAGTGGCTTTCCGCCAACACGCAGTGGTAGTCTAAATTGTAGGCTTTCATATTAATTACTAGGAATTTGTCCTCCTTCAATAACCACTGTCCAGTTGCATAAGTAACCTGTATTCTTTTGTCATCTGTCCTAACAAATTGCAGTTCTTTTTTTTTTTTTACAGAGACAGAGAGTCAGAGAGAGGGATAGATAGAGACAGACAGGCAGGAATGGAGAAAGATGAGAAGTATCAATCATCAGTTTTTTGTTGCGACACCTTAGTTGTTCATTGATTGCTTTCTCATATGTGCCTTGACCGCGGGCCTTCAGCAGGCTGAATAACCCCTCAAGCCAGCGACCTTGGGTCCAAGCTGGTGAGCTTTTTGCTCAAACCAGATGATCCCAAGCTCAAGCTGGCGACCTCGGGGTCTCGAACCTGGGTCCTCCGCATCCCAGTCCAACGTTCTATCCACTGCACCACCGCCCGGTCAGGCACAAATTGCAGTCCTTTATGACCTTATATGTATTGAGTGTTTAGTGGAAAATGTTATAGTTGAGAACATTATAATAGTTTGACTACAAACAGAATTGTTTTTTGGTTTAAGTTCTAAAGTTTTAGCAATAAAACTTATACCCACCAGTACAATTCTATGTTCTTAAACGTGTCATTTTATCAGAATCCCTATAAATGTACAAATGTTATTTTCTTAAATTAAAAAAAAAGAAAATTAGAGGCTGTGGCTGGATAGCTCGGTTAGTTAAAGCATCGTCCTGAGGTGCAGAGGTTGCTGGTTTAATCCTCAATTGGGGCCCACACAGGAACAGATCAATGTTCCTGTCTGTCTCTCTTTCTCTCCCTTCATCTCTTGCTAAAATCAATAAATAAAAATAAAAATTTTAAAAGAGGCTTTTTGTTTCTTGTACAAGAACTACATTAACTGATAGAGTGATGGGTAAGCTGAGAACAATTTTCTTAGAGGATGAATTGTTATTCCTCTTCCAGAGAGAAGCCCTGAGAAACTTCCTTCCCAGAATAAAATATGGCAATTTCTATAAAGCAAGGTCTGAATTAGAATCCATGGTTTAAAACTGTTACCTCCAAACAGACAGGAAAAAACTGTCAGAGAAGGGTGTATTATGAACAGAGTTAACTTCTGAACACTAGCCAAAGATATATTGTTAGATCTCAAATCTGTGGAAATCTATGGAAGTGATGTTATGGAGTTATCACTAGCTTTATACAAATTCCAAACATAAAAGTCCTCAACGTCTCAGGCCATTCATGTATGACCACATTTTGCAAGGGTTTTCTAGCTGTGAAAGTAGGGTCCACAGCGTAGGTTTCTGCAGGCCACCCCAATGTTCTCTTCCTCTAGGCAGCTACAAAAAAAAAACAAAAACAAAATGAAACGAAAGCCCACCACTGCCCTATCTAACCAGAGCCTATGTAAAATGATATCAGGCCTGATTATGAATATATTATGTCCTCTTCCCATCCTTTCCCCTCTTTCCCTGGTTATCATGAAATTCTGGACTTAGGAAAAGCATTCCCATGACAATGAGCATTGGAGGTAGCAGAAAGATGGTATCATCAAAGATGTTAGAGGGTTCTTTAAGAAACACAGGATGAAATCATGTAAAAATGTGAGGAGTTATCTGAAAAACCAGTCTAAGGCCATGATAGTTTAGTCTCAGATTTAGAATCAAGTGAAGAAACAGGTCCACAGTGGCCTGACTGATCAAGGTGACCTAGCAAGTTAATTAAAAATTTGAGGCCACAATTTCACCCCAAAGCTAATGTTTATTTCCTATGTTTATATTCTGCTTCCTCCTCCAAATCAAAATTTAGTCCCTAGAATATGCACTTTATTAGCTTGTCTTTATGCCTAAAATCCTATTTAAAAATACAGTAGTTCCCCTTACCCATGGGGGATACATTCCAAGACCCCGGTGGATACCTGAAACTGCAGATAGTAGCAAACCCTGTATATACTATTTTTTTTTCCTACAAAATACACACCTTTTCACTTAAAGAAAGCTTTTGTCTTTGGCATATCCAAATTGCCAGAATCTTGTGCTTTCAGGCCATTATTAAGTAAAATAAGGGTTCCTTGAACACAAGCCCTGTGATACAGAGGCAATAGATCTGATAACTGAGAGGGCTAACAGCTGGGTAGTATATACATTGTGGAGACAGTGGGAAAAGGAATGATTCACAATGGGTGGGGTGGCATGACATTTCATCATGTTACTCAAAACAATGCACAATTAATAACTTATGAGTTTCTAGAACTTTCCATTTAACGTTTTCCGACCACAGTTGACTACGGGTAACTGAAACTACAGAAAGCAAAACCGTGAATAAGGGGACTACTTTAGTTCAATTGAAAAGCGAATTCTTTCAGGAATCTTGTTTTTAGCATTATTTTATTTTTTAATGTAAGCATCTTTGGGAAGGAGCTTATGAGAAATCAGTGATTGGCTTAACATGGAAGGTGGATTCGTTCACCAGATGAGAAGCAGTGAGTCAGTTCATGCTCAGAGCCCTATAGAATTGAGGTAAGAGGAAACCACATTCCAGATGATGTCAGCAAGGAAAACCAGGATGGTGACTGAGATCATGCTACTGTAAGGCTCTCTGGGTATATGGCCCTGGTCCCTTGAGGTGCCATAAATAGTCTAACCAACTGGCTATGGTATGCAGGTCTGCCTAAAGCTAGGTCTGAAGAAGCAAGGGCACTGTTGGGCAAATGAGTGTGTAAAATTTATGTTTTTTGAGTTTGCTTATTCTTATTGTTAAAAATGGCTCTGGGGAAAAAATGGCTCTGAGCAGCCAGGTATATATGATCTGTGAAATTGCAAATTACCTTCCTGCTTGGGAAGGGCTATTGTCTTGCTAATGTTTGCTGAACAAGAGGTTTTCCTGCCAGAAAGTACTGGAAAGAGAAGGAGAAGGAGAAAGAGAGAGAAGCCATGTTTGTAGAGTGAGAGAGCAGAGAGAATACAAAGTGCTGAGCAAGAAGCCAATTTGTGCAGAGAGAGAGGAGGTGTGCAGATGGGGAACCAGAGCTGAGGGGCTTTTGCGAGCTCCGCTGAGACTGGTGGGGCCTTTGATTCTAGGAGGAACCAGAGAAGATTCTACTGGTTGTGGAACCGGAGAATGTGTCAGGGCTTTGGGAGCCCTGTGTGTTTGCTTGTCGGCCCGTGAGAAACTTGAATAAAGGAATGGCCCATTATTTTTTGGCTCCGCTGTTTCTTTACCATCTGCCCGAATCCAACTTGAACCTGTATGTGCACGGCCACGATGGTTGTGACTACTGGCCATACAGGCACCTAAGGGGAAATCTATCCAGAAGTAGCCACAGACCCAGGACAATCTTAGGGTCACAGTATATCTGAAAAGGACAGGTGTGTATAAATGATACAGGGCATGCATCCCAGCAGAAAAAAAGCCAGCCAATGACAAGAGTCCAGGGCAGACCAAGCAGCAGATACCCAGTGCCAATCAACAAGAGAGCACCACAACAGATACCAAGACGTTGGAGAGAGATCCAGCACCAATCAGGAATCTGGAAATGGGCAGGAGCCCACTGTGGAGAACAGAGCTCCTACCAAGCCAGTGTCAAGTCCCAGGGACGCGTAGAACCCCAAGATTTAGGTACAGCACTGGTCCTCGAGAGTGGGAAGGCATCAGGCGAAGATCAGAAGCAGCCCTGTGGGTGGGGCAGGCTCCTGAAAGAGGAGATGTGGACAGTCACCATAAGTGATGACTCCTACCTCACATTTCAACTTAACACAGGCCCAGGTTCTTGTTGGCAGCGGCTTGGAGAACTTAGATTTAGAACCTGAGTGCAGACAAATGAAAGAGAATGCTTTATTCCCCAACAGAAAATTAAGGCAGAAAAAATGACCTCAAATTTGGCACAGTATTCAGCAAACAAACTTTAAAGGGAAGGATTTCTGCTGTAATATTTCACAGCCAGTGAGTTTCCTTGCCTGAAAAACTAGTGAGAACACCTTCAGTCTAGGTCCTCCCAGGGCTACTATTGACAACCTTGTACTAACTCATCAAAACAACAGGCCCCCAGAGCAGAAAACCCTGTAAACCCAGGTAGGCAACATTTTAGAGGAAGTTCTTTGGAATCAGGGTTTTGAGCAAGGAAATATGAGACTCTGGAGACTTCCAAATCGGGAGTCTGAGATACCTGCCACTGTGCCCGCAGGCAAGAGAGGCTTCGCTCAGAGGCTGCAATTAGAAGTGTCCTTCCCCCAAGTATGGATTGGGTTGGGACGTTCACAGAAAACACAACCACCCCAGAACACTCTCCAGTGGAAATCATTTCTTTGTCTCATGCAAAGAAGCTGATTCAAGTCTTTTCTCCCAGATGAGGGAGGGAATCTTGAAATAGAACCCGCGAGTTTCTCAGAACCAGGCAAAATCCCTGAAGTGTCAGCTGCCAGAAAGACTCCCTAGAGCTGCCGTCAGATCCTCCTCAAGGGCTTACGGCAACCTCTGTACAGTATAAACTGAATTGGTCCCTAGAGCCTTCCTTAATTTGAACTCAAATTGCTTTCAGGCTCCCTGGAAATCAGGAGCACTAAACTAGGAAATAACCAAAAGGAGAGTATTCTTTGGCCCCACAAATATAATAAAACCAACGTAACTTATCAAATTCTAAGGGATGCTAACGAGCTTTAAATCCCAAGTTAATCAAAATGTACAAATACAACTATTAACCCAAGAGTAAGCGGAAGAATTTGCCTGTGGCTCTTAAAAAATTCCAAACATGCCCAAACACCACACAGAAAATCACTGGCAAGAATGAATGAAAAAGAGGTGGTCACAGCAGTCCCACCACTGACTCGTCTGAGTGATTTCCATGTGACCGTCTTTCATCTATGGCTGCAAACTGAACACCCACAGCTGTTGTTAATGCTCAGACACAAAGATATGCAGAGATGGAGAGGGCTGATATGCAGACAGTTAAATTTTCGATTCCTGTGTGGAACACATTCCTGGTTTTCCCGACTGCTACACCAGACAAATGGCTTTCTCTTTAATTCGGAACAAATTTCTCCAGTCCACAGTCCCACGTGTGCACAGCAGTCTCTCTGACTTCTCCAAGCGAAACCCAGCCCCTGTGCAGTCAGGCGAATGGGGATAGGAAGGGCGTATCAAGTTCTTTCATTTCTGCCCAAGTCAAATGACTTCCCCCCTTTTTGCCTGCGAAACTCTTACTTATATTTCCCCTTTTCTGTGACATGTTTCAGCTTCCTCAAGCTCCTTACCTTGCACTTTCCAGCTCTCTGATCACACTTAGATAATATCATCTATGACAAGCCTTGCAGTTTTTCTGTTTAAGGCAAGCTCACACATTTTTTGGTAGGAAGGTCAGCTGGTACAACCTCTTTGGAGAAAATTTTGGAAATGTCTATAAAAATGACAAGGCACGTGCCTTCGAACAGTACAACAACCCCATAATCAAGACTCTCCTGTGGATTTACTCACCTGGTAAGCAACAAGGCTGTTATAACCCTGTTATAACAAAATAGTAGAAACCATGTAAATGCTCCTTAATATAGGTCTGGTTAAATAAATATAATAGAGTACCATGTAGTTGTTCAAAAGAACCAGGAAGCTCTCTCTTTATACTGATATCTGAAGGTTTCCTCCCAAACTCCTTTAATTTATTTGATAGATTATCTTTTTCCATCAGCTTTACTGAGATATGACTGATGAATTTATAGAGAATCCTAACTAAACAGATCACATCAGCCCACTGAAAGGGTGTCTCAGTGCCTCTCTCTCAAGTAATTTGTTTTCTTCTGGGCATTAAGCAAGGGAGGACCTAACTTTGGCAATGGTTTAATGGATATAATGATGTATGAAGTAAAGGGGATCAAAATCTGCCACCCCAAAATATGCCACTTTGGCATAAGGATTATTTTGAGCTGAAGGCAGTTGAAAAGCAGCAGACACAGGAAGAACTCTTTGTCCTCCTCGTTTCTGCTTAAAAGCAGAGCAGAAATTCCCCTTGTGCAGGCACCCCTCCCAACATGTCCCCTATACAAGAAGAAAACAACCCTTAGCCTTTCCTTCCACTGCAGGTGGAAATGGCACCCAGATGAGACTACATAAACAAACCTTACAAAAATAATTCTTATCTTCCATTAGTTTCCCCATATATTTACCTTCCCACAATTTACTCCCCTCAGAAGCCCAACCCTTTTATTATTTGTCTAGTCACTTTTCCACATTTTATTACCCTTTGTTAAAATGTTGTATAAGCTTACAAATCTAACCACTTCTTTGGATTTTCTGTAGATCCCCTATACATATCATATTCAAAACATCAATTAAATTTGTATGCCTTTTACTCCTACTAATCTGTTTGTTTGTTTGCTTGTTGTCTTTTTTGTTTGTTTGCTTGTTTGTTTATTGTCAGTTTAATTCACAGGATCCAGAAATAGAACTTAACCTGGTAGAGAAAAAGATTTTTGCTCCCTGAAGGAGGCATGGCAGAAGAGCTAGTCACTAGATACATTGAAGTCAAGCAGTAGGAATATTAACAAAAAAGGGAGGGGACCCCACTATTTTCAGAAGTAGTGCTGATAGACAATGCCTCCAGCTTTTGCTACTTTATAATGAAGTTACAAGATGTACCCAACCAGTCTCCCTCACCTTCTTCCAGACAAAGACTGTATTATGTGTCAAGACTTTCTATGTATCCCTCATGCATAAAAAGTTTAGTTGCTATGCAGTTACAAAGAAACAAAAAATTATTCTACTCTCAAAAGGTACCAAATAGTGTAATACAGACCTATTGAAAGAGAGAGTTATACAAAGCAATTGCAAAACATACCACTGCATAAATTAGTGAAGGTGGCCACCCAAGGAAAGCTTATCCAAACCTAACAGAATCCTCACAAATTTCTCTGTGCAAAATGCAGACATCAGTTAAGGCTTGTGTTCCATTTCTAGGTGAAACCAACCACTTCCTACCTTTGAAATCTCAAGTAGTTTTCTTAACCTCACTAAGTCCTACTTCATCCATAAAATGGGGATATTAGGATCTACCTTTTAGGCAAGTTAAAATAATCAAATGAGATATAGCATTTCAAGTTCTTTGCAGAGTTCACAACACTTAGGGCCAAATAAATGTTAACTCTCATCATCATCATCATCCTGTAATTTTGAAGGTGTTTCTCAAACTTTATAAATGGAGCACCTCTGACTAATTCATTTATTAAGAGGGAAAACAATTACACAAAAGTTCAGATTGTTTTAGATGAAGACCTTTTTTCCTTTCAAAGGTGTTATATAAGCAGCCTATGTGTAACATCTTTGAAGTTTGTTTTTACCATGTATACAAAAGAACCCAAAACATTGACATATGCTTCTTCAAAGTCCCATGATTTTTCACAAGATATGTGAAATATTTATACTGCTTTACTTCCTGCAAAATCAATAAGCCATTAAAATAATTGGTCAAGGTCAGACATCAGGCTTCCAACTACAGTGCAGGGTCATCAAACTTGTTCCAAATGCAATGATTCTAGTCCACATCTCATTCAATATCCTTTGGCCCATAATACATGAAGTCTCATAATAAAGTCTGTTTTAAAAAAAAAAAAAAGTCTTTATGAGAACCTAAGTTGTTTTCTACACTCTGACAAGCCAGACAGGTTCACTCTAACTTAACTGCAAGGCTTCAGAGGGTGGCTGAAAGCAACAGAACTGCCGTGCGTGCGTATGTAAAACAGAGGCTGGGCCGGTTCAGTAGGTAAGAAAGGTCCCATAAAGAATGAGCTGAGGCCTGACCTGTGGTGACGTAGTGGTTAAAGCGTCGACCTGGAAATGCTGAGGTCGCCGGTTTGAAACCCTGGGCTTGCCTGGTCAATGCACATATGGGAGTTGATGCTTACAGCTCCTCCCCCCTCCTCTCTCTCTCCCTCTCTGTCTCTTTCTCTCCCTCTCTCTCTCCTCTCTAAAAATGAATAAATAAAAAAATAAAAAAATAAAAAAAGAATGAGCTGAACCACAAAACTGTGATACATTTAAACAAACGGAGAACCACAATGACACATTTAAGGGAGAGTTTTGATAACAGACCTTGAGTGGCCAAAAGTGGCCCTACAGGAAAAAAACAGTAAAGAAGAAAAGTTAAAATGCGACAAAATTGATTTTTCAAGCAGAGGGTAGGCAATACTACGGAGGCTGAAGGAAACAAATGCCAACCAACAGCAAGGGCACTTAAAACAACAACTAAGACACTGTTCTTGGGATAACTGCGTTTTCTTTTTCAACTGAAATGGATTTGAAGAAGAAAAAAAAAAGGAAAAACACAGTGGTTATCACCAGGTGATAGAAGAGATGATTTTTATTTTACTATTTTTTCTTTTTTTTAGCAAGACAGATAGAAAGAGAGAGGCACAGAAAAGGACAGACAGACAGGAAGGGAGAGAGATGGGAAGCATCCACTCATAGTTGCAGCACCTTAGTTGTGCATTGATTGCTTTCTCATGCTTTCACCAGGGGATTCCAGCCAAACCAGTGACCTCTTGCTCAAGCCAGCAACCATGGAGTCATGTCTATGATCCCATGTTCAAGCCAGTGCCCCCGTGCTTATGCTGGTGAGCCCACACTCAAGCCAGGTGAGCCTGTGCTTAAGCCAGCAACCTTAGGGTTTTGAACCTGGGACCTTAGCATCCCAGGTCAATGCTCTATCTACTGTGCCACCACCTGGTCAGGCTAGGGATAATTTTTATAAATTTATTTATATATTTATTATTTTTCTCTATTATATTTGCTAAATTTTCTATAATAAAAATATTACTTTTATTTTTAACTACAAGATTTTTGAAACAAAATGAACAATACTAGCCATCCAGCAGTATATATGGAACAATCTAAAACTAATCTGTAGGCCCTGGCTAGGTGGCTCAGTGGATCAAGTATCAACCCAGAGCTCCCAGGTCATGGAGTAGGATCACTGGTCAGGGCACGAAAGAGAAGCAATGAGTGAATGCATGACTAAATGGAACAACTATGTGAAACGAGTTGGTGCTTCTCTCTCTCTTTCTCTTTCTTCCTCTCTCTATCTCTCTCAAGTCAATGAAAAAAACTTAAAAAATAAAAATAATCTGTGAATACATAAATCTCCCTCATTAAACTCAAGACCCTCAAGAATGAGAACTTATTTCATTGCTCCTTGGAACCCCGGTGCCTAACACAGGTCCTAAAATATAGCTACACATATTAAGAAGTGCTTTTAGCAAATGAATTTTGATTGTGTCCAAAATCTCAAACAAGGTGACCCCTGGTATAACCTCAGGAAGAAAATTAAGGAAGTGCAAAGAAAAAATAAGCGACAGCCTTCCCACAAGCAGCTGATGAGTGCCTGTCTGGGCAGCCTCCTTTCCAAAAAGGTCTCCCTTCCAGGGAACTGCTAATCAGACCAATAGATACAGGAGCCTACATTATAGTTTAATGTTCCTTGCTACTAAAATCTTCCATTAAGTCCTTTGTCCTCCTTCGCCCAGCTGCCCTTCTTTTAGCACTGCCTATGAAGTGAGCCATGCTGTTCTGCCAAGACTTGCTTTGCAGAAAGCCATAGGGACCACCACTATGATCTTCCACTCACATCTCAGTGCCACTAAAATAGCTCTTCTCAAAGCAAGTAATACATTTTAATTTTGTGAATACTAGGAATCTTGTAATTTATCTCCTACCTCTCTGCTTGAAGCTGACGGCCAAATCTACAACCCTCCTTTGCAAACTTTGTAGGACCTTACAACATGTGTCTGAAAGCTAACTTTTCTACTGGTTTCCTCCTATTACTCTTTCCTCCCTCTACGACCCTGCTTTCTTTATTTTTATACTCTCATTTGGGATGAGGCAGAGTATCAACAAATCAAGAAACCAATAATTAAATCCCCCAGTCCAATCTTGGCTTCAGACATTTTCACCTATGTAGCCTGTTTGCAGGACAAGTGAGTAAAGCTCAGCACCACTCTTCTTGCTGCTACCAACCAGAGGGTGACTTTTACGTGCATTTGTGACAAGAAAGTCTGACAGAGAACCAGAGGCACTTTCCTTTCCACTTCCTGCCCACAAGCTCTAAAATACATATGGCCACTCATATGAATGATGCACTGTAAGGCAGAATAGCATTACACTTAAGAACCCAGACCCTGGATCCAGACTACCTGAGTTCTAATCTTTCCTGCTCTTCTTCATCCAGCTACCGACTTTGAGCAAGTTACTTACTCTTTCTGTGCCTTGCCTTCACTCCCCACCTGTGCAATGGAAACAATAATGGTGCTGACCTCACAGGGTTGTAAGAAGTAAATGAGTTAATACATTTAAAGTGATTAGATCAGTGCCTGGCACACAGTAAATATGGGCCAGTACTGTAACAGGACAATTCTGTTTTCAATTAAGTCAGACCACACAAAGTTTCAAGTCTGATTGCAAGTAATATTTCTTACTGTACAAACCAATTTCTGTGGTGACCTTATTTAAGTTTTGATGTCATTTATAAATAAGTGTTGAGTCCAAGTTCTCTCTAAACAGCAGTCATTTTCAACCATTTGCATTCTGGTTTGCAGAACAGGAGACAGCAGTGGCATTAGACAACAAAAATGGTTCCTGGAAGTTTATCCCCAACCGGCAAAACTATGATCCCTAAACCATAAGTGTACATAAGTACACATTTACATACTCATATGCACACACATATACATCACTGTTGATGTCCCTCCAAAAAGACATCACTTAATGCAGGGGTCCCCAAACTTTTTACACAGGGGGCCAGTTCACTGTCCCTCAGACCATTGGAGGGCCGGACTATAAAAAGAACTATGAACAAATCCCTATGCACACTGCACATATCTTATTTTAAAGTAAAAAAACAAAATGGGAAAAAATATATTTAAAATAAAGAACAAGTAAATTTAAATCAACAAACTGACCAGTATTGCAATGGGAACTATTGGCCTGCTTTTGGCTAATGAGATGGTCAATGTGCTCCTCTCACTGACCACCAATGAAAGAGGTGCCCCTTCCGGAAGTGCGGCAGGGGCCAGAAAAATGGCCCCCGCAGGCCGTAGTTTGGGGACCTCTGACTTAATGTCTAGAGGGATGAAAAACCTCATGAACAGTACACTCTAAAATATAGCACTTTGTTTCACTATCAAATAACAACTCTGGCCTGACCAGGCGGTGGCGCAGTGGATGGAGTGTCAAACTGGGATGCGGAGGACCCAGGTTCAAGACCCTGAGGTTGCCAGCTTGAGCGCGGTCTCATCTGGTTTGAGCAAAAGCCCACCAGCTTGGACCCAAGGTTGCTGGCTCCAGCAAGGGGTTACTCGGTCTGCTGAAGGCCCATGGTCAAGGCACATATGAGAAAGCAATCAATGAACAACTTAGGTGTCGCAATGCGCAACAAAAAACTAATGATTGATGCTTCTCATCTCTCCATTCCTGTCAGCCTGTCCCTGTCTATCCCTCTCTCTGACTCTCTCTTTCTGTCTCTGAAAAATAAAAAAATAACAACTCTGCTTTGTTGAATACTTGAGGTCCCATCTGAGATTACAAAGTTGCCACCTCCTACACATTCACTCAAAATGCAAATTCCTCATCAGATTCCACATCTAAAGAAGAACAGAGCCCAATTCTAGCCCATCTTTGCTCACAGCAGAGCCTAAATCCCAGCAACTTCCTCCACACCCAGCCCACCAATTTAATTTAATTCCTCAGTGAATCACTCTCCACATATGTGAGTATGTACATAATTTTCAAGTAAAATTACTTGAAACTAACAATGCTTGAGGGCAAAGAAAGAAAACTGAGTGCAAGTTGCAGTGCTTGACTAAATTTTAGAAAAATAAAGAAAATAATTAATCGCTGATACTCTATGCCTTGCAATCAAGGTTACTTTGAAATGTAAGGTAAGTGGATAAATTTCAGCCTGTGCTGTACTAAAGTTACATGAGATTAAGAGAAAGAAAGAAAAAACCTGACAGCATGTCAGAGCTATTTATTTTCCATTCCGTATGTTTCCCATAATTACCTACGAAATGAAGGTAGGAAGGATTTTGTTATAGAGTATTGAGCTGAATACATCAGTTCCTTTTAAATTCTCCTTTCTCCCTATCACAGACAATATTCTAAGAATAAAGTAAAAAATTAACCTGGACTATTTGACAAGAAAACGATTTTGAGGAAGTTCCTAATCTCGCCCTCTCCAGTTTAGCAGGCCAAATTCACCGGGGAAGCGGAGGCTCAGAACTTGTATTGCACGATAAAGTGACACTTCCTAATAGGAATAGCCGAGATTACTCTGCCGCAGCCTAGATTGTTCTCGCCATGAACCCGAGTACAGAGTTTTGTTTTTTCTTCTAAATGTTTTCCCCAAGATTTCGAGGTCAATTCCAAACGATGTTCCTCTCAAAAGTCCCAAAGGACACTCGCTCACCCACCCCTCCCTGCAAGCAGCGCACTTCCCGTTCGCTCTGGCCGGTCAAGAACTCTAACTTGACAGTGACACACACTGAAAGAAAAAAAAAAAAAGGAAGTGGCTACAAGACCTTCTCAAGACAATTATTTAATTTATTTTTTAAAGGGAGATCGGTGGCCCTGTATACCACGAAAGCTTCAATAGGACGTAGCCATCACACCCACTTTCAAGTTGCAGAGAATGTCAATGTTGCAAAACCGAGGGCGACTCCTCTTTAAAAATAAACGTTTTAAAAATCCTCGAAATCCTCTTGCTACCCAAAGCGGTCCCTCCCCTTTAGCGAATGCAACAAAGATAACAACTCTCATCCCGGTGGGTCGGATCTCAAGAGCGAGGCTCCGGGCCGGGTACGTGCCTGGTCCGCCGTGCCAAGTGGCAGAGGAAGCGCAGGGCACCGAGGCGATCAAGGGACCCAGAGAGCACCTCCCTTACCTGGTTTGACTGGTTTGGGTGGCGGCTTCGACATTTCGCTTCCTGGAGCAGCTGAGCCTAAAGTCCACGGACGAAAAGCCAACCGAATACCCCGCCAGTCGGTACTCCCGGCGCCCCAAAGTTTCTTTTTGTCTGGTTTGCAGTGCTGCGCCTTCAAGGACCTGCGCCCACCCTCGGCGGCAGGACCAGCGGACGCGGCAGAGCGGCTCCGCACAGTCCCCGCCCCGCCCCGCGGCCGCCGGAGCCGCCCGGAGCGCGCGGCCGGGCCGATGAGGAAGTGGCCGCCGCCTTGCCGAGCGCTAATTGGTTCCGACGCTGGCAGCTGCGGCGGGAGCGCGGGCGGCGCGCGCCCCCGAGGAGAAAGGGCCGGACCCTGCAGGGGCGCGCGCACAGCCACGCTCGCGGGAGCCCGACCCCGCCCAGCGGGGGCTGTGCCGGGCGCAGCGTCGGGCCGGGCTGGGACCGATCCCAAGGTTGAAGATCTCTACCTGGACCGCCTCTGACCCGAGAGGGGCGCTGGGCAAGGGACCGTGGGCCTCTCAGTTAGCGAGCTGTGGGGTTGCGGCGGGTTAGTGCCAAGCGCGCGCTGGGCCGTCGCCTCTGCCGCTTTGCTTGGGAGGATTAAAACTGGCGCCCGGTGAGTACCTGCCCGACCCCGCCGCGCCGCGCAGCCTCCCGGGGGGCCCAGGAGTGTGTCCCGCGTGTTCCCGCGCTGGAGCCCGACCCTGGCTGCGTCTTGCAAGCCCCATAGAGATTCCTAACAACCCTGAAAGGGCTGATACGTGGCCTGCCAAGTGTACTCGTGACAGCTTAGTGCTTTCACGCCCCGCGATAACCCTTAAAATAGGAGTCCGCCTCCCAGAGATCGTACAGGTTGTGGGGAAAGTCACCGGGGACGAGACCAGGCCCTGATCTTCACGGCAGGAAGTCTTTTATTCCTCTCGCGTTGGGGTCGGCTGACTCTGCGGCCCGCCTGCCTCCTTTTATTGTACCGCTTGCTAACCGAGAATGGTTTTTAGATTTTTATATGGCTAACAAAAATATCAAAAGAATATTTTGTGAAAATTATATAAATTTTACCCTTCTGTGTTCATAAAGCTTTATTGGAACACAGCTACACTCGTTTGCTTATTTATTGTCTGTGGCCGCTTTCACTTGACAACAGCTGCCCGCCGCATCGTCCGAAGAATTTTCGATCAGAGACTTAACAGAAGTGTGCCCACCCATAACCTAACAAGGAACGCAAGGGCTGGATCACACAGAATCTGCAACGTTCATGAGTTCGGAAAAACAGTCAGTATTATAAACCAATTGTGTGTTTGGGGGTAAAAACATTGAAAAGAATATTTTTAAATCCTGCCCTGGCCGGGTATCTAAGTTGGTTAAAGAGTCCTCCCAGCATGCCAAGGTTGCCCGTTGGCTCCCGGGTTAGGACACATACTGGAATCAACCAATGAATGCATAAATAAGTGAACAACAAATCATCTCTCTCCCTCCCCGCCCCCATTCCCTGGCTCTCTTTCTCTCTCTCCCCAGTCTCGCTCCCTCCCTTCCCTCCCTCCCTTCCTCTCTCTAAAATCGGTAAATTTAAAAAAAAATTTTTTTTTACTTTCTACGTGAGTGTCTACATAAAATGAAGCTTCAAAGTTTCTACTAGGGGTTAGTGAAAGATGGAGTGATTCCAAGAGAAAGGGGGATGGTTTGCATATTTAGAAACCTTAGCCTTGGGAGAGTTTTGTTTACTAAAAGGGAGCAAAGTTTAAACAATAGTAGGAAAAGTCTTCCCTGCTGCTTGGAAGAAGCTAATCAAAATACCTATTGAATAAAATAAATGAGAGAGAAGTTCTTAAAACATTTCACTCTTAGAAATATCAAACCACTCTTTCAATTCATGGAAAAACAGAATCCCTCTTTCAGACAGTTTGTATTAGGGAGTTGCTTCATGCTTATAATCTGCTGAATCTGCACATGCCACCTGACCATTTTGCAGTTTGGAATTTAAAATATACCAAGTTTAGTCGTGAAATAAATGAAATATAATAAACATGAGCTATGAAAAAAGGACTCAACAACATAGTTTACTTAGGTTTAAAAAAAGTATTAAAAATAATTAAAATTACTTATTTTGGGTTTGCTCATGGATCTCTTATTTGGTGTTCTGTGCAGTTGAGGAAAGCTTTGCACTTATTAGGAGAATAAAGTATACAAATATCCACGAGATTGGGTGTTGATTTATATTCCTAGTAATTGGATGCCCTGGATTGATGAGGCTGGAAAGTCCAAAAGGTTGTCTGTCTCTCTGGAGACATTGCAGTGATAAATAGTATGTAGTTGATCAAATTTGTGTTTGTTCCATGGAGCCTGCTGCTACGTATAGATATTTAGTGATGGGTAACTCCTGATTGAAAGCTTTTTAAGTGTGGTTTTAAAGTAGTTCTTAAGGAGGACAACTGGCAGTGAAATAGCAGAACATGGTGTTGAGGTGAACAGGTGCCAGGCTTGAACTTAGAATTCACCTGAAGCTTCCCTGTGCACCCAACAGTGTTAATGAAATTAAATGGCTTCAGGGATTTCTACACCCTCTCCCACCCCAGCTACTCACCCCAGACACAGGTCTTGCTTCTACTTCTTCCAGTTCCCCACCCTTACCAGCACATTGTCACCTGTTCATTGCTAATGGACAGTACCCAACAGTTATCCAAACACTGTCTTATAATAGGCTAAGACTGCTGGTATAAAACTAAGAGTTCCTGTTTTGGTAAAAACTTGCATTTGACAGAGGGAGTTCCCTCCTGAACCTGAGAGATTTTATAATATTAGGTTTTTGACGCTCCCTCACTCCTAGTTTCTGAATTGCTAGAGTTTCCACATGATAATCCCTTCAAACCTATTTCTGGGAACCTATTTCCACATTCACTTGTTATTCACATGCTGTATAATTGATACAATACCTTAGTGTGTGTGCACAGATGTGGCAAGAAGAACTGGGGACCAGTAATCCTTGCCATTCAGTGTGCACAGCAAATATACACCCATCAATAATACATCAATAAAAAGGGCATTTATTATACATGAGAACCTCACAAGCCAGCGCATGTGCACCATTCTTTCTTTTTATCTTTATTGAATTTATTGAGGTGACATTGCTTAATAAAATTATATAGGTTTCGGGTATACAATTCTATAATATACCATCCGCATGTTGTATTGTGTGTTCACCACTCAAAGTCAGGTATCCTTCCATCACCATTTATCACCCGGCCATCCTCCTCTACCTTCCCCCACCTTCCTTTCTGTCTAAATCGCATATTGCTGTCTGTGTCTATGAGTTTTCTTTTAGTTCTGTTTTTTTTTTTTTTTTTGCTTGATCTCCTCACCTTTTTCACCCAGCCCCTTAATCCCCCTCCCCTCTAATAGCTATCAGTCCATTTTCTATATTTACAAATCTATTTTCTTTTTTCTTTTCTTTTTTAATGAAAGAGAGACAGGGAGAGAGATGAGAAGCATCAACTCGTAGATGCGGCACTTTAGTTGTTCATTGATTACTTTTCATATGTGCCTTGATCAGGGGGCCCCAGCCAAGCCAGTGACCCCTTGCTCAAGCCAGCAACCATGGGATCATGTCGATGATCCCACGCTCAAGCCTGCAACCCTGTGCTAAAACTGGTGAACCTGCGCTCAAGCCAGTGACTTTAAGGTTTCAGACCTGGGACCTCAGTGTCCCAGGTCAACACACACTATCCACTGTGCCACCACCACTCAGGTGAGTCTATTTCTATTTTGCTTGTTTATTTTGTTCATTGGACTCCACATATAAGTGAATTCATATGATAATTATCTTTCTCTGACTGTCTTATTTCACTTAGCATAATGTTCTCCAGGTCCATCTATGCTGTTGTAAAAGGTAAAACTTCCTTCTTTTTAAGGCCAAGTAGTATTCCATTGTACCACAGCTTTTTTATCCACTCATCTACTGAACACCATCTTTTCTTTGCTCTTGGTAAGAAAGTGCTTTTTAGCAGCTTGGAAAGAGGAAAGAAGTTAACTTCTTTGGTCTAGTTTTGTTTCTTGCTTTCCGAAAACTTACTCGCTGTGTGACCTTGGCAAGTCACTCCATTTTCTGGGTCAGTTTCAACTTCTGCAAAATGAAGGGGTAGACTAAGTAAACTCCAAGGCAATACTTCTCTAGGCTTGAGAGTTTAATGTTCTGACAAACCATCTAAAATTAAGTAAAGTGGGAGCAAGGAATGACAAAGTTTTATTTATTTATTATTTCTTTTGCCAAGTAAGGACATCAATCTACTACTTACTGCATAAGAGAAAAGACATTTATCACCAAAAAAATTTAAAAGGCACCATCTCACGATAAAGGGCAGCCTTTTTCTTCCCCCAAAAAAGAGTAGTTACCAACCTTGCACTAACATATTAAAAAGAAGAATAAGGTAAAATTAAAATCAAAAGCAGAAAAACTATGTGGATAAAAAGGGGCCACATCCTAAACCTGACAAGCTCAGGGAAGGCCTGCAGGGTGGGCCTCACAGACTCAGAAACTAAAAATAACCATATAATCATGGTAAGAATGTAAATATTCCTAACTAAAAGCTAGTCATGGCAGGTAGTCACATCCTAGGCCTGCAGCTTCCTTGGCAAAGGTCAGTCTTTACTGTAAGGAAGCCTGTCTGTTGTCCTTTTGCATCTAAAATAACAAACCCTTGGAATGTCAGAGTAATCCCCTTTTCCCAGACCCCTCTGAATACCACCTTGCATCAGGGCACAAGGCCAAGGACCCCTCATTGCTTGTTTCCTAAATGCCATCACTGTGGGCTGTGATGTTAATTGTTCACTGTCCTGGACCCACCAGTGTAAAAGAGGTGTCTGTGTTTTACTCTTGATCCAATCCTAGAGATTTCCCCACTTCGCTTTCTCCTGCCTCCCTAAAAACCAATGGATTTCATGTATTAATCCTGTTCATTGGTATTTTGTGTGTGTACTTAATAGACTCTATTTTGTTTAATTCTGCTCTGATCTTTATCGTTTCCTTTCTTCCACTCGCTTGGGGCTTTGTTTGCTGTTCTACAGCACCTTATGGCACCTTCCATGAAGCCTCTTGCAAGGTCCCTTCTGCTCATACAACCTCAAGCGGGTTCTGCTGTTGCCACTGAGAATTCACCTACATAGAGCACCCTCTGTAGACCTGCTCTCCTGACTGAGAGGAACGGGCTCTGCACTTGGAGAGACAGGGAGCAAGCCAGAATGCGCAGGGCTGCTCCCTCCTGTGTCCAGGAAGGCAGGGCCAAACTGTCCCTCCCAGTAGAGTTATTGGAGCAGAGTGGGGTTGGTGCGGGCTAAGGGCAGGGGCAGCTGTGTGAGACATTGTGTCGGGCAGAGGCAGAACAGAGGGGACCTGTCATTCCCAGGTACCTTCATCTCCTCTACTCCCTGCCCCTCCCCTCCCCTCCTTCCTGGCCTCTCCTCTTCCCTCCCTCCCTGAGGTCTCACCCCCCCAGTCTCAGCACCCCTCCTTTCCCAAACAAGGCTCAAAGGGACAGGGGACCTTGGATGTAGGGAAAGGTATCCAACGCCTTAAAATTATTTTTACATTAGACCAAGAATCTCCAGTTTGAGAGACCTGTTCTAGATAAATAAAGATTTATGGATGCAGACTTGCCCTTCCGCATGAAGATAGGAGTGAAAAATTGGAAACAGCTCATGTTCCACAGTAGAGCCTTGGGAAATTCTGAAGTGGGGACACAGAAAATGCCAAGGAGGAAGAGAACTAACTGGCAGAGTCCACCCCTAGGGAAATGTGGTTCTGGACGGGTACACATCTGGAAACCCTCCCCACCTGAAACCCACAGGTGTGGAAACACACACACATAGACACATGGGTGTGAGAACACAGGGACACACACGTGCACATGCTGACACACAGGGAAAGGGCTGGAACGGTGGGCACCCCATGTCAGGGCTCTCCTCCCTGGAAGGACTTGGTACTTTTCTTAATTCTGAATTCCTTTAGAATTCTTTCTTGATTCTGAATTCCTTTAGAATTCATTATTGTACTATAATAAATATTTAATTTTCCTTGTCATTAATCTCTTACAATAAAAATTAAATAATGTACTTTACTCCATAGATAAGTGATAATGGATAACATTGAACATATGATTTTAACATTTTTAGAACTATCAAAGTTATGCATGCATTATAAAAATTTGGGCATCACCTCAAAGAAAAGATAAGAGATTTACAAGCCTCACTCCACAGGTGACCATCATGACAGGCTTGGTGGATATCTCACAGGGTTCGCCGGTCTCATTGTCTTGCCCGTGTCTGTTACACTCAGACTGATTTTCACATATGCATGTTTTCCTGTTAAAATCATACGTATGTGGTCTAACAGGTGGGATCCTGGATGCAGACAGTTGGTTCATGTGTCTCATGTAAGAGGACCCCTGAGGTCTTTATCTGTCAGCATGTAGGGACCCCCCCACACCCACTTCTGCAGCTGTTCAGCTTCCCTCGTTCATGTGGACCAGGATTGCTTGGTCCCATTCTCTCTCCATGGCCATAAGTATTTTTCCTAATTTCTGGCTGTTTCATCAGAGCGCTGAAGGGCAGTCTCGAAAGTACATTTTGATAAATAGAGCAAGAATTTCTGCGAGGTAACCTCCTAGGATGAGCACTGCCAGGTGAAGGTGAGCACCTGTGGAAGTTTGACAGGTGCTGCACACTGTTCTTTCGGTGTGGGGGGAGGCTTTCACAGGGAGGTGCAGGGGCCTCTCCTTCCTCACTTTGTCCCCAGGGCTGGTCGCCATCAGACCAGAGGCCATCCAGTCTGTTAGTGACAGTGCTGTCTCCCCAGTGTTTACATTGCGTGTGTGTCCCCATCGGGGCCGTTAGGCATCTCTAATGTGCATCTCTCAAGTGCACGTGTTTGCCCTCTGTCCCTTTAGAAAACACCAACTTAGAAAGTTTTCTTCACTACAGAGATGTTAACCTTTCTCTGGTCTTGTTGCGTGAGAAATGTTGTCCAGCGTGTGGTTTGTATTTTCAAATTTCTGCATTTTTCTCTTTTTTTTTGTTTTGGGCACAAGAAGAGCCAGCTGTTACCTGACTGTCTTCTGACTGTGGGGTCACACATTACACAGTGGTCTCTACCCCGAGATGAAGCACACACTTCACACTTAACAAAAGGGCTTTTTTTTTTTTTTACATCTGATCTCTAATCCATTGCTGGGAAATGACCAGAATAGGTAAAGGAGCATAGACAGACAAAGGATCAGGGTTTGCCAGGGGCAGGAGGAGTGGGGTGAGGACTTTTGGTGCAGGGTCTCTTATTGGGGGTGAAGGAACATTCTGCAACTAGACAGTGGCCATGCTCGCACGCATCGTGAATGTACTTCATGCTCAGGAATGGCACAATTTAAAATATAAACAATAACATTTTTTATTACTTAAGATACTTAATCATGCCATGAAAAAACAAAGGATAAAAAAAAAGAAACAGTCTGACCAGGCGGTGGCGTAGTGGATAGAGCGTCGGACTGGGACACGGAGGACCCAGGTTCGAGACCCCGAGGTCACCAGCTTGAGCGTGGGCTCATCTGGTTTGAGCAAAGCTCACAAGCTTGGACCCAAGGTCACTGGCTCAAGCAAGGGGTTACTCGGTCTGCTGTAGCCCCACGGTCAAGGCACATATGAGAAAGCAATCAATGAACAACTAAGGTGTCACAACGTGCAATGAAAAAGTAATGATTGATGCTTCTCATCTCTCCGTTCCTGTCTGTCTGTCCCTGTCTATTCCTCTCTCTGACTCTCTGTCTCTGTAAAAAAAAAAAAAAAAAAAAAAAAAAAAAATTAAAAAAAAAAGAAAGAAACCCCCATAATCCCAAATAAAGAAAATAAAATACTGAATCACGCCATAGAGAAGAAAAACATACCAACTGTAGAAAGTAAGAAAAAAGTCAAAGAGGAGGCGTATAAAGATTCTTCTCATGGCTGGACGACTGAGCTCTAGAGGTGGCTCTAGAGCTGGCCCTGGTGCATTTTCCAGAGGCAGCTCCTCCCTTCTGCAGGACCCAAGGCATGTTGGGAGAGGCTGCCTCAGGCAGGGGTGGCAGGGCCTCAGGTGGCTTAGGAGATGCTGTGCTGGCCGGCTCCAGCGCTGCAGCTGGCGTGGCTGCTGGAGGGGGCACAACCGCTGGTGTTGGGCACTGCTCCCAGTCCGCGTCTGCCTCCAGGTCTGCCCGTGCAGCCGGCTCCATGGGATGTCCCACAGGTGTAGCAGCAATGGCTCTGCCTCCTGGGCGGCTGCTGCTAGAGTTACAAGAGGAGAAAAGATCGATCACCTATGTGCCTGCATTTCAATGTTCCCCCCAAAGTTAGAACACAGCTGCAGCCCAGGACCCACACAGGACGTCCTCCCTGCTGGCAGTTCAGCAAATAGGTGGTCTGAGGCTGGTCTTTGCTCCTGGCCTCTGGGGGTGACCCCTGTGCGTCTGGCACCAACCCTCTCCAATAATCTTCCATGTACCTCCAGCCCCCATGCACCGCCACCTCCCTCACCTTCTCACCCTTGGGCTCTGCCTACTTGGGCTCCAGGTCCACCTGCCCAATTGGTTTAGCATGGGCCTAGTGCCCCAGGTTGGAGTCAGAAATCATTAGCTGCCCATGAAGCTTGGGCGGTGTCATGGGAGGAGGCCTGTAGAGCCTGGGCAGCTTCGGCCATCCACAGGCCCTGGTTCCACGGGCCCTGCTTCCCCAGGCTCCCAGGTGGCCACACTCACTTCAGGCCTGCTGTGCTTCTGGTGGTGTGGCACAATTACCCTTCACTGGTGGAGATGGGGTTGAGGGGTCTCCTCATCCAGCTGCTGCTCCTCAGTGTCCTTGGTTGAGCTCTGCAATGACAGTGAGCAGCAGCAGGTCAGAAGACATCAAGCCCTGACTGGCCCTCATTGTTCCCACTTCTGCCCACCGGACCTTCTGCTCCTGGATCAGGGTCAGCCCTGTGTTGGCAGACCTCCACCCAGGGGAAGTGAGATACACCTCCAGTGCTCGGGTGAACCTCGGGCAGAGGGTGCCCCTTGCACTCCGTGTCCACCCAGCCAGCCTTGACCTAGGGGTGAACATGACAGGCCCGCCAGGCTTCTGATGCCTGCTCAGCATGTTCCTGCTCCTGGCAGGCCTTCCTTAGGTGAACCCCTCTTACACACACACAGGGGACATAGGGCTGCTCAGGTAGGATCAGAGTGGTGGCGTGGCCTCAACAAAACCACCCTGACCAACCAGGTGTTACCTTTGGATCCCCCCGTGTAAAGAGCCACAGACGTCTGGGCTGAGTCCACGGGAACATACCATCATGGCTGGCATTTTGGGGGCCACAGCCTCTGGGCATTGGCATACAACAGGAGAACATTCTGTGAGTTCAAATGTCTCTAGCCAAGTGAGCTGAGTAGAGGCTGTGTTAGAATGTGGCTGCCTGGTTACCAGGGCTGTGTTCCATGGTCAGGAAGTGCAGTCACTGCCTGGGTCCCCTACCCTGAGTGGCTTCCCAGACAAGAGCAGTGACTTCACTTCCTGGCAAGGGCAGTCAGCTCACTACACCACGCAGTGAAACATGTATCAGGAAAAAAATATTACTAAGACAAATGTTCGAGATTTTACCGTCTACGTTATCTTCTAGGAATTTATGGTTTCAAGTCATAAAATGAAGACTTGAATCCATTTTGAGTTTACTCTTGTGTACGGTATAAGAAGGTTGTCTTCTTTGTTTTGCATGTATCTAATTTTCTCAAACCATTTATCACATACAAGGTCTTTACCCCATTGTATGTTCTTGCTTTCTTTATCAAATTTTAATTGACCATATAGACATGGGTTTATTTCTAGGCCTTCTATTTTGTTCCATTGAGCTATATGTCTGATTTTATGATAGTACCAAGCTGTTTTGATTACTATAGCCTTGTAGTATAGTTTGATATCAGGTAGTGTGATACCTGAGGCTGTTTGGGGTCTTTTGTGATTCCATGTAAATTTGTGGATTAAATATTTTAGTTCTGTGAAATACACCATTAGTATTTTGATAGGAATTGTGTTGAACATGTAGATAACTTTGGTAGTATTAAAATGTTAATGATCTTTAGGCTTCGTGTTTGTGAGCATGATACATGTTTCCATTTATTGGTATCTTCTTCAATTTTTTGTCATTGTCTTATAATTTTCGAGTACAGGTATTTTTAATTAATTATTTTAACTTTTTATTTTTAAATTTTCTATATTTTTAAAAATTAAATTTATTGGGATAACATTGGTTAATAAAATTATATAGGTTTCAGGTGTATAACTTTTTTCTTGCGGCATTGTAAACAGGATTATTTTCCAGGTTTCCCTTTCTGAAAATTCATTATTGGTGTATAAAACTGCAACTGATTTCTGAATATTAATTTTGTATCTGGTACTTTGCTGAATTCATTTATCACTTCTAGTAGTTTTCTGGTAGAATCTTTAGGGTTATCTGCATGCAGTGTCATATATTATCTGCAAATAATAAGAGTTTTACTTCTTTACAATGTGGATGGCTTTTATTTTTTCTTCTTGTCTGATTGTTGTGGCTAAGACTTCCAGTACTATGTTGAATAAGAGTGGTGACAGTGGACATCTCCATCTTGTTTTTGATAATTAGGGAAATGCTTTTAGTTTTTTCCTGCTGCGTATGATGTGAGCTGTGGGTATGTCATATTTGGCCTTTATTATGTTGAGATTTGTTCCCTCCATTCCCAACTTAACTGAGTTTTTATCATGAATGAGTGCTGGATTTTGTCAGATGTCTTTTCTATATCTATTGCTACAATCATATGATTGTAATCCTTCATTTTGTTTATATGGTGTATCACCTTAAATGATTTGCAGATATTGGACCAGATTTGCATTCCAAGAATAAATCCTACTTGCTTATTGTGTATGATTTTTTATTTTTTATTTTATTTTTATTTTTTTAAAGACTTTATTTATTCATTATAGAGAGGGGAGAGAGAAAGAGGGAAGGGGGGAGGAGCAGGAAGCATCAACTCCCATATGTGCCTTGACCAGGCAAGCCCAGGGTTTTGAACCGGCAACCTCAGTGTTTCCAGGTTGACACTTTATCCACTGCGCCACCACAGGTCAGGCATGTGTATGATTTTTTTAAATGCATTGTTTGATTTAGTTTGCTAATATTTTGTTGAAGATTCTTGCATCTATGTTTATTAGAGGTTTTGGCCTATAATTTTCTTTCTTTTTAGTATCTTTATCTGGTTTTAGAATTAGGATACTGTTGGCCTTGTAAAATAAGCTTAGGAGTATTTCCATATCTTGAATTTTTTGGAATGGTTTGAGAAAGATAAGTGTTAGTTCTTCATTCAATTTTTGGTAAAATTTATCTGTAAAGCCACAGCCCAGAACTTTTGTCTCTTGGCAATTTCATGATTACTGCTCTAATTTCCCTAGTTATAATCAGTCTGTTCAGATTTTTAGTTTTTTCTTCATTCAGCTTCTTAGATTGTATGTTTCTTGGAATTTATCAATTTCTTCCAGATTATCCAATTTGTTGGCATAGAGTTGTGTGTAATAGTTTCTTATAATCATTCATATATCTGTGGTGTCAGTTGTTATTTCTCTTTCATTTTTTATTTCATTTATTTGGATTTTCTCTCTCTTTTTCTTGAAAAGTCTGGTTAAACGTTATTAATCCTCCTTTGATTCTAATGCGTAAAAATAAAGTTAATGTATAAATAAGCTTCAAAACTGCCATCTTCCAGAGCATTATCTCAATCCATTCAGATCTTGTTTGCCAGCAATTGTTGTCAGTTTGGCCCAAATGCTCAAATAAACTCATAAAAAGTCTCTACAGGTTTGGACGTTTCCTACATTGACAATTATAGCATAAAAATTTACAGTACTCATTGTATGCAATTGTTCCCTTGATACTCTTTGTCAATTTGGGTGTAATAAATACTCAATAATGCAACTCCTGGTGAAACTCAGATGTTCAACTTTTCTGCTATTTTATTTTTAGCACATTGTTGAATTCTTGTCTCACATCAGCTTGTTAATGAAAGTAGAACTGAATCTTGGGCAATTGCTCTTAATTTGGAATATTCTGAATAAACTGAGATGATGCCAAGAAACAACAGCCCTCTCTCCACCAGGTTCTTCTCTCACCCCCTCTTCCCAGGGGAAGGCTAGACACGGGTCAGAGACAGGCATTGGCAGGGTAGCTGGGAACCTCCATCCAGAAGCCACTCACCCTGGACAGCACAACTTAGGTGCCTGATGACCCAACCAAAGCAATCAGGAATAATGAGCAGTTTTCTAAAGTCCCTCCAGCAAACTTCAATTTTTCACTTAAAAAGGTGAAAATGGCCCATTGGAAGGGAACGCTATGGTGAATCTTAGATGACCATGTGTGAAACTGCCCTCCACCTCTGAGACCAGGGGTCAACAGACAATGACCTGTGGCTAAAAACTGGACCTCTGCTTGAACACTGGCTGTCAATTTCCTGATTGGTAGCACAAACTTTCAAATCCAGTAAGGGAAGTGTTATCCAAACAAACAAACAAAAAAAGAAAACCATCCTTCTCATTAGTAGACATGAATTACCAAAAATAATTGTACTCAATTATTATGATGTTTTGACTTTCATAAAAAAAATTGTGGAAATTTTTTTTTCTCTCTTGTAGAAATTCCTGCATAATAACCTGGATTTTGCCTCTTAGCCCAGAGAGCCTCTACTTTTTACAGTCTATCCCATTTCTAGGAAAATGTGTCTACCCTGGCCCTAGACCTAGTCTTTTCAGTGAGGAAATAGTGCCCTTAAAGGGCATTAAATTCCTTTTGCCTTTGGCCAACAGTACCTTTATCCCCATCTCAGAAGGGGGTCTGGGGGGAGAGGCTCTGCTGGCCCCTCCATGGGGGCAATGAGTCATCTCCAAGTGACTGAATCATGCAAGTAAAAGGTGACCTGGCTAAGAAGCGTATGAAACTGTAGTGTGCTCTGCGGCCTAGCAACTCTTCCAGAGCCTTGAGAACAGACCTTGAAGGTAGATGTTTTGTCTCCAAGGTCCTTTCAGTTCACTTGACTTGGGCATACAGGCCCTGAGCATGCGCCATCTGTTGGCACTTAGCAGGGGAGTATGGCAGAGAGAAGCCAGCAGAAGCATACCTCGTTTTATTGCACTTTACAGATGTTGCACTTTTTTTACAAAGTGAAGGCCAGACCCTCCACCAGCAAAAAGATTATGATTCCCTTTATTGCAGGGTGGTCTGGAACTAAACCCACGATATCTCTGAGGTATGCCTGTACAGTGTGAAGCTCTTCCACAGAATGTGGTTAATCCAGGGGTGAGGTAGCCATCTTTCTCCCCCTGCTGGTCCTCCTAATTTACACTCTTTCCTTTGCCTCTTCAGACATCTAAGTGATAAGCATTTGCTTTTTTTTTTTTTTTAGGAAGACATTTTCAAAGCTAATTATGAAAACATTTGTCATTGGAATTGGTGGGTAAGTAATGTTGCTACAAACAGCTGGTCAAGACATTGAGGATGTCCAAAGGGTGTTTTAATGTGGATGTGGTGGGGGAAGGAGAGGCAGTGAGGATTCCTGAGTCCTGGAGAAAGCAGGCCACTATCGAATGTAAAACAGTGCAGCACCGGCTACATAAATGCCAGTGAGAGACGGGAGAGTTTTCTTATAAACAGAAAAACAATACAGTCGATAAGCGAAGTATGCCTACTTTATCATCTATTTTTTGGATCTGATACCAGAGGCAAGGCCTGATCAGATGCTACTTTGGGTCGGGATGGTTTCATTCCCCATATGGCTGCTTCCCCAGTGTAACACTGGAGAAAATCTATCATTTCTTTTCTCTTATGCTCAGCTTTGGATATTGGAATATGGAACCACCTCACCCGACTAGTGTGATAAACCTAAAATGGACCGCCCACCTAGCCCTAAGGTGGAAAAAGATTAAAGGAAAAAGAGACACCACAGAGAAGTAAATTTATGATAGGTGGGATTGTAATAAGCCACTCCTCCATTTTTCTATACTGTGCATTGAAACAAAATCACAATAACCACAGGCAGTTTTATCCTTGCACTAAAATGTGCTACTCATGTTCTGTGTTACATATAAACCCTGTGAATGTTTCATCATAGACAAAAAATTCTTTTGATTCCAAAACAACAGCTGTATTTTTAGTGTTGGTATTACCCAATTTACTTGCCCAGTAGTTAGTTACCTTTCTATTCAACCCTTCCAGCTTCTTTCTTACCATTTATTATATCAGGTCTATTTATGCCTGTGGTTTTGCCAACAGAAAAACATCTATGAAAGAAGTATTTTTTTCCTTAGGTACTAAATATTGTTTTAAATATTCTTTTTCTAAGATAATTTTTAAATGGTCTGTGTTTTGTTTTGTTTTGTTTTGTTCTAGCAAGAGAAAAATAGAGGGACAGACAGAAAGGAAGGGAGAGAGAGAAAAAGCATCAATTCTTCATTGTGGCACCTTAGTTCATTGATTGCTTTCTCATATGTGCCTTGATGGGGGAGCTCCAGCCAAGCCAGTGACCCCTTGCTCAAGCCAGCTATCTTAGGCTTCAAGCCAGCAACCATGGGGTCATGTCTATGATCTTATGCCCAAGCCGGCCACCCTGTGCTCAAGCTGGTGAGACCATGCTCAAGCCAGATGAGCCAGCACTCAAGCCAGGGAACTCAGGGTTTTGAACCTGAGTCCTCAATGTCCCAGGCCAATGCTCTATCTACTGCTCCACCACCTTGGCAGACTAAATGTTCTATGTTTTTAATGCATCTTCTTGGTATTTTCAGTATTTCCAAAAAAAACCCCGATCTTTTATTAATTTATTTATTTTTTTGGCTTCAGTGTGACAAATGGTGGGAAGACAACACTGGCTAAAAATTTGCAGAAACATCTCCCAAACTGCAGTGTCATATCTCAGGATGATTTCTTTAAGGTAATTTATTTAACACAAAAGATGTTCTATTTGCAAAGTTAAATGAATTACATCCAAAAAGCCTTTGCTGAGTGATACAGCTTTTGAAGTGAAGGTCGAGTCAATGCAGTAGCGTTACTTTTCCACTAGATGGCACTACTATTGATGCTGTTCTTATATTTTTATTTATCTTCGTCATCCAGTGCATTTATTAAAGGCTTATCACCTTTCATTCTGTAATTCTGCACTGCACAGTTTTTATTGATACTTTATTATTTTTCAGCCAGAATCTGAGATAGAGACAGATAAAAATGGATTTCTGCAGTATGATGGTAAGTAGATGAGCTTGTGAAAATATTATGCTTTCGTGTTCATTTTCTCTTCAAACACAAATACTTTACTGTCTATGAAGACATTCTCAAAGTATTTTTAAAATATATCACTGTACTTTAAACCTGCCTTTGTAAAGATTTGTGATATATGTTCAGCTATTTTTAAAATTGAAATCTTTTTCCCAGTTTTATATTTAAAACTGAACACACTGGAATGATATAGATATCTCTTCTGAAGCTGAGGCACTGTGGGTCCACTGGCACTCTAGTCTTCCCTGCCTGGGGAATGCATAACAAACTAGACTTCCCTCCCACCTCCTAGTCTCACCTAGAACACACTCTAAGCATCATCTTCTGAGCCTTCTTTCCCAGTGACCAGGGTGGACTGGCAGCACGTTTCCTTTTCATTGATCAGAAAGGACAGTGATTATTTTTAAGATGGATTCACGTCACTTCTCTGCCCAATCTAACACTGCTTTGAAGCCAAAGGATTAAAGTCCATCAAAAAAAATTTTATTTTCCTATAAAGAATATCATGCTAATAAACTATATTTAATGGTATTATCAGCTTTTATAACTAACAGGATGATCACTGAGAGCTTATGTAAACTAGCAACCAAGAGATTTCTCTTGAGGATCTATAAAATATGTTCTTTATTTTTCACTGATAATCTTGGAGGGAAAATGTTGTATAGTTAGTTCTCACCTACACATGATAGTTTTAAGAGAGGCAAAGTCCTTGACTTGCTGTCTGTTCTTGTGTCTTGAGCTGCAGCCAGGATATTATTTTTATATTCCCCTCCTCTAAAGGTTAGTAAAGAAGATTATTACAAAGAAGAATTAAACAAGGAAAAACTGTTTTTAATAATTGGCAAAGAGGTATTCTTAATTTAAATGAGTTCTTACAAACTGATAAGAAAATCATTAATATCCCAATTGAAAAAATGTCCAAGGATGTGAATAAACTATTCATAGAAGCAAAAATCTGAGCATTTTAGGTAAATGTACAAATTTAAGGTAAATCAAGGTAATGTTGAAATCTTTATAACTACCAAAAGAATAATTTTTAAACATACAGCTATCAAATTTATAAATAAAGGGAATCATTAAAATATAGTTGGTAAATACAAAGTAAGTCAAAAGAAGTAAAAAAACAGATCTTAAAAACATCAAAGGGTGGTATAAAAATAGAAAATGATAGTAAGCTGATAGATTTAAAACAAATACATCAGTAGCTACATTAAATTAAATGAACTAAAATTCTCTAGATATTATCAGACTGGTTTATTTTTTCAAAGCCAACTGCCAGTTCCTTATAAAAGATATATTTAAATATTATAACATAGAAAAGTAGTCAGTAAAAGGCTGGAAAAAGATAGTGGTACATCATGCACATACCCCACTGAAAGAAAACTGATATAACTATATTACTATCAGACAAAGTAAACTTTAAGGCAAAGAGTATTGCTAAAGATAAAGAGAGATAAGTAAATCAATTCAAGAGGAAGATAAACAACCTAAAATTTGTGTGTACCTAATCAGAAACTTCCAAATGACCTAAGCCAGTGGTCCCCAACCTTTTTTGGGCTACGGACCAGTTTAATGTCAGAAAATATTTTCACAGACTGGCCTTTAGGGTAGGACGGATAAATGTATCACGTGACTGAGACAAGCATCAAGAGTGAGTCTTAGACGGATGTAACAGAGGGAATCTGGTCATTTTTAAAAAATAAAACATCATTCAGACTTAAATATAAATAAAACGGAAATAATGTAAGTTATTTATTCTTTCTCTGCGGACTGGTACCAAATGGCCCACGGACCGGTACTGGTCCATGGCCTGGGGGTTGGGGACCACTGACCTAAACTAAGAGGAGAAATGGACAAACTTATAATTATTATGGCAGATTTTAATACAACGTCCTCAAAAATTAATGGAATAAACAGGCAAAATTTATAAAGTATAACAGACTTGAACAATACAGTTAACAAATTTGACCAAACTAACGCATATGAAACAGGCACCCAGCAACAGCAGAATGCACATTTGTTTTCTCAAGAACACATGAAACGTTAACCAAAATGGAGGCCTATATACATGAGCAAGTCCTAATACATTTCAGTGGATTCAAGTAATACAGAAACACCCTCCAATCACAGAGAACCAAATTAGAAGTCAGTAACAAAAGAGGAAGTAGAAAAGTCCCAAGTGTTTGGAAAATAATCAGTACCTTTTTTTTCTAATTTTTAAAAACTTTTTCTTATGGAAAAATTTTAATATATATAAAAGTAGGCAGGAAAGTACAATGAATTTTCATGAGTTCAATATCCAGCTTTAAAAATGATGAACTCTTAACCAATTATATTTTATCTATATCCTCACTCACTTTCTCCTATATTATTTTGAATAAATTCCAGACATTGAACTTTGTTTGAAGCAAAACAATTCTATATCCCATGGGTTAAAGAATAAATCACAATGAAAATTAGAAAATATTTTTAACTGAGTGATAGTGAAAATATATTAAAACTAATGGTATTTCTGGCCCCAGCCAAAATGCATTGGCCCTATTCCTTGCTGTTCCTCCCTCTTACACCTAAAAACCCTGGATGGATACAGCAAACAAAAGGAAGGCTTTGAAAGATGAAAAACAAGAGCAGACTGACTAGGGACTATAGGACTTGAGGAAGAACATGGCTGTGAGTTACCAGAGTTTTCTTTTTGCCTCTTAGGTTTTCAGAAAGAGGTGCTGGAGAAGGGTACAATACGGAACCATCAATAGGTACAGACAAAAATAAACAGGAAGACTGTTCTCTAAATCAAAGGACCATATAAAGGGTATCTTAGCAGAATAGAAAATCATTTTTATAATATCCACCCTACTCAACCCAAACAAACAAACAAACTGTTCTCCTTTGTGGATTTAGCAGGGCCATGTGGGGAGCAAGACTTCTGAATCCACCAACACTAGTAAGGAAGGTTGAGTTGGCTCTCCATGTCATCCACAGGGATTGTATCAGTGGAGCCAAACTGTGACTGAGCTTCCACCACCACCTAGCAGCTAAGGGGCAGAATGAGGCAATGTGAGGTGGTGCTAGCTGGTCACTTTCCTCAACCAAATGGTGTCAGCTACTATCAGAACTCAATGGAGAGCTGAACTTCACCCTTCACTGAGCAGCTGTAAAGCCACACCAGCTGTTTGCTTTTCCCTTTCTCCCTCCATGGCAATTCCTCACTCATTCTTGGTGAGGCCCAGCAAGGAGCTGAACATCCCCCTACCTGGGCAGACTACACCTGAAAAAAAAAGGTTGACTACCTGAAAAAAAAGAAAATTAAGTAGGCTTAAGAGCCTTGCAACATAATGCCCAAAGTTTCCAGGACAAGATTGAATATCACTTATCATATCAAGAACCAGGTAATTCAAGTTGAGTGAGAAAAAAAACAACAGACATCAACTCCATGATGGCATGGACGTTGGAATTATCTGACAAAGTATTTCAAAGCAGTGTTTATTAAAAGGCTTCAGCAAGCAATTGTGCATATTCTTGAGTCAAGTGAAAAATTAGAAAGCTCCAGTAAAATACAAGACGTAAAAAAGAATCAAAGAGAAATTTTAGAACTGAAAACAAATAGTAACCGAAAATTTAAAACGTACTGAATGAGCTCAATGGAAAAAATAAGATAGAGGAAAGAATCAGTGAACTATAAAGCAAAACAGATACTGTAGAAATTACTCAACCTAAACAACAAAGAGAAAATAGACTGCAAAGAAATGAAAAGAAATGCGAAACAATAACAAAAGATCTAACGTATCACTGGAGTCTCAGAAGGAGAGGAGAAAGAGTATGGTGCTGAAAAAGTATTTAAAGAAGTAATGGGGTAAAACATCTCAAATTTAGCATAGGACATAAATTACATATGTAAGAATCTGAGTGATCCCCAAACAGGTTACACAACACTGATGAAGAAAAATATAGGGAAAACACAAATAACAAATATCAAAAATGAAAAGAAGATAATAGCATTACAGATCCTACAAACATGAAAAAAGTTAAGAAGGTATTATAGATAACTTAAATAACTAAATTAGAAAATATAAATGAAATGAACAAGTTCCCAGAAAAAATACAACTTACCAAGACGAACACCAGAACAAAGAGAAAATCCTAATAGCCCTGTATCTATTAAATAAATTAATCCATAATTTAACTAAAAACTTCTAAACCCAGATGACTTTGCATTCCTAGTAAGTTCCTAGGCGATGCTGATGCTGCTGGTCTAGGATCACACTTTCAGAATCATGTTGATAGTTACTATAGTGTTATAAGCTAGAACAGTATACACATTTTAGCCTGACCAGAAAGTGGTGCAGTGGATAGAGCATCGGCCTGGGACACTATGAACCCAGTTTCAAAACCCTGAGGTTGTCGGCTTGAGTGTGGGATCATAGACATGACGCCATGGTTGTTGGCTTGAGCCCAAAGGTCGCTGGCTTGAAGCCCAAGATTGCTGGCTTGAGCCCAAGGTTGCTGGCTTGAACAAGGGGTCACTAGCTCAGCTGGAGCCCCCTAGGTTAAGACACATATGAGAAAGCAATCAATGAACAACTAAGGTGCTGCAACTATGAGTTGATGCTGTCTTTCTGTCCCTGTCTGTCTCTCTTGCTCACACAAAAAAAGTATACACATTTTAGAGTTTGAAAATGACATACTTGTGTTCATTGTAAAAGTTTTTAATGATTTTTCTTTTATAGGTAAGGTCTCTTTATATATTAAAAATATTAGCTCTTTGCCAAATACATTGCATATATTTTCCTCAGTGTGTCATATATCTTTTTAACTAATTTATAGATATTTTGTCATCCAAAAATGCTAAACTTTTATGTAGTCGGGCATAGTAGAAATTATAATAGAGCAAGATTAGTCATGAGTTTATGATTGTCAAAGCTGAGCATGGGGATGTGGGAGTTCATTTTACTTTACTCTCTACATTTGTGTATATTTCAAATTTCCCATAATAAAATATTTCAAGCATACCAATTTATCAATATTAGAGTTCAAAACGTATCTAAAAGTTTTGTTATTAGGTTTTTGTTTTGGGTTTTTTTGTGTTTTTTTTTTGTATTTTTCTGAAGTTGGAAACGGGAGGCAGTCAGACAGACTCCTGCATGCGCCCGACCGGGATGCGCCCGACCGGGATCCACCCGGCACGCCCACCAGGGGGCGATGCTCTGCCCATCTGGGGCATTGCTCTGTTGCAACCAGAGCCATTCTAGCACCTGAGGCAGAGGCCACAGAGCCATCCTCAGCGCCCGGGGAAACTTTGCTCCAATGGAGCCTTGGCTGCGGGAGGGGAAGAGAGAGACAGAGAGGAAGGAGAGGTGGAGGGGTGGAGAAGCAGATGGGTGCTTCTCCTGTGTGCCCTGGCCGGGAATCGATCCTGGGACTCTTGCATGCCAGGCCGACACTCTACCACTGAGCCAGCCGGCCAGAGCTGTTATTAGGTTTTTTTGAAGAGTAAATGGCATTATAAATTTATAGAGCTACATATAATATACTTATCATAAAAAGCTGCACCATAAAATTTTTGTACTGATTTCATTTTTTTGTACGTTGTTTGAAGTGCTTGAAGCACTTAACATGGAAAAAATGATGGCCACCATTTCTTGCTGGATGGAAAACCCGAGACACTCTCTGGTGTCAACAGACTGGGGAAGCTCTGAGGAAATTCCCATATTAATCATCGAAGGTTTCCTTCTCTTTAATTATAAGTAAGTATTCCTCACTCAAATATTGATTCTGAATGAATGGGAGTAAAAATCTTGTGAACTAAATATGCTGTTATTTTAGGCCCCTTGACACTATATGGAATAGAAGCTACTTTGTGACCATTCCATATGAAGAATGTAAGAGGAGGAGGAGGTGAGTTTTAAAAGTGCCTTTGCAGATGTTATTCAGAAGGCAAACTTTATTAAAAGTGAGGAAAGTGTCATTATTGAGAAATATGTCATTTTTCAAACAAGGGAAGCCTTAACTCTTTTATACAATGAGCAAAACCTTTTTTCATAAATAATCATTCACAGGAGTATTACAACTTTCTATTTTTTTTTCTTCTTTTCCAAGTGAGTGAAGGGGAGATAGAGAGATAGAGAGACAAACTCCCATATGTGCCCCAACCTGGATCCGCCCAACAACCTGCATCTGGGGCCAATGCTTTGTCAATCTGGGCCCATGTTTGCAACCAAGCCATGTATTTCTAGCACCTGAGGCAGAGGGTCCACAGAGCCATCCTCAGCACCTGGGGCCAAAATGCTCAAACCAGTACAGCCATGGTTGTGGGAGAGGAAGAGACACAGAGAAGGGAGAGGGGCAGGGGTGGAGAAGCAGATGGTCGCTTCTCCTGTGTGCCCTAACCAGAAATCAAACCCAGTACATCCACACACCAGGCCTAATGCTTTACCACTGAGCCAAACGGCCAGGGCACAGATTACTTTTCTAAGAAAAGTCCCTGATGGGACCTATTTGGCTCATTTCTCCTAAATCTTCACTATTTCATGTTGATTATGATTTTAAATTAGTTGGCTTATAGTCTGCTACAGCCACAAAGAACACCACTTAGTTTAAACATATCAGTATTTATATCAATACTTATCTCTCAATTATTTTATAAAAACAAGAAGGGGAAAAATAATATGAATGATAGTGTATTAGAAGATTAATTTTTGGACAAGTGAACTAAATCCATTTTTTTGTCTTTTTAACTGACATTGAGTCTAAAATGTATAGTCTTAATCCTGTTTAGATTCAGTCTCTGAGTGATTTTTCCCATTATTCTGACTATTATTATATTACTTTATCAATGTGTGTTTCTATCAACATAAAGTTCCCTACATGTTTCAATAGTACTAGGGTCTACACGCCTCCAGACCCCCCAGGGTACTTTGATGGACACGTGTGGCCCATGTATCTAAAGCACAGACAAGAAATGGAAGACATCACATGGGAAATTGGTAAGTGCCCTTTCTCCCTCCACGGAAGGCCTCTTACTTATCATTGCCTCAAAGTACACAAACAAAAGGACATCAGAAGGCACATTTCTCATGTATTACATTATAAAGGAATACTTTAAACCATAACACTGGGCTCCCCGGGCAGTTCTTCACAACTGGCTCTCCTGGCTTCTCCTGATCTCTCTGTGGCTCTTGTGAATAGCTTGTCAACTTCTAGGTGGTCATTTATTCAATAAATGTTGATTGAATAATGATGTATATCAAAGGAAATAGGCCAATCCCGTCCCTTAACTCCTGCACGAACATTCTGTCGGGAAAGCGGATGTTAAACACTCTAGCTGCTGTCCTTTCTCACTGTGCTGAGGACATGACAGCAAGCTCTTGGGGGACTGCCTAAGCCTCAGTGATCTGGCCACAGTTAAACCACTCTCTGACAGGTTTCACTGGACAAAGAGAAGAGTGTTAAGATGGAAGATCACCCCAGACAGTGGGTATGGTATATGAAAAGCCAGGGGGCGGGAAGGAATGATCAGCACCTGAAAGAAGGTTGGTGTATTTGTGATAGAGAAAACCAAGGACAAGAGGTGTGGCTGGCAGTACAGGAAAGATCCAAACCCTATAAGGCCATAGGTCATGTAAGGATTATCCCAAGAATAGTGAGAAGCCCTTTACAGAGAGGTTTAGACAAGGACATCATAGATATCAGATTCTTGTTGTAGTAAGATCCCTCTGGCTATGGGGAGGGTGGGTGTAGAGGGTGCAGTATTAGAAACGCGTGCTCAATAGACTTGGATGATAGTGTAGATATGGAGGGTGCGGGAAATTGAAGTGTCAAGGATAACACCTTGGAACCTGGTTGGTGCTATTGTGGAAAACAGAAACCAAGTGAAGGAGTTGCAGGTCTGTAAGGTAAGAATGCAAGTCTGTTTTGCACATAATGTCGTGGAGATGCCTGAGAGATGTAAAGGGAGTATTTAGGGATAAACATCTGACTCTGTGAGCTCAGGCTTAGAACAAACAGCTGGTATACAGAGCTCAACACCGAGAAGCTACAGGAGGTTGAGAAAGAAGGTTGTTAGTCGGGGCAGAGGTATCAGAACTGATGTATACTTTTCAGAATAAAGGGAGTTGCCCATATTCTGAGAAGCTTTGTAGCCTCCAGGGTGGCTATGTCTGAGCTGCACGGAAAACGCCTACGGCCTCCCCATGTTCTGACAGCCCTGACCTCTTCCTCAGTCAGGTCCAACCCCTTCTCCCCATCTCCAGAGCCACTGCTGAAGTTCTAGCCACAACACTTCCAGTCTGGATCATGGCTTCAGGGTGTCCTCTTCTTACTGCTCCTCCATCTAAAATGCAGAACTATGTCCTGCCTTGTTGAACATCTTCAGAGAGTTTCCAGCCCTTGGGTAAAACCTACACAGCCAGACATCTAAGGACAAAGACACAGACTTGCTCTAAAACCTCATCTCTCCACTGTTCCTGGTTTTCCACACTGTGCATCTTTCTCTTAACAGGCAAAATTCTTTCCTACCTCCCCATCTCTGCAGTTTTCCGACTAGAAGACCTTTCCTTCCTTTAACATACATAACTTCTACTTTTTCTTGAAAATTGCCTATGCCAGTTTTATTAAAAATACATATCTTCTGGGCCTAGAGAATTCTGATTAAGAACGTATGCCAGAGCCCAGCCCCCTACATGGTTTAAAAAGTTTCATTGGTCATCTTGATGCATAAGTAAGTTGAAGAACTACTCTTTTAAATGATTCTTTCAGGGAGGCCCTTCTTCAGTCTTCCTAAGTACCGTATTCACAATGCTACTTCATTCTTTTTCTTTCTTTTTCTAAAAACAATGTAACATTAGCTAGTGTGTATTTCTCTGTAATTAACCAAAATATATTACCTGTTGTTTCTGACTGTAATCTCTCTCTCCGTTTTTTTGTTTGTTTATTTTCTTAAGTGGTGCAGGGACAGACAGGTAGAGAGATGAGAAGCATCAACTCTTAGTTGTGGCATTTTTTGTTGTTCATTGATTGCTTTCTCAAATGTGCCTTGACCAGGGTCTCCAGCTGAGTCAGTGACCCCTTGTGCCAGCCAGCAGCCTTGAGCTTCAAGCCAGCGACCCTAGGGCTTAAGCCAGCAACCATGGGTCCACATCTGTGATCCCGTGCTCAAGCCGTATGAGTTCGTGCTCAAGCTGGTGACCGGGGGTTTCAAACCTTGGTCCTCAGTGTCTCAGGCCAATACTCTATCCACTGTGCCACTGCCTGGTCAGGCTCTCTTTCTCTCTTCTTTTCACTTTATGGTCCAGGGTTCTTTGGTTAAACCTACAGGTACTTTCAAGAGCTATCAGGTGCCAAAGTAAGCATCTTATATTGATAAGCTTGTTAGCATTTGATTTGCTCTCTTTTTCACTTTTCAGTTTACCTAGATGGAACAAAATCTGAAGAGGACCTATTTTCACAAGTGTATAAAGATCTAAGACAACAACTAGCAAAGCAAAAATGTAAGTATTGTCAACATAGATGGTGAAGGAACAGTGAGGAATATAGTTAATTATACACCCAAAATGGCATCCAGATGCTAACGTAGGAGTGATTATATCCATTCATTCATTGCTTTGAAGACAATTCAGAATCAGATGCTCTAAATGGATTTGGAGACTTGATTATTTTTTCCACCCTTTGATATATCTCCTAATAATATTTATGTTATGTAGTTTAATATTTTAATAAATGGCTGCTATTTCAATAAGACTGAAACTATCCTTTGGCCAAGTGAAGTTAAAATGCTAATGATCTTGTTTTAATATGTCTCAAGCTCCCCTTCTTCTTTATTCTTCTTTTTTAAATATTTTAAAATTTATTGATTGATTTTGAGAGAAAGGAAAGGAGGGAGTGAAAAAGAGAAACATCAATTTGTTGTTCAACTTATTTACACATTCATTGGTTGATTCTTGTATGTTCCCTGACCGGGGATCAAACACACAACTTTGACGTATAGAGGCAATGCTCTAAGCTACCTGCCCAGGGCCTCTTAAAGATTCCTCTTAAGGATTGTACATGAATTTCTACTTACCAAATATCTCAAAAGTAACACAAGATTCTAAAAAATTATTAAGTGTTTCTTTCAGATTTTTATATTGGACAATACTTTTTTTTTTTTTTTTTTAGTGAAAGGAAAGACAGACTCCCACATGAGCCCCAGCAAGCCTACTAGGGGGCAATGCTCTGGCCATCTGGGGCCATTGCTCCATTGCTCAGCAACCAAGCCATTTTTTTTTTTTTTTTTTTTTTTTTAGCAACTAAGGCAGAGGCCACTAAGCCATCTTCAGGGACTGGGGCCAACTCGCTCCTATCAAGCCATTGCTGCAGGAGTGAAAGAGATAGATAGAGAGAGGGAGGGGTGGAGAAGCAGATTGGTGCCTTTCCTGTGTGCCCTGACCGGAATCGAACCCAGGACAACCACATGCCAGGCTGATGCTCTACCACTGAGCCAGCCGGCCAGAGCCAACAACACATTTTGTAAGTGACAGAAATCCTCCTAAATTTAACGTAAGCAAAAACCATACAGGGGAAGCCATCACTGACAGACATCAATCGCTGATGGTCATCATGGCTGTTGGAAGAACTGTCTCCCTGGGTTTGACAGCCCCAGTGACAAAAGATAGTTTATCCTTTTTCACAATTATCCATAAGTTGATAAATGTTGAAGCTGGTGTTGGGCACAAGGGGTTTACATATTATTCTCACTGCTTTTGCCAATGTTTAATATTTTATTATTATAAAGTTTTTAAAATTTTATTTTTCAAGTACAATTGACATCCATATTATTTTATATTCGTTTCAGGTGTGTTTAGACAATCGCATAATTTACAGTGATTCCCTCCAATATTTCAAGCACCCACCTGACACCATACTTGGTTATTACAATATTATTGCTTATATTCCCTATGCTGCACTTTATAACCCACAACTATTTTGTAACTACCAATTTGTACTTCTTAATCTCTTCACCTTTTTTATCTACCTCCTCCAAAACCTCTTCCCCTTAAACAGTTTTTTTAAAGCAATTTTCCATTTCAGGCCACCTGACAATTTCCAGAAAAGACTTTAATTGGTCCTGCTTGGGTCACATGGCTTTTGCTAAACCAATCACTATGGCCAGGGAGATGGCACACTCTGAATGGCTAGGAATGGATCATGTACTGATCTTGTAATTGAATATACCTCATAAGGCCTCCTGAATCAAGGGGAGAAATTCACCAAAGAGAAAGAAGGGTAGGAAGTAGAAACCAGAAGAAAAAGGATAACAAATCATACTGGGAGAACAAAATTGTAGCTCTGCCTACTGTTATATTTGAAATAAATGGATATTCATGACTAACTCATGCAAAATGCAGTCATCAGCTGATCAAGAGAAAACAGTATGAATCACTCCAGCAATTAAGAATATTACACGCTTTTTTGGTGAGACATAACTGCCCTAGTCCAAATGTCATCATCTCTCAATAAGAACTAGATTTCCTAGCCCTGGCCAATTAGTTCAGTCGGGTAAGAGTGTCATCTGGAAATGACAAAGTTATAGTTTGGTCCCCTGTCAGGGCGCACATGGGAAGCAACCAAAGAATGCAAGACTGAGTGGAACAACAAATGAATGCTTCCTTCCCCCTCCCCTCTCTCTCCCTTCCTCTCCCTGTCTCTCTAAAAATCAATAAAAATTAAACCCTGGCCAATCCCTTGGTTAGTTGGAGCATCGTCCTGGAGTGCAGAGGTTGCTGGTTCGATTCCCCAGTCAGGGCACATACAGGAGTAGCTTGATGTTTCTGTCTCTCTCGCTGCCTCTCTATCTCTCTCAAAATAAATAAATAAATAAATAAATGAATAAATAAATAAATAATAAAAAGATTTCCAATGTCCTCTGTAAATTTCCATCTGACTAGAAGACTGAGCTCAGCCACCCAGCAGCTATTTATTCCTACATACTCCTAATTTCAAGACCATCCCTTCATGTAGGCATGAACCAGTTTGAAGAAATTTCAGGACTGTTTTTAAATTGCTTCTTAGTAGAACTTATAATTCTTGCCAGATATGCTTGCCCACCCCTACCATCTGTTACTCTGATGAAGAGCAGGCCTCCAACAGTGAAGCTAAGGACATCATCATGAATAGACACAGAGAATGTAAGGGGAAGGGAGGGGCTCTGCCTTCAGGATAGCACCTGTGCCAAAACCACTTTTATAGAGGTTATTGGCTTCCTTTCTGACCCTAATGAGATACTTCTGGGGGCATTTCTGCCAGTGGGTCAGCTAGACTTCTCCATCCTCTTAATAATGACCAGTGTGCAGGTGCAATTCTCCCTTAGCGACTAAGTCAAATACTGGAGTTTGGCTTTATGATTGTTCTACCTGCTGATACGAATGAAAGGAGCCTTGATCATGTATTTCCAGCAAACAGCACCTAGTTCCTACCAAATGCCAGCTTTTGCAGTCTGGTCCAAGGCCCAGGAATATCTGGCGTGTTTTGACAGGTACTGAAAGCCCACGAGACAGTATCTATACATGTCCATGTGTTGACCTCTCCTCTTTCCTTGCCAATGTCCTACAGGCTTGTAAGGAAATATTTAACCTTTAAGGCTATCATGCTTGTGTACTAGATATTGGATAAAGTTTTAAAAAAAATACGGAGTGGGCAAATGTAGGCTTACAGTTGTGAGTACATGAAACACAGCGTTTATTCTTGCATTATTATTTATTAATATTATATTTTCTATATGAACAACTGTAAACCTACTTTTGCCCATCTTTGTATGTGACAGATATATTAGAAGAGAAATAAAATCCAAAGCAGATCAGCTTTTCCTATTATTTTTTTTAGTTACATAAATAAGTTACTGTGTTCTCTTAAACCACCATCTTTCTTTCCCATTTCTTCCAACCACAGTGTCCTGGCCAAGCCAGCCTGCAGGGATCCTCAGTATAACCTGCTTTAACCTTTCAGTTTCAGGAATGAGCCACTGGGGAGGCTTTTCAGAAGTTTTAGCTGACTACTCTTAAAACACATCTTTTTTTTTTTTTTTTAGTATTTTTTTTTCTTTTTTCTTTTTTGTATTTCTCTGAAGTTGGAAATGGGGAGGCAGTCAGACAGACTCCCACATGCGCCCAACCGGGATCCACCCAGCACGCCCCCCAGGGGGCGATGCTCTGCCCATCTTGGGGCATCGCTCTGCCGCAATCAGAGCCATTCTAGCACCTGAGGCAGAGGCCAAGGAGCCATCCTCAGCACCCGGGCAAATGCTGCTCCAATGGAGCCTTGGCTGTGGGAGGGGAAGAGAGAGACAGAGAGGAAGGAGAGGGGGAGGGGTGGAGAAGCAGATGGGCGCTTCTCCTGTGTGCCCTGGCTGGGAATCAAACCCGGGACTCCCGCATGCCAGGCTGACGCTCTACCTCTGAGCCAACCCGCCAGGGCCTCTTTTTTTTTTTTTTTTTTTTTTTGAGACAGAGAGTCAGAGAGAGGGATAGACAGGGACAGACAGACAGGAATGGAGAGAGATGAGAAGCATCAATCATCAGTTTTTCATTGCGAGACCTTAGTTATTCATTGATTGCTTTCTCATATGTGCCTTGACCGCGGGCTTTCAGCACCGAGTAACCCCTTGTTCGAGCCAGCGACCTTGGGTCCAAGCTGGTGAGCTTTTTGCTCCAACCAGATGAGCCCACGCTCAGGCTGGCGACCTCGGGGTCTCGAACCTGAGTCCTCTGCATTCCAGTCCAACACTCTATCCACTGCACCACCGCCTGGTCAGGCTCAGCTGACTACTCTTGAAGCTTCTCCTAAGATCTCATAAACCTGTTAAACTAATTTTCTACTCTAAGCATCTAAAATCATAATTGTGATAAAGCAACAGTAATGAAAGGGAAACAACAAAGATTCAATTTACTTAATAATGAAACAATAAATGACCCAAGAGAGTAAGGATATGAAGTTTTGTATTTAATTCAATACTTATCTAAATCCAGACTTTGAGGCAAAAATGAATCATTACTTATTCTCACTAAAACAAAGCAGTCTGCCACCAGCAACATTCATACTTCCTTTAAGAATATTTATTTTTATCTCATGATAAAAGTATATTAATTATAAAAAAAAAGGTTTTAATGTAAAAGCAAAAGAGAAAAATACAACCTATATTTCTACCAGTCAGCAATGTTAATATTTTAATGAGTATACATCCATTGTTTTTTGCTGTTTACATTCATCTGTCTTTTATATGGTTACATGGTTAATTGTGACACTTATTTCCTTTTTAGATTAATATTTAATATTCAAGAAGTTTTATAGAGTTCATTATCGAATGAAACTAAATAAAACTAAATAGCTCTCCCAGTTAAAGGATTGAAGGCTGAGTTCTGTTTTAAAAGTGAATTATAGGCTTGACATAGACATCTTAGTGGAGAAGATGTCACATGCCTACTTTCAAATAATAGGAATAAGAAATTGCAAAATAAAAATTTAATTGAATGTTTATATTTTTCTGTTTGGCATTCTTTTGTATTGAATTTAAAATATAATTTCTAATTATAAAGTAATAGTAGCATAATAGTTCAAATTAACATATAATTATTGAGTCATTTCCCCCTTGCTTGATTTTTAGTATTGTACAAATTTTTCACATTGGCAAATAACATGCTATAAAAATATCTGTACAGATTTCTGGTTTCCTTCTTCTTAAATTACATTAAAAATTTTCAAAGTGCCCTGGCCAGTTGGCTCAGTGGTACAGCGTCAGCCCAGTGTGTGGAAGTCCCAGGTTTGATTCTCAGTCAGGACACACAGGAGAAGAGCTCATCTGCTTCTCCACCTTTCTCCCTTTCCTTTCTCTCTATCTCTCTCTTCCCCTCCCACAGCCAAGGCTCCATTGGAGCAAAGTTAGTCCTGGCACTGAGGATGGCTCCATGGCCTCTGCCTCAGGTGCTAGAATGGCTCCAGTTGTAATGGAGCAATGCTCCACATGGGCAGAGCATTGCCTCCTGGTGGGCGTGCCAGGGGGATCCTGGTCGGGCTCTTGTGGGAGTCTGTCAGACTGCCTCCCCACTTCTAGCTTTGGAAAAATACAAAAAAAAATTTTTTTCAAAGGAACATGTATTTGGTCAAAGAGTAGAATCATTTTTAAATTTTACATACTTCAAAAATTAAATACTATGCTAAAAATGTGTTTTTCCAACATGAGCTGTGTAATAAGAATGCAGTAGGTTTATTACTGGATTTCTAAGGCAAAGTCACTAAGTATTCAGCTAGGCTTCCTTGGTTTAAGAAAAATGATTAAGGTAACAATACTTATTTTTCCAAATCAAGAACAACACTCCAAAACACAAATTCTACGCAGCTAGCTCCACTTTGTGATATTCTTCTAGTTCTCAAACTATTTCATTCCTTGAAGTCAAGGATCATTATACCAACTGCAAATCATAATGGATATCTGATATTTTAATATAGAGTTAAATTTAATGCAAGGATGAAAAGAATGAGACTTGGACTCTAGTTCTATGGAAAACCAGCATTGCTGGCTCCAGAATCTCTGTAATAACAGCCTTAGGATACTGACTGTTGTTTGTATGAGGACCTAGTAAAATGAGAATGGAATTCTCCATTAATTTCTATTATATTTATTTCCAAGGTCTGCAAGTAACAACATAAAGATGGAACACACTGAACTCTTCCTGTGTGAATTAAGAAACTTAACCAAGGACCTTATTCAAGAACCTTAACCTATCAAGATATAACATGCACTTTGGTACAATGATAACTGTTGTTTTGTTTGTTCTAGCACACATGATTTCCCCAATATGTGGAACAGTAAACAGTTATCCCTGACAATGGTCATGAACTTAACTTTTTTTTTTTTCTGACAGAGACAGAGAGAGAGACAGAGATAGGGACAGATAGGGACAGACAGAGAGGAAGGGAGAGTGAGAAGCATCAATTCTTTGTTGAGGCACCTTAGTTGTTCATTGATTGCTTTCTTGTATGTGCCTTGATTGGGGGGCTACAGCAGAGCAAGTGACCCCTTGCTCTAGCCAGCAACCTTGGGCTCAAGCCAGTGTCCTTAGGGTCATGTCTTTGATCTCACGCTCAAGCCAGCGACCCCATGCTTAAGCTGGGGAGCCCGTGCTCAAGCTGGCGACCTCAGGGTTTGGAGCCTGGGTTCTCTGTATCCCAGTCCAATGCTCTATCCACTGCGCCACTGCCTGGTCAGGCGGCATAAATTTATCATAATGAGTTGTTTTCACTCCAAGCAGTGTATAGATACAGCATAGCTCACAAACAGTGAGTCAGCTCCTCTTCTAGACCAATGAATTGTCAAACTTCTCTGAATGGGACCCAGAGTAAGCAATAAGATTTATATCACAATCCAGTATAAATGTAATCTGGTATGTGTTTGTGTGTACATGTCTATATGTGTATTCTTTATATATGTGTGTATATATACACACACATAATGAAGTATCATAAAATATTTACCTTATATATGTGTATTCTTCTATTTTTCCATTTTTAATTTTTTAAAATATTACACACTAATGCTCGCCTCCTACAAATAATGGCATTACCAAGAGTAGCAATCATATTAAATAAATCAGAGATATCCTATAGTAACTTTTGTGTGTTTTCTCATTATTGATTCACTTACTGTTTTTTGTGTGTGTCTAAAACCACTGAATCATTGTGTCATTTATGTTGAGACAGTATTACAAATAGGGTTTTTTTTTTCTGTGTTTTGTTTTGTTTTTGTAAAACCAATGGTCTAAAAATCACAGAAATGAGTTATAGTTATTTCAACTACAAGTAATATAGCACAGATAAGAAATTTGAATTGTGTGATTTTTTGAGGCTTTTTTCAATGCTGGAATTTAAAGTATCTACTGTACTGATCAACTTTTTGTTTATAAATAACAAATAGATTGCTCACAGCCCTTTCAGTCCTTACAAATATAAAATATTTTGTTACATTAACTTTAAATGTTCTCTACAGACTCATTTGATCAGCGCTCATTCTGTATTTCTAACTAGCTTGCACTTGGTGATGATTGGGGTTGCTTTGGTTTTGTTTTTCTTGCTTTGCTTAGTTTTGTTTTGTTTGTCACACACTCTATATAAAACAAGAAAACCAACCTGAACTCAAATTACAGTTCAGATACTTAAAGGCTGTATGACTTTGATGGAGTTATTGAAAGTCTTGATTTCCTCTTTTTAAGGTGGGGATATCAACATTAAGGTGTTGTGCAGAGTACCAAAAAAGTTTGAAATCCTTAAAATAACCTCTGAGGCATTCCCCGATTTAGCGTCTGAGTAGGTCTCTACCCTCATTTCCCATCACTCAGCACACTCCTGGTCAGCCAGCGGGAGCTCTCCTCCAACTCACCAGGACCCCTCCCGGCCGCAGCTGGCACACACTCTGCTCCCAATGCTGACAGCGAACTTCTGCAGCCCGTCCTTCCAACCAGCTTGCTCCCTCCTCCACCTCCTCCTTCAGATTGCCCCTAAAATCCCACTTCAGGGAGGCCTTCCTGATCCCCCCTACTTGGTGCTCTCAAAACGCTTTTTTTTTCTTGAAAGCACTAATTACAACTGTAATTATACTGCCACTTGCAGGATCTCTTGCTTAGTGGCCGTCTCTCCAGCTAGATACAAGCTCCATGATGGCAGGCCCTACCTCTGTGACTTAGTTATAAACGTGTCCCTGCTGACTAGCACAGTGTCTGGCACATGATGAACACAATAAATGCTAGGTACCTTTTGTTAATTACTGTTAAGTCAGGAATGAGTTCACATGCTACCAATATATTACTTAACTAATAGCTTACACTCATCGGAGGTTTTTTTTGTTGTTGTTGTTTTAAACATAACAAGGAAGTCCAAGGCAGACAGTCCAGGCTTGTGCATACAGATGTCAGATGGGGGGGGGGGGGGGGTTAGAGGACACACATTTGAATTTGAATTTCAGATAAAGTATAAATAACTTTCTATATATGTTAGTTCCAAACATTTAAGAGTGCTGTTTTTCTGAAATTCTAATTTAATTGGGGTGTTCCTGTATTTTATCTGTACCTCTACTTTAGCCGCAACTCAAAAATGTCATGAAAAAGCCAGGGTATTTCATCCTAGCTTTGTGGCCCCATTGCCAGGAGATTACAGGAAGCAGCAAAAGCTACCTGAATAGTGTCAACTATCAAGGCAAGAAGATGAGTACTGGCGGCACAGAGAGCTACATGCCTCCCCAAATCACCTAATAGTGTCTTTAACAGACTCCCCCGTATGCCTCTGGTTCCAGAACTGGCTGACATCGCCACCTCTCACTGCAAAGGAGGCTGGAAAGAGAATGTCACGATAGAATTGGAGCAATTATGATTCATTGCCTGGGGATGTGGCTGTGGGAACAAAATCAAGCTTCTTTTAGCAAGGAAGGACTAGGAAACAGGTAAGCAACTAGGAGTGTTAGCCATGATTTTATCAAGCTGATGGCTACAATTCCAAATTACTGTTATGAGAACAGTAGGAATATATAATATTTATATTTAGAATAAAAGTCTAGGTGTGATTTTTCAAATATGATTTCCAAGAATTTCTGAAATAACATCTTCACCCTGCTGATTATCATGACCCTTGACTTGTGTTCCGCATGTGAGAATAGGTCAGAGAAAGACTGTCTTGAAGAAAAACAAACAAAATATTAATGTAAATTAAAAAGAAAAACATTCAAATAATTTTGGAAGAAGAAATATCTTTTCGTATATTGTTATCAGTGAAAAATCAGGACTGAAATAAAGAATACACTGCTTCGTGTCTGGGTGTGTGGTTTCACAGTGCACTCATCAAAGCAATTAATGGGGTATTGTATCTCTTTCAAAAGGCGTACATTCTGTATTTATTGGAACCGAGAAAATCTGCTGAAGTCTTCACTTTATGTGAATAAATAACCTTAATTCCTTTAGGTTGAATTTGCTGTAGAAAGGCTTCACTGAGCTTAACATCAAATAGAGGAGAAAGTTTAAAAGAGGATCTCATGAAGAGACTGTTATGCTAAAGGGTGAGATTTAAGACCAGTTACCTTTTAAGGATATGCTTCTGGTAGAAAATAGAATCATAAAATGTTGGAACAGTATCAACTGGTCCTATGCTCTATAGGTCAGTATGAATATTAAAATCAGAGCTGGTGACCTGCCCAACCACATGCAGCTAGTTAGTGGTGGGACCAGAGCCAGGTTTCAAGCCTTCTCCACTCAAATATGCACACACACATTTTAAATTTTAAAGCAGAGAATAGAAAAAACGCCTGCTAGAATACATCATTTTTCCATCTCTCCTTTGAAGAGAGCACATGGAAGAGCCTGGAAAAACAAGACGTATATATCAGGGGAAAATGAAGCTGTCTGTCTGGACTTTCACAACTTAGGGAGGCAAGCTAACTCCCTTGGGGCAAGGAGTGTAGGAAGCTAACGCAAGCTCCATGCCACTTTCTGACTGTCTGACCGTGCAGACCTTAGGTTTGCGGTTTCAGATCTTTCAATTTTCCAACCAGGGTGGTTAGGGGGAAAAAGATATGGACAAATAGAATAAGCACTACTCTCCACTTCTGTTTACACACAGAAAGAGATGACAATTGCAATAGCAGCTTTGGGGCCCTAATTAAGGTAGAATGATCCGCAGATAAAGAGAACATAAAAAAAAAATTCTTTTTCTTAGCAAAGTGAGCATATCCCATATAGTCATACCCACAGGGTCCACAAAGATGTCATCAATATAGCAAAAGTAGAGATATAATAATATGGTCTCTGCTAGCTTCCAGATCCTAAAGAAGTTAGGTTGTCTTCTTCAAGATGAAAAATTGAGAGTAGCATTAGCCTGATAATTCAGTGGGTTACAGTGTAGTCCCAATACACCAAGGTTAAGGGCTTAATCCCTGGTCAGAGCACATACAAGAATCAACCAATGAATACGTAAATAAGTGGCACAATAAATCAATGTTTCTCTCACCCTCTCTCTCTAAAATCAATAAAACTTCAAAAAGGGAGAGAAAAAATAATACCCATTTACTTTGCTTAAAAAAATATTGAGACTAAAATTTATACAAAGAAATCTCTATTGACTTTCCTTCAAACCTGCAAAGCAAGTTTCAAGAACTTGTTATAGCAGTGGTTCTCAAACCTTAGCATGTATCTGAATTAATTGGAAGGCTTGTTAAAACAGATTGCTGGGCCCCAACCCCAGTTTCTGATTCAATAGGTTTGGGGTAGGGCACTGGAACTTGCATTTCAAACAAGTTTCCAGATGATGTTGCCATTGCTGATCCAGGGTCCACACTTTGAGAATTACTACACTCTGCACTATAATGGACAAATAGCTGGCTGACCGTTAAGGGCCCACACTGGCTATTTGGACACTACCAGCTTGAATTTACCAGTATATTAAGCCCCTAAAGATATTACAGCACCACTCTTGTGCCAACTTTTCTTTTCCACTCTTAGCTCCAAATTCTTCATTTTTGCCTCACATGTAAAAATGGACCTGGGCCTTTTAAATATTTTTCCTTTACCAGGTGGAACGATGTTAAGCTTTGACAACAGAGGACGTTGGGGAGACAATGAAAAAGAAAAGGTTTCTGCTTTTTGGCTTCCATAAGTCAGCAACTGTATAGCAAAGATCTGGTGAGACTCCTCCCGGCAAGTGGCTTTTCAATAGCATCCTAGAATTTCCCCAGGATTCCAGAGGATTAACTTCCAGCAAATTTTGCTGACATGGCACCACAGCAACTTCCCTGCCATTCGTGAGCCATGGCTGTGCCTTCTCCAACAAGATCTGGCTCTCATTACCGGCTCATCCCTTCCATGGGTATTAACTTTCAATCAGCAGATGTGGTTGTTCCTTAGAGTTATTATTTCTTAGTAGTCAGCACCTTGTGTGTATTCTGTTTATATAATAAATACATAATTATAACAATTAAATGATTTAGGTCTTATAAATGAATGATATATATTATATGTTATAATGTATTTTATATTTTCACACATATATTTATATAAATATACTTAAAATCTGTTTTATGTATTTATTTCTATATAACTTATGTGTCTACTTATTTAATTTATATAATACAATTATTAATTTTTAAGAATAATATATATTTTATGTAAGAATTTATAAAATTCTTTTTTTTTTTTTTTTTTTTTTTCTGAAGCTGGAAATGGGGAGAGACAGTCAGACAGACTCCCGCATGCACCCGACCGGGATCCACCCGGCACACCCACCAGGGGCGCCGCTCTGCCCACCAGGGGGCGATGCTCTGCCCCTCCGGGGTGTCACTGTGCCGCGACCAGAGCCACTCTAGCGCCTGGGGCAGAGGCCAAGGAGCCATCCCCAGCGCCCGGGCCATCTTTGCTCCAATGGAGCCTTGGCTGCGGGAGGGGAAGAGAGAGACAGAGAGGAAGGAGGGGGGGTGGGGGGTGGAGAAGCAAATGGACGCTACTCCTATGTGCCCTGGCCGGGAATCAAACCCAGGTCCCCCGCACGCCAGGCCGATGCTCTACCGCTGAGCCAACCGGCCAGGGCTAAAATTCTTTTTTTTAAAGCAAGAGAGAGAGAGATGGAGGGAAAGACAGGGACAAACAGACAGGAAGGTAGAGAGATGAGAAGCATCAACTTGTAGTTGTGGCACCTTAGTTGTTCATTGATTGCTTTCTCATACGTGCCTTGACTGGGAGGCTGCAGCCTAGCCAGTGACCCCTTACTCAAGCCAGCGACCTTGGGGTCATGTCTATGATCCCACGCTCAAGTTGGCGACCCTGTGCTCAAGCTGGTGAGCTCACGCTCAAATCAAATGAGCTCATGCTAAGTCAGTGACCTCAGGATTTCAAACCTGGGTCCTCAACATTCCAGGCCAATGCTCTATCTACTGCACCACTGCCTAGTCAGGCGATGAAATTCTTTATATTAAACTTACCTTGTTCACATATCTTTGTGGTTTCTCTCTCCTGATGAATTCAAATTGATACAATTATTGGGTATACTATTCAACTGATTTATAGATGAATTTGGGCAACTGTGGGTTTTTTTATTTGTTTGTTTGCTTGCTTGTTTTAACATGTCTTATCTCTGGGATACCATGCTCATAAGATAAAAACATTTTGGTCCATCAAAATGGCCAGAGCCAGCCGGTTGGCTCAGTGGTAAAGCGTCGGCCTGGCATGCAGAAGTCCCGGGTTCGATTCCTGGCCAGGGCACACAGGAGAAGCACCCATCTGCTTCTCCACCCTTCCCCCTCTCCTTCCTCTCTGTCTCTCTCTTCCCCTCCCACAGCCGAGGCTCCATTGGAGCAAAGATGGCTCGGGTGCTGGGGATGGCTCCTTGGCCTCTGCCCCAGGCGCTAGAGTGGCTCTGGTCGCAACAGAGCAATGCCCTGGAGGGGCAGAGCATCGCCCCCTGGTGGGCAGAGCGTCGCCCCTGGTGGGCGTGCCAGGTGGATCCTGGTCGGGCGTATGTGGAGTCTGTCTGACTGTCTCTCCCTGTTTCCAGCTTCAGAAAAGTACAAAAAAAAAAAAAAAATGGCCAGAGCCTGCAATCCTTTGATCTTTATGTTACTGTACTTCTTTTTACAGCAGACGTGAAATGGACTTTCTAAGGCTATCTCGGATATTCTCCATTTGACAGTCAAGTTTCTTAAATTGGAAGAAAGGCTTTTCTTGAGTGAGGATTTCAGAAAAAAATTTTAAATGTGTATTTATTTCTCAGTATGATCTATCATTTGGACTTCTATCTAGTGGCCTATGAATTTATAATAACTAAACTTTTTTTTTTTTGAGCACTTTGCATGTGCTAGATATGATGTCAAGTGCTATTAAGAAAATTTTCCAAAGCTTGGAAACAGTCAAAAGAGTTTACTACATGTCCTTTTCAGTTATCACAGGATTGCCTAGGCAACCCACCGAAGGATTAGACAATTCTCTAGCAGTATATACCTGTTTGACTTGCTATTTTCTCTTGATTAGGATATTTTGATTGCCACAAGATTAAATGTTATCTTGTGGAAATTGATAGCTAGGGTTTCTTAACCATAGTGCTATTAGCATTTGGACCTAGATAATTTTTTTCTGTGTGGTGGACTTTCCTGTACATTGAAGGATGTATAGTACCATCCTTGTTCTCTACCCACTAGGTATCAGTAGTGGTCCCCTCTCCCAGGTTGTGACAGCAAACATGTCTCCAGAGAAAAGCGAACCCTCAAGCACTGTTGGTGGGAATGCAGATTGGGGCAGCCACTGTGGAAAGCAGTGTGTAGGGTTCTGAAAAATTAAAAATGAAATTGCCTTATGACCCAGAAATTCCACTTCTGGAACTATCTCATAAGAAACCCAAAACACTAATTCAAAAGAATATATGCACTCCTTTGTTCATTACAGCATTATATACAATAGCCATGATTTGGAAGCAGCCCAAATACCCATCAGCAGATGAGTGGATAAAAAGGCTATGGTACACACGGTGGAATACTACTTCACCGTAAAAAAAAAAAAAAGGGAAATCTTACCTTTTGCAACAGCTTGGATGAAACTGTAGAGTATTATGCTAAGTGAAACATGCAAGTCAGAGAAAGACAAGTACCATATGATTTCACACATATGTGGAATCTAATGAACAAAAACAAACTAACAAACAAAATGGAAACAGACTCATAGATACAGAGAACAGATTGACAATTGTCAGAGAGGAGGGGTATTGGGAGGCTGGGTGAAATAGGTTAAGGAATTAAGAAAAAAAAATAAAACTCATAGATACGAACAACAGTATGGTGATTACCAGAGGGAAAGGGCATAGGGGAAGATATAAGAGGGTAAAGAAGGGGGATAAATGGTGACAAAAAAAGAGACTTAAATTTGGGTGGTGAACACACAACACAATATACAGATGATGTATTATAGAATTTTACACTTGAAACCCATATAATTTTATTAACCAATGTCACCCCAATTAATTCAATTAAGAAATGTGGCCCTGGCCAGTTGGCTCAGTGGTAGAGTGTCAGCCTGGCGTGTAGAAGTCCCGGGTTCGATTCCTGGCCAGGGCACACAGGAGAGGCGCCCATCTGCCTCTCCCCCCCTCCCCCCCTTCCTCTCTGTCTCTCTCTTCCCCTCCCACAGCGAGGTTCCATTGGAGCAAAGATGGCCCGGGCGCTGGGGATGGCTCCTTGGCCTCTGCCCCAGGCGCTGGAGTGGCTCTGGTCGCAAAAGAGCGACGCCCCGGAGGGGCAGAGCATCGCCCCCTGGTGGGCAGAGCGTCGCCCCCTGGTGGGCGTGCCTAGTGGATCCTAGTCCGGCGCATGCGGGAGTCTGTCTGACTGTCTCTCCCCATTTCCAGCTTCAGAAAAATACAAAAAAAAAAAAGAAATGTTAAAGTACACACACACACACACACACACACACAAAGAATGTCTTCGCCTGACCTGTGGTGGCTCAGTGGATAAAGCATCGACCTGGAATGCTGAGGTTGCTGGTTCAAAACCCTGGGCTTGCCTGGTCAGGGCACATGTGGGAGTTGACGCTTCCTGCTCCTCCCCCCTTCTCTCTTTCTCTGTCTCCTCTCTAAAATGAATAAATAAAATCTTAAAAAAAAAAAAAAAAAGAATGTGTTCAAACATTGCCAAATGTCCCCTGAGGGCAAAATTATCTCCACTTGAGACCAACTGCTGATAGCAATGAAAATTAACTTTGTCCACCAGAGATATAAGTGAGTTATCTAATTTTAAAAAATCAAAAATGACAGTTTTACTGCCTTTCACATTAACCAGTTTTGTATTAAAATTAATCATCTTATTCAAGCCTTTTTCCTTCAGCTACCATGAACGCATTGCTGTCTCCAATTTTCTTTGAATCTCCCAAAGCACCTTGCCAGTTCCCTTATTAAAATGTTAAGTGAATCTTTAACACATGTTCCCTTTACATTTGTAAGACAGTCATGTTTTTAACTTCTTGAAAAGTATATTTTTGCAATACTTTACATACATTACTTTATGTAATCCTTATAACAACTGTATAAATATGAGGCTTTGAGGTATAAAATAAATACCCAAAGTCATACTGTTAACACTTGGAACAAGGTTTGGAACCCAAAGTCTTCATGACCCAAATAGAGAGCTCTAGACCAATATGCTATATTGTATTATGAAGCTAATCCTAAATCTCTGTGACCTACTTGCTGTTGTCACTGCCCTTAGTAGGTAATTATACCCCCATGGCTCTAGGCCACCCGATTTATATCCTGTAAAAGGGCTTCATAGTTCAATATACAAGAACCAATCAGAGTAGCCGTCTAACTTCGGAACATTCTGTGCTCCCTTTGTTATAATATCACAGAAGTTAATACAATAGGAGGCTGACAGAGGAGTACATGGAATCTGTAGCTACTCAATTCAAGGTGGCGTGTTTGTTCAACATGTTCCTTGAATTTACCTTTGTGAGTTGCTGTTTTTTTCTCCCTCCAGGCAAAAGATAGAGCCAGCAGACTCTTTCTGGACTTATCCGGGTATTCACCTTTTGTTCTTTCTTCCTGTTTTTGAAATGGAAGATGTGGTAAAAATAAGGCACAAAGGCATCAGGGAATGGTCTATGCTAGCGATTTTCAACTGCCTGTATTCATGTCTTCTCTTTCTAGTCTAATAATACTAATCACAGTAGCAGCATAGAAATCCCTTTTGGATTCCATGATTAAACAATAATCACTTTCCTAAGTCTGAGTTACCTCTCTTAGGAGATAATTTAGCTTTATGAAAAATACATGGAAGAAGCTGGTGTATTCACTGTGACGGGGCTCATCCTGCTCTCGAACGTTCCCTCTGCTCTGGCCTTCCCTGTGTTCTGCTCTGCCATGCCCTGCTTTAAAGAAACAGCTGTCATCTCCCTAGCAAGTGGGTGGCTGTGGAGGAGGGTGGCATGAGACCCTGCTCTTCCCCACTCTGCCCCACTCTGCCCGGCTCTCAGAGCATGGCATGACTCTGACTCAGAGGTCTACAAGGGCTATGAGCTACAACCTGTATGATTATACAATAGCACCTACAAGGGAGCCTTTGTGAAAACTGACACTAAGCTAGAACATTAAGATAGCTCTTTCTTAAAAAAATTTTTTTGTAAGAAGAAGCTTTTTCTTCTGGGTGTTATGGAGAAACACCTCCAGTTCTGGCTTGGCTGCTTCATAGATGCAAGAGCCTGTGCCATAGATGAAGATTGTAGAGGAAACCTTAGTGCTTAATTTTAGCAAAGAAAGTTTAACGTAGAGAAGGTGATTGGGCTGCAAAACTCATTTGTATAAAGATTTGTTTGATTGTGGTTAATTTTTACCCAGAAATAAAGAAAATCCAAGTTTTGTGTTTTGTAAATCCAGAAATAGAGGAAGTCCAAGTTTTGGGTGACACTCAAAGGGATTCAGGAGGTTTTCGTTCCCCCCAAACACATATAGGAACATGAAGTGCTTCCCATCTTTCATGCCACCTATCCTTCCACAGCATGAAAGGCAGACCAGCCTGGAATTTTACCCCACTTAACAACACAGGAAAATGAGGTACCAAAGTGTTACTTGGGGCCACTCAAATAGTCTGCATTAGAGTCAGATTTTTAATAAAAATCAAACAAAGGTAGAGTTTCCTAGAGACTTGGATTTATTTCAATATAGAATATAAACTAGGTCTCTTTTCCGACCCAATATACTTTTCTTTGCTCTCTCTCTCTCTCTCTCTCTCACTCTCTCTCTCTCTCTCTTTCTCTTTCCATTAGGCTTGTAAGGAAGTGTTCACCAAAACAAACAAACAAAAACAAAAAAAACCATTCTGAGGATACAGTAAGTCTGGGCCTACAATTATAGCATCCCTTGTTTTGCGGGAGTCCCATGCTACCAGAAGATGAAGAGTGAATCATGGACCTATCAAGTGGGGAAGTCAGCAGCAATGACTGGTCATGCTAAAGAGTGAAACAGCCAAGTGGAAAGTAGGTGGGCCATGAGTAGAAAAACCTGGGTTCTCTTTCTAGCTCTGATGCTTGGCCATGGGCATGCCATTTAACCTCTCTGAGGCTAAAGAAACCGAGCTTCTCTCAAAATCAAAATGATTAACACTAACCTCATGGGTTTTGGTTAAAAGGGTTAATACATACAAAGCACCCAGTCAAGTGTCTAGCACCTGGTGGGTGTTCACAATTATTAGCTCTATCTTTCAGTCCCAACCTTCTGAACTCCATCCTATGAACCCAAGATTATTCTTAAGATCAAATAAAATGTTATGAAACAATCCAAAGACTCCAAAGAGCTCCTCAAAGGTTAAAGTGTTATTAAGAGAGATCTAAGCCTATTACCATGAATAGAAGTGAATCACATACAACTCTTGGGATTTCTTTAATTAGTATTCTTTCCCTTTAAGCTTTTCCTTGTTACTTACCTTAATTATGTTCACTACATAAAAGAAATGACTCTGTATGGTGTAACATATGGTATATCAGCTCTAGGACCTAAAAATCCATATAAGGGTGGGCTTTAGCCTTTGCAACAATAAATCGTCTGACCTATAAGTACCATCCCCTTTCTCTTACTCACCTTAGTTCCAGCCATGAATTGTATCAAGCTGCTTCTGCCTTGCTGTCTAGAGTGCTCCATCTGGGTAAAACCAGCCAACATATTGTGAGAATATTCCAGCAATGTTCTGCAAAAATCCATGTGGTGCAACAGTAGGGTCAGCCTGACCTGTGGTGGCACAGTGGATAAAGCATCAACGTGGAATGCTGAGGTCACTGGTTCGAAACCCTGGATCTGCCTGGTCAGCGCACATATGAGAAGCAACTACAAGTTAATGCTTCCTGCTCCTCCCCCTTGCCTTTCTCTCTCTCTCCTTTCTCTAATATCAATAAATAAAAATATCTAAAAAGTTTTGTTGATGGTGCCAACAGCCAGCACCATCTTGCCAGCCATGAAACCAACTGAGCAACCTTGGAAGTAGGTCCTCCAACCCCAGACAAGCCATTAGATGACTGAAGCCCAGGCAACGCCTTGATTTCAACTTCATTAGAGACCCTGAAGCAGACCCACCAGGAAAGTCACTCTCAAAACCCTGATTCACAGAAACTGTATGAGCTAACTGTGTTTCAAGTTGCTAAGTTTTGGGTTATTAGGTAATTTTTATGCAGGAGTAGATAACTAATACACAACCCACTCCAAATTGTTGGCTGAGACTGATTTGAGTTGCATATCTGCCACTTCCAACCAAAGAAATTCTGAATAATGCATCTACTATATCAGAATCATTTGGGATGCATCTTGGGCATCTCTATTTTTCTTTTTTTTATTTTTTTTTTATTTTTGTATTTTTCCAAAGCCAGAAATGGGGAGGCAGTCAGACAGACTCCCGCATGTGCCCAACCGGGATCCACCCAGCACGCCCACCAGGGGGCGATGCTCTGCCCATCCGGGGGTCGCTCTGTTGCGACCAGAGCCATTCTAGCACCTGAGGAAGAGGCCACAGAGCCATCCTCAGCACCTGGGCCAACTTTGCTCCAATGGAGCCTTGGCTGCGGGAGGGGAAGAGAGAGAAAGAGAGGAAGGAGAGGGGGAGGGGTGGAGAAGCAGATGGGCGCTTCTCCTGTGTGCCCTGGCTGGGAATCAAACCCTGGACTCCTGCACGCCAGGCCGACGCTCTACCACTGAGCCAACCGGTCAGGGCCTGGCATCTCTATTTTTAAAAAAGCTCTACAAATGATTATAAGGTGCAGCCAGTTAAAGAAACACTTTGTTTTAGCCTCACTGGTGATGATGCAGGGGATAGAGTGTTGACTGGGAATGCTGAAGTCTCTGGTTCAAGACCCGGGGTTGCCAGTTCAATCTCGGGTCATGGCACATGCGAGAAGCAATCAATGTACAACTAAGTGGAACAATGAGTTGATGATTCTCTTTCTCTCTCAAAAACAAACAAACTTTGTTTTACTGTGGAATATTGATATTAACATATAATTATAACCCTAAAATTCCAGGTGAACTAAACTCCCTCTTCCCTCCATGATACCTTGTGATAAGAGCAGCTGTTGGGTAATGGAAGTTCAGACAGTTTTCTCCAACATTAGGAAAATCTAAGGTTCTTTTCTTCCCTCTATTTCTAACATACAAATAAGCATGAAAGATTAATTTTTACTCCTCTATTCTTGAATTTTCACCTTGGCTTCAGTGTACCAAGTTACAAATAAAGCCCATGTGAATGAAATGTTATGGGCCATAGGGCAATTTGCAAGAGATCTCATCACATTCTGTTGCCTAATCTCCCTTGCCCCTGACTCAAGACACACTAACTCATTCATGTAATATTCCACAAATATTTTTCAAGTACTTATGAAAATTCCCTTTTACCCAGAGAAAACGATGCCATAATGAGGTGTGACACTTCTGCCTAGACCTCACTTGTTGATATAAACCCAAAATGCTGAATTTCCAAACCTGAAACGTGAAAACAAGAGTAAATGAATGGCTAAGCATCTCTTTCTCCTTCTCTTTAAGTGATTTATTATTTCACACTCAAGCAGCTACTTTCTTACTTTTTTTAAGATTTTATTAATTGATTTTAGAGAGAGGAAGGAGCAGGAAGCATCAACTCATAGTAGTTGCTTTTTGTATATGCCTTGACCAGGTAAGTCCGGGGTTTCAAACCGTCAACCTCAGCATTCCAGGTGGAGGCTTTATCCATTCAAGCAGCTTCTTATAGCATTACACACCAGCAAATCATTTTTTAAAATCTTATTCAGAAACCTGAATTACAAAGATCTTAGCCATCAATTGATAATGACATCAACTATCTACCTGATATCCTTATATCCTAGTAATTACCCTCAGTTCCTCTCTCTTCTCATGTTGTTCATGGAAATAACCCCTAAATCCTATTAATTTTACTTCAGACATCTCATATTCAGATTTTCATCCCATTTCTGCAGCAACCACCTCTGTTCAGTTGACTACAGCAGCCTCTTAACTGGTGGCTCTAACAACCTTTCTTCACTCCAGTTCACTATGCATGTAGCGGCCCGAGGTATCTCTCCAAAGTGTGAATTGTAGCATGCCAATTCCCTGATTAAAAGCAAATCATTGACATCACACAGCCACAACTATAATACACTGGGAAGGGCACATCATTTCTGTGGTATTCTTATCATAAGAAAACACCAGATAAACCCACTTGAGCAACATCATATGAAAAAAAGTGATCAGTAATCTTCCAAAGTGTCACGATCATGAAAGAAAATTGAAAGACTGAGAAGATGTCACAGGCAGGCACAGAACACAAAGGAGACGTGATGACTAAACAGAATGCCAGATCTTAGATTGAATTCTGGAACAATAGAAAAACATTAATTGGAAAACTAGTGAAATGCATGTAAATTCTGTAGCTTAGTTAATGCTACTCTACCAACTTCTTAATTTTGACCATTGTACTGTGGTTATGCAAGATGTTAACATTAGAGGAAGCTGGGTGAAGAGAATATGAAAATTCTCTGTACTATCCTTGCAATTTTTCTGAAGTCTAAAATTATTTCAAAAGGCAAATGGAAAAGAGGCTAGACAAAAATGTTATTGCATCAAATTTCAATCAATTATATAGGCTTAATAGAGAGGGAGAAAGAATGGGGGAGGGATTAGGAGAAGGCTTGGGGAGGGAGGGAGGGAGAGAGAGAGAAAAAAGGAGAGGAGAGGAGAAGGGTGAGGAGATAAGAGAGAGAGAAAATGAATATATGCCTGTCTGGTAACAGGGGAGAAGATGTGTATTTCCAAGCTTTTCCTCAGTCCCCCAAATACATAAGAGTATGAGCATTCTGAAATGTTACATGTCGTTTGACACTTAATAAACTATAACCCCTAAATGCACACCAGTTACTTCATCTGGTGCTCAGCTGAAGAAACAGTGATTTGTTCTAACACTAGAAGAAAACTGCGCTGATTTATTGAATGTGGCAGAGAATGCCTCCCAGTTTCCATCTTCCTCTTTAGCAATAAAAATGTGTGTTAAAACATTGTCACCCAGCTAAAAGAACTTTAAGAGTTTCTCTAGGCCCTGGCTGGTTAGCTCAGTGATAGAGGGTCAGTGTAGCATGTGAATTTCCAAGGTTCAATACCCAGACAGGGCACAGAGGAGAAGCAACCACCAGCTTCTCCACCTCTTCCCCTTCTCTCTTTCTTCTCTCCTCCTCCTGCAGCCAAGGCTCAACTGATTGGAGTATTTGGCCCTGGGTGCTGAGGATGGCTCTGTAGCCTCCACTTCAGGTGCTGAAAATAGCTTGGTTGTCGATCAACACACTAGATGGACAGAGCATCACCCAGTAGGGGGCTTGCAGGGTGGATCCCAGTCAGATGCATGTGTGAGTCTGTCCCTTTACCTCCCCCATTCTCACTTAATTAAAAAAAAAAGAGTTTATTTATTTATTTATTTATTTGGAAAAGAGTATTAAGTGGTAATAAAAACCAGAGCTTTGATGTCTGTCACAAAGAGCTCAACTATTTTGAGGCTTAGTTACCTTCTCTGTAAAATAGAAATAATAATAAAATTACTTTATGAAATTGCTGTGAGGATTAAATTTTTAACTTATGTAAATGCCTTACATTTAGCACCGTAATCTGGCTCATTAAATATTAACTTTTATTTTTAAAGACAGAGAAAAAAATATAAATTTTGTAGAAGTGGAAAATTAGTGACAAGACATTCAAGTATAGCTCTAATTACATGCTCCATTAATCCACTCAATAGTTTTAGAATTGTTAGCTGGTACTAAGCTTTCTTTTTCCATTCTAGACTTTATTCCTTTGGGAATTCTCACATTCTCTATATTCTATCCACCAAATCAGTGCATCTTGCCAGTTTCCTAAAATGAAGAGGAATCCACCCTGTGATCTAGTGGCTAGAGAAAGGAAGCTGGAAGGGTAAGATAAGTCTCTTTTCTTTAGGGCTAATGGTAGTCCTTTCCCAATCATGAGAGCTTTACCTGATATACTTTTCATCTTTCTGCTTCCTTCTTATCTTCTTTCTGCCTATGTATAATTGATACCCCATCAAATAGTTTTAATTACTAAGATTAGATAGATATGCTATCATTTTTTTAAAACAGCTGGAAGCTACAAATAAATTTTTCAGAATTTTAATTTATATATACATAATACCACATCTTTACCCGTCATCCATGATGGACACTAAGGTTGTTTCCAGGTCTTGGCTAGTGTGAATAATGCTGCAATGAAAATGGGAGTGCAGCTATCCCTTCAATACCCCGCTTTTATTTCCTGTGAGAAAATAAAAATGAATTTTAGCTGTATTAGGACACCATTTTTAGTTGCCATAAAAAACAGAATATCTACAGTCTAAAAATATGTGTTTTCAACATAAGGGTTAAAAATAAGGCCATTATTTCTAACAAGTAGTGCTAGATTACATAAGCTAAATGTGAATTATGGTATCGGCAAGTAAATTTCTAATGAGAAAAAATAGTAAAAAAGCTCAATATTTGTGATTGTAAACAAAGCATCGCAGTAGCATCATGTGACAAGTTATAGCTGCTGGATTTCTTATGCTTACTTCATCATTTAATAGTCTTATTCAGAATCACATATGGTGAAGGAGGTAGGGACCATAATCACACAGTATTTAGAACCTCTAGTAATCTTTATCTAGCCTATGATAGAACCCATAGGATAAAAGAGCAGGCTAGTAGAATGGGGGCATTGGGAAAGGAGAAACTCACTCTCCTTATAAATTTCTATTACTAATATCTTTGTAACTCTTGCTACAACCTTTGTCATCCTTTTTGATTCTTCTCTTTATTCATCCCCTGTATTCAACTCTGTCTTTTCTTCCTTTGAAAGCACCATCTGGATTTGCCTTAATCTCTTCCCTTAACTATAACTGTCTAGCATAAATACTTATCACTCCATGTCAGTATTATTCTAACAATCTCCTCATTTGGTCTTCCTGACAACAGTTTATTCCTAGCTCTCATCTGATTAAGTGCTCTATAATACAGTACTACTACCTTTATCACATTACACTGCTGTTTCAGAATCTAAAGTGAATCTCTTTGGCTTAGGGATTCACTCAAATGTTTCAGTCTGATTTTTAAAGGTTCTAATAATTTTATACCATCTGAATTATTGAAATCTGTTTTCCTCTATTTTTTCATATGGATTATAATCAGACTAGTCTTTGCCTTCCTCTTCATATGGCTTATGTTATTCCTTTACTACACCAACAATTGTTGTGATTTCTTATCCAGAATCGACTTTATTCTTTGGTAACATCACTCAGAATTTCCTTTGAG